>NC_143250.1:116186346-116497115 GCF_984573655.1 Nuphar pumila
TTTCGGTAAGATGAGCAAGAGACTCCTTTATGTCACCATCTTTCTTTGAGTCTTCATTTGGAGGAGCTTCACCAACGGAGGCCACCTTCTTTTTAAATCTTGGGCAATCCGGACGAATATGGCCCGGTTCATTACAATTATGGCAAATGATTTTTCTTCCTCCACCACCATTATTTTTGAAGAAATGAGGTGGTTTGTATGGCCTTACATTGTTGCCGGGTCTAGATACGGCATGAACTTCATCAACATCTCGTTTTAATGTCAAACGAGTCTCTTCTTGACATAAGTCGGCCAAAATATCACTTAGGGGAGTAGAGGCCCTATGGAGAAGGGATCCTCTAAGTTGCTCAAATTCGGGGCGAAGCCCATGAATAAATTGGAAAAATCTTTCTTTTTCCATTTGCTCTTGCCTCATAGCAATAGCACTACCTTCCCATTGGGGTTCGAGAAGGACAAGTTCATCCCATAAAGAAGATAGGGCACTATAGTAGTCCCTAATACTCATATCACCTTGTTTAGTAGCTCTTACCTTTTCTTGTAGGAAGAAATGCCTAGCAAGGTCTCTTTGAGTGTACATGCCTTTCATAAAGAACCAAGCTTCATTAGCCTTCTTGAATTTGGCGAGATTTGCACAAATCTTTAATTCAACATTGTTCATGAACCATGCTAAAATTTTAGCATGCTCACTTTCCCAATCTTCTATTTTAGAAGAGTAATCAAGAATAGCCTTCTCTTTTTCCTCTTCGTTCAAAGCTTTTTCCTCATTACCTTCAAACTTAGTCAACTTCAATTGTGGTTCCGGAATGGTTCCACATACATAACCCCAAAGTTTTTTACCTTTGAGATTGTTTTCCATGGCGGCCGCCCATATGCGATAATTGGTCCCATCCAATTTGAATGAGAGGTCGATTTTTGCATCCTTGTTGGCCATTTGTAGAAGAGGAATATAAATGCACGAAAGAGAAGGATATTACTTGTCAAAAGAAGATCCGATGAAGCTTTATCAACCAAGGCTCTGATACCATGTAATGAAGTGCCGGATGAAGTCTCCAAGAGCAAAACAAGAGAGCACGCACATACACAAATAACCACTAATGTGCAAAAGAACAACACAACCACTTAAAGTGGCAAGGCACCCAAAAGAAGAGGAAAAATATATATTCCACTCAAAAGGCTTCAAAGAAGCATACATTACAATGGGGGAGAAACCCCTTTATTTATAGACAAAAGAGGAGGCCTTGGAAGGGCTCCTAGAGGGACGTTGGAGCCCTTCCAACGGTCATAAATATGACCGTTGGATGCTCCAACGTCCCTTTAGGTGGGGCCCATTCCAAGATGGAAAAAGAAAAGAATAAAGAAAATAAAAAAGAAAGAAAAGAAAAGAAATAAAAGAAAAGGAGAAAAAATACAATATGCGATAAGAAGTAAAAAGACTGTTTTACCCCTATATGGGTCTATTTACAAAAGATATAAATATATATATATATATATATATTTATATATGTAGATAGACACATAGACATATATATAATTAATATATATATGTGTATGTGTCGAGATCTATATATATAAATATATATATGTACAACATATTTTAACACAGAGAACACATGAAACAGGCTGGCCATGTAAGCAGATGAATTGGGCAAGTATATCTCAACACCAAAGGATTGAAGCAGTACTGGTTGCATGTGATGCAGCTGCAATGTTGATGGAGCACAGAACAATATGCACATGCATAGAAGTCTGAAACACTCACTTAGTTGAATGTCTCCAGCAACCAAGAATGATACAATTATGCTATGCATTTTCCTCATGTATAACTATTATAAACATCATAATGAACAGATAGTAGCCATAACTGAAGATTTTTGCAAGAGTAAACACATCGAACAAACTGACATGCATTTTATGAAGATCCTTCTTTTTTTCTTCACTTGAGGTCATGATATGAAATATGGAACCATGTAAATGCTCCCATTGCATTATGATTACATGGAATGTGCCACAAGCATTTCCATGATGACTGATTGACCGCACAAACAACCACATGAAATGACTAGTTCTTTAGAACTTATGGTGCATCAGTCTCATGCTTCATAAATGTAGCCATTTCACAAGTTTGATGTTTATTTTGACACCATCAGATACATAATAGCAAATGCTCCGGTGCTCCGGGAGTACCTACTCCCACATAATAGAAATCATGGTTGTAGGTTGTATCTTCTCAATTAAACCTTATGGATGTACTCAACATAGTTTATTTGATATGAATCATGCTTTTGATCATGTTTTTTGGACATAAAAAAGGATTTTTTTTAAGTCATGACATTTTGATACATTGTGAGCCATTGATTTTTAAAAGTCTTAAAAAACATACATGTATGCTATAATCACATGATCCAAAACTTGTTTTCTACTAAATAATGCTTATAGATCATATCTATAGGATATGATCAACAAAAAAGTTTAAGAAATTTGAAAATCTAAAGCTTTTATTAGGTGGGAGTAGGTACTCTAGGAGCACCTTATCATTACCAATATATATATATATGTGTGTGTGTGTGTGTGTGTGTGTGTGCGCGCGCTTATCTAACATTAAACTAATTCTATTTAATATTAGATGCATTCAACTTATTAAAATGACCAAGATGCACTTAAAAGTAGTGGTACTTTAAAAAATGCATGGTTACTTTTTTTAGCATTATGAGTCATTTGGACTTGAAGAGTCAAAACACCTTTTTCAGAAAAGTAAAAAATGTATTTTATAAATTCAAATATAAAAAGTCAAAGTTACTTTTTTTACCTCAAAAAGTAACCACGCATTTTCAAAAGTGACATTACTTTTAAGAGCATTTTAGTCATTTCAATAAGTTGAACGCATCTAATGATAAAATGCAACTAGTTTAATGTTAGTTAAACTTAAACCCTTATATATATTATTATATGGTAAATATTTGGTACTAACAAAGGTATGAAATTATTGAGTAAAAATCGCCTTTCTTTCATAATTTTTTGTAAATCAGACCTTACAGATGTGATCTAACATATTTGTTTAGTATGAAATGGGTTTTGAATCATGTGATTGCCACATGTAAGGAAGGTTTTCAAGGGCTTCAAAAGTCAATGGTCCACAATGCACCAAAATTTCACTACTCAAGAAATCATATTTTTACATAAGAAAAACACGACCCAAGGTCCAATTCTTATTAATAAATCCATGTTGAACACATCTAAGTGATCAGATTTAGCCAATACAGTTTGTGTTAAAATATGTATTCGTACACACACACACACACACATATATATATATATATATATATGTGTGTGTGTGTGTGTGTCTGTGTGTATAATACCCGATAGGGGTATTTATGTCTTTTCACATAGTTGTTTTATAAAACAACTATATTTCTTTTAATTAGTTTTTTTTTCTTTTTCTTTTTTATTTTCTTATTTTTTGTAATAGCCAAAAAGGGGCTCCACCATAGAGTCAATGTGACCCTTGGGGGCTTCCAACGACTCCATGGGAGCCCCCTTTTGGGCTCTTCTTTTGAGGCCTTTTAGCCCTCCTTTTTTCCTTTGATTCTTTGTATAAATAGGGGTGACCCCCTTTGTATATTTTCATGCTTGAGAGCTCTCTCTTTTTCAATAAAGAGACTTCTATATTTTTGCCTATCTCAAGGCATGTGTATGTGTTGTCCCTTTGTGGACTTGGCTATTGTCTCTTTTGTTTGTCCATTGTAGGACATTGTAAGTGCTTATAACACTCCTTGTATTTTCGCATATCTCATTACATGGTGTCAAAGCCACTCGATTCTTAGAGGAAGAAGCGTGGTACGTATATTTTTCATCTATTGTCTCCCTTCTTCTCACTTCTTGGTGGCATTATGGAAGCAAAAATCGATCTATCCTTCAAACTCAATGGAAAGAATTACATGATGTGGGCATCGGCAATGAAAAATAATTTCAAAGGCAAAAAACTTTGGGGTTATGTTATGGGTTCCATTCCAGAACCTAAATTAGAGCTCACAAAGATCGAAGGTGGACAAGAAAAGGCTCTTGAGGGAGATGCTCGCCTCAAAGCCATTGAAAATCATCAAAAGGAAGTAGAAGATTGGGAAAGCAATCACGCAAAACTCCTTTCTTGGTTCATGAACAACGTCAAACTCAAGGTATGTGCTAATATAACTAAATTTCATCGAGCTTGGTTTTTTATGAAGGGTATATATACCCAAAAGGATCTTGCAAGAGCTTATTTTTTGCAAGAAAAAATTAGAACCACCAAACAAGGTGATTCAAGTATTCAAGACTACTATAGTGCTTTAAACCCACTATGGGATGAGTTGGATCTTTTAGAGCCAAAATGGGTTGCTATAGAAGATGTCGAATTAAGACAAAAGCAAATGGAACAAGATAGATTGTTCCAATTCTTATTTGGGCTACGTCCCGAATTTGAGCAAGTGAGGTCATCACTTCTCCATAGATCCATCTTTCCTCCTATAGAGGATGCTATTGCTGAGATCACCCACGAAGAAACACGACTTAGGATGAGTAAGAATGTTGATGAAGTGCTTGTCGTTTCTAAACCCGGCAATAATGTAAAAACCTACAAGCCCCCCACTTTGGTAAGCAAGGAAACTACAATAGAGGAAGAAAAATGATTGTATGTCATCATCGCTATGAACCGGGTCACATTGAACTCGCTTGCCCAAAGCTCAATGGAACTTTCAAGCCTAAGGTGGCCTCTCTTGAAGAATCTACCACCAAAGAAGATGAAGGCAAGAATGGTTACCTCAAAGAAACCCTTGGTCAAATATCCACGACTCTTCAACAAATCCTTAAAGCTACTTCCTCCACATTGGGTGCGGCCATTGCATCTACATCATCACCCAGTACGTACTCTTGGATCTTAGACTCCAGAACATCTTTTCATATGACCCCTCATGAAAATGCTTTAATTGATGTTTGCACCAATTCAAAAGGATCTTGTGTTTCTACAGCCACTGTAACTTTTTTGAAAATTTCTAGTATTGGAACTCTAAACTCCAAAAATTCTCAAAAAATTTTTGTTCCAAAAGTTAGAGTGGTTCCAAAATTAAATTTAAACCTTTTTTTGGTCTCCCAGATTGCCGACCATGGATGTGAAATATTTTTTTCATCTAATGATTGCTTTGTGCAGGATCTCCGATCCGAGAAGCGGATTGGGAAAGGCCATAGGAAGGAAGACCTTTACTATATGGATCATCTAAACCTTCCTACAAATTATTTTTGTTCTTATGTCCAAGAGAAAAGTATTGAAACTTGGCATAAAAGGCTTGGTCATCCAAGCTATTAAAAATGTATCTTTTTCCATTTGAAAACAAATTTTGTAAGAAAAAAGACATTAATTGCAAAGATTATATTTTTGGAAAAATGAAGTCTATTCCTTTTCCAACTAGAACATTTCTTTTTTTAAGATCCTTTGAATTGGTACACTCGGATGTTTGGGGTCCATCTCCGTTCATGTCTAAAGGAGGTTACTCTTACTATGTCACTTTCATCGATGACTTTACTCGATATGTTTGGATCTATTTCCTTAGTCATAAATCGGAAGTGTTTTCCTTCTTCAAAGAATTTCATATAAAAATTCAAAACCAATTTCAAAGTAATATATCTACTTTGAGAACTGATTCTGGTGGTGAATACTTGTCTAATGAATTCCAAAATTATTTAACACAAAATGAAATTTGTCATAAAAAATCATGCTCTAGGACTCCGCAACAAAACGGACTAGCGGAAAGAAAGCATAGGCATATTATAGAAACCGCTAGAACATTGCTTGTCTCTAGAAATATTCTGAAATTTTTTTGGGCCGAAGCCGTCCTAACCTCAACATACCTCATCAATAGAATGCCTTCCTCAAAATTAAAGAATGCCTCTCTTTATGAAAAACTCTTTGTTCTCTTGCATAAGAGAGATAAGTTGTCTCCAAAGGCAATTGAATGTGTTTTTCTAGGTTATGGGAAAATAAAAAAGGCTATAGGTGCTTTGATTTAAAAAATGGCAAGCTTTATGTTTCAAAAGATGTAACTTTCTTAGAAGATGAGAATGGTTTTGAAAAAATGGAATCATTACATGAAATTGATTATATATTTTTGCATGATGTTATTGATGACATAAATGATGATTCTATTAATCATCTCGAAAATACAGATGACACTTGTGAAGTGTCCAATTTTGATATATCACCACCAAGTGATGGTACTAATAATGAAAAAATTAATGTTTACACCCGAAGAGATCAAGAAAGGCCTATTAGTGCCCTAAAGAGATTCTCTCAAATTTTCGAATCTTCAGAAGAGCCCCCCATTAGGCGCTCTTCTAGAGAATCAATACCACCCAATAGGTTTGTATCCTATGAGTCTTTAGCACCCAATTATCGGGCATGTTTAATAACTTTACATTCATATTATGAACTCACTCATTATAATCAAGCTAAGACTACCACATTGGGTTGAAGCAATGAAAATAGAATTAGATGCACTAAAAAAGGCTAATACTTGGGAAATAGTAAAACTCCCTCCGCATAAAAAACCTATTGGATGTCGCTGGGTCTTTAACGTTAAAACTAAAAGCGATGGTTCCCTAGAAAGATATAAAACCAGGTTAGTAGCAAAGGGATATTCACAAGAGTATGAAATTGACTATGAGGAAACATTCACTCCTGTGGCCCGAATGACCAGTGTTAGAACTCTAATAGTTGTCACATCAACCAAAAAATAACCTATATATCAACTCGATGTGAAAAATGCATTTCTAAATGGGAATTTAAATGAAGAAGTATATATGGATCGACCACGTGGAATTAATATTGGACAAGGACAAACCCTTAAGCTTTCAAAAGCCTTGTATGGTCTTAAACAAGCTCCCGAGGCTTGGTATGATCGTTTTAGTGATATCATGGTTAAATTAGGATTTCATTCCTATTATACTGGCATTGCTCTCTTTGTTAAAAGTGTAGGTACTAGTATTGTTATCTTATTACTTTATGTTGATGACATGATCATCACTAGGAATGATCAAAATAGTATTGTTGATGTTAAAACGTTTTTTGTTAATCAGACCGTATAGACATGATCTATAAGCATTATTTAGTAGAAAACAAGCTTTGGATCATGTGATTATAGCAAAAATGTATATTTTTTAAGAACTTTAAAAATCAACAACTCACAATGTATCAAAATTTCAATCTTATTTTTGTGTCCAAAAAAACATGATCTGTATCAAATAAACTATGTTGAAAACATCCATAAGGTTTATTTGAGAAGATACAACCTACAACAATGATTTCTAGTAAGTGGGAGTAGGTACTCTCGGAGCACCATAGCATTACTCTCTCTCTCTCTCTCTCTCTCTCTCTCTCTCTATATATATATATATATATATATATATATATATATATATATATATATGTACGTGGGTCGTGGCAAACAAAACAATAAAAGACTAGGAGAAGAGAGAGAGAGAGAGAGAGACGTCTTATTTTTTCTAATTAGGTCTAATCTCTTTTAGTTTAAGTAGAGATTAGCCAAGGGAATAAATTTACATTTAGGTCCCTCATTATTCATAAAATATCAAAACAGCCTTAAGAATAGATAAATTCTACAATGGTCGACTTATCTTAACACTCTCCCTCAAGCTGGAGCATAGATATCAATCATGCTCAGCTTGCCACAACATTTTGAGAAACAAGACCTGGTAAGAGGCTTTGTAAAAATATCTGAGAGATATGTCCAGCTTGAACCATATCTCGTATGTAGTGACAATCAACTTCAATATGTTTTGTCCTCTCATGAAATACTAGATTATTGGCTATATATGTGATTGCCTTGTTATCACACATCATCACCATAAGAGATGGAACCTTCACTTGAAGATCAGTCAGCACAGTCCGCACCCACATTAATTCAGCTACCGTTTAGGCCATAGCCCTATATTCTGATTCAGCACTTGACCTAGCAACCACGGTTTGCTTCTTACTTCTCCAGGAAATTAAATTACCTCTCACAAAATATACAGAACCTTGTGGTAAATTTCCTATCCTCTAAAGACCCGGTATAATCAGTGTCGGAGTAAGCAACTACCTCCAAAGTGCCTCCTTTCTTGAATAATAACGCTTTTCCAGGAGAAGATTTTAAGTACCTGAGTATCATCATTGTAGCATTCAAGTGTACCTCAGACAGTTTGTCCATGAATTGGCTAACTTTGCTTATAGCCAGAGCAATATTAGGTGCAGTCACTGTCACATATAGTAACTTCCCTACCAGTGAGCGATAGCTCTTTCTATCAACAGGTTTTGACCCCTCATCCAATAAATGAACTTTGTGATCCATGGGAATATTTTTTGGTTTGGCTCCCAACATTCTTGTCTCTTTTAGTAAATCAAGAACATACTTCCGTTGAGACAAAACCACGCCCTCACTGCTCCTGGCCACTTCTATGCAGAAAGTATCTAAGGGAACCAAGGTCTTTTGTAACAAAATGTTTTTTAAGATGAGCCTTCGTAGCTGCAATATCATTCATGTTATCTCCTATAAGGACGATGTCATCCACATATACCACCATAATGACTATGCTTGAGTTAGTTTTCTTAATAAATAATGCGTGGTCTGACACTAACCTATTAAAACCAAACTTTGACATCACCTCAAACAACTTTTGAAACCATGCACGAGGACTTTGCTTTAAATTATATATCACCTTTCTTAATCTGCAAACCTTCTGATACTCCCCCTCAACCTCGAACGCAAGAGGTTGTTGCATGTAGACTGTCTCAGACAGATCCCCATATAAGAATGCATTTTTCACATCTAGTTGATACAAACTCGATCCATGGTGAACGACTACCGAGAGAACAAGACAAATGGTGCCCATCCATGCTACTGGAGAAAATGTCTCAAAGAAATCAACACCATATGTTTGAGTATAACCTTTTGCTACTAACCTAGCCTTGTACCGTTCAATTGAACCATCTGAGTTGTACTTAATGGTATATACCCATTTGCATCCAACAATGTCCACATCTAATGGGGGATCAACGAGGTGTCATGTCTATAAAAACCGTAAAGCATCCATTTCATCTTGCATAGTCTGCTTCCACCGGCTATCAAGTATGGCTTTTGATAGCTCAGAGAAATAGTTTCAGCAGATAAGGCTGAAATAAATGCTTTCATCAGATTACCAAGTCTGGCATCTGACACAAATTGAGACATAGGATATAAGGCACATTGTCGTGTCCCCTTTCGCGGAGCGATTGGCCTGTTATCATCAACAGAAATGTCATTGCTATCAGGAGTACTTACCTCAGGAGAAGAAGAAGATGGAGGCACTGGAGGGGGTGGAGCTCTATGCACATACACCAATGGAGGATTGTGAAACCGTGAGGAAGGTGGAGTTGGATTCGGTAATGGGGGCACCAATTCCAAGGGAAAAGGAGGAACAGGAAGTGGAAAGAGTCATCTTGATCAGCTTGCAGCCTAGCACCAGTACTGCAATAATATGAAAGATACTCCAAGAAAGATACATCTGCACTGACATACTCCCGACGAGAAATCGGATCATAACATCGATATCCCTTTTGATTTTTTGGATAGCCTATAAACATACACTTAGTGGCTTGAGTTGCTAATTTATCACAGTCAAGTCCGAGTTTGTGTACAAAACAAACGCACCCAAATACCTTGGGCGAAAGAGAGAAGAGAGGTGCATTAGGATACAAGATTTGCAAAGGAATTTGGTCTTCCACGGATGATGAAGGCAACTGGTTGATCAAATAGCATGTTGTGGTAACCGCATCACCCCAATAGGAAGCAGGAACATTGGATTGAATCATAAGGGTGCAGGCTACATCAAGAAAATGCCTGTGTTTTCGCTCAGCCACCCATTTTTGTTGGAAAATATAAGCACAGGTGGTTTGAGGTTGAATGTTATGGTCTCGATAAAATTGCAACAGTGCTTTGGTTTTAAACTCAAGGGCATTACCAGTGCGGATAATCTTAACAACGGACTCAAGCTGAGTTTTTATTTCAAGAACCAATGATTTTAGGATACTAGAAACTTCAGATCTTTCTTTTATTAAGAACACCCAAGACAACTTAGAAAAATCATCGACGTCCTAGTAGGAATATTACTAGGACCCCATACATCAACATGAAGAAGTTCAAAGACTTTATGACTTGATTGACTCTGACTAGAAGGAAACAAACTCCTATGATGCTTGCCCAACTGACAAGTTTCACACTGGAATGATGTAGTAGACGAAATTTGAGAAATAACATGACGAAGTTTCGACAATGAAGGATGTCCGAGATGACGATGCCACTGAAAAAGACTCGAGGAATAATCGACTGCAACATAAATATTTCTCACTGGGTGATGTAGATAATAGACTCTATTTTCTTCATAGCCTCCACCAATCTTCTTCCCCGTCAGCAAATCCTGAAAATGACAACACACATGATCAAATATTACTCTACAATTTAGCTCTTTTGTAAGGCAACTAACTGAGAGTAAACTTTGAGGAAATGAAGGAGCATGAAGGACATTGTTCAACTACAAGGAAGAGAATATAGAAACATTTCCCTGACCAATAACAAGGGAGGAGCTCCCATCAGCTAATGAAACACTCCGATGTGCAGTAATAGCCTTTAACTTTGAAAATTTTTTAGAGTTTCCACATAGGTGTCTAGATGCACCAGAGTCAATAATTCACTTACTATCATGGGGAGAAAGATGGTCTCCTGTGGAGTAGGCCACACCAGCTACATGAGAAGAGGAACTTGAAGGACGATGAGCGACCAACCATGGTTGCCAGTTGAGGAAGCGGGAGCGGGAAGCGATACGGGAAGCGGGAGCGGGAAGCGAGGCACTTTCAAAATTTTAGGAAGCGGTGAAGCGTGGGACCACTTAGGAGCGATTCGGGAAGCATCTCGGAAGCGACCTAGGAAGCGTCTCGGAAGCGACCTAGGAAGCGTCTCGGAAGCGAGGGGGAAGCGAAAAAAATAAAAATAAAAAATAAAAAATACAAAAAATTTGAAAAAACAGGGGAAGTGAGGGGGAAGCGTGGGGGAAGCGTGGGGGAAGCGCGCTTCCCATTAAAGGGAAGCGCGTCCCCCATTAAAGGGAAACGCGTCCCCCATTAAAGGGAAGCGCGCTTCCCAAAAAAGGGGGACGCTTCCCCCCACGCTTCGGAAGCGCGACGTTTCGCGCTTCGGGGAAGCGCGCTTCCCCTTTTAGCTAGGCGCTTCCGGTAACTCTGCGACCAACTCATCATATTCTGCACGACTAAAAGTGATAGAATCACTAGGAGAATTGGTGTCATTCTCTACCTCTACTTTTGTAACATTAGCTTTTGGAACATTTGGCTTCAATGAAGAAAAGGTAGGTCGTCCATGTTTATCCCAACAACGATCTTCTAAGTGTCATGATTTTTCGTAATAGGTACATTGAAGTTTACCTCTATTTCCCATACCTCTTTCATGACCTCTGCCTCTAACATTCAGAGTAGTTCCTCGTCCATAACTAGATTAAACAACTAAAGCTGATGACTGAGATGCAGGTTGAGATTGTGGAAGAGAGATAGCAAGTTTGCTCAATCGATTGTATGCATCAGAAAGAGTAGGAACATCAGACCCGATCAACATTTGGACTTTAGCAACTGAGAACTCTGATGAGAAACCGAGCAACCATAGTTTGTTCTTGATGATCCTTTTGTTTTGAGCAACACAGAAGCCTATGAGCATTACGTCCCTCAAAGGTAGCCTTAACGGAGGCATAATACTGGACCAAGGTCTGATCACCTTGTTGTAAATTATATATCTCCTGTTCAACTATATGACTCACATTAGTCTCTTGAGAGTACGTATCTTGAAGATTGTCCCACATCTGTTTAGCCGTATTGTAATAAATGAGGTCATTTGCAATATAAGGTTCAATGCTATTCATGATCCATGACATAACAATGTCATTATCTTCTTCCCAAGTATTGTATTTTCCTGTTTTATCATTTGGTTCAGATTCCAACAGAATATGTTTTATACGATGTCTAGACACCGACATCATAAACGTTCTGGACCACCTTGCATAGTTCATTTCATTTAATTTCACGGAAGAACCATATGAGAAAGGATTGGCGAAGGCTTTGTATTCCCCAATAGCTTCATTCTTGTAATCAGATTTGGCAACTTCACCCAAAATGGATAACACTAACTCAGAATTCACAACAAATGTTGTTGCTGCAATAGACGTCCACGAGCACACACACACACAAAAAAATGTCAGTTTGTAAATCTGGTCGACAATCAGCAAAAAAAAAAGTCCACTCTCCAATCCACTACGAAATCATATCTAAGTTCTTCAAGAACTTACGATCTGCTCCACACTATACAGATCCACTACTTCACCACGACACCTAGATCTATGATCAGATCTGAACCAATCAAAACATATGATAAGTTTAAAAAAAATAGGAGACAAATCCACGACCATATGATATTTTTAATCTTCACAGCACCTAGATTTGTTATTAGATCGGAATCAACCACAACATGCGATCAGATCTGGAAAAAAGAAATACAGGATGCAGGACCACGACTATATAATATATTTAATCTTCACCACACCCAGATCACAAATCTGAACCAACCAAAACATACGATCAGATAAAAAAAAACTGCTCCACAATATGCAGATCCATGACTATAAACTGTATTTAATTCAGAGTTACCAGTCGAGGAAGCGGGAGTGGGAAGCGATACGGGAAGCGGGAGCGAGAAGCGATACGGGAAGCGGGAGCGGGAAGCGAGGCACTTTCAAAAATTTAGGAAGCAGGGAAGTGTGGGACCACTTAGAAGAAAATTTTGAACCGTCTCGGAAGCGACCTAAGAAGCGAACCGGAAGCGAGGGGGAAGCGAAAAAAAATGAAAAAAATGGGGAATCGTGGGGGAAGCGTGGGGGAAGCGCGCTTCCCATAAATGGGAAATGTGTTTCCCATAAAAGGGAAACGCGCTTCCCAAAAAAGGGAACACGCTTCCCAAAAAAGAGGGACGCTTCCCCTCACGCTTCGGGGAAGCGCGCTTCCCCTTTTGCCTAGGCGCTTCCGGTAACTCTGATTTAATCATCGCCATACACAAACACAAATCACGATTGTCAAATCTGACCGTCACCCACTTCACGACGACAGCACAACACGCATACCTGTATCCACCAGATCTGGTCGACAGAAAACACAAAGCTTCCCCACCACTTTTAGATCTGATTACAGATCTGAGTCATGACTCTTGTTCGACTACATATCTGTTATCAGATCTGTACCACTCGGTTCCTCCAAAAAAATACACCGGACACACCTTAGATTTGATCTCCTTCACGCGAACTGATATCCTTCATGCGAGCTTTGGCGCAGAACCCGAAATCACGCTCCCAAGGTCGACTGCTCTGATACCATGTGAATCGGCAAACAAAACAGTAAAAGACTAGGAGACGAGAGAGAGAGAGAGAGAGAGAGAGAGAGAGATCTTATTTTTTCTAATTAGGTCTAATCTCTTTTAGTTTAAGTAGAGATTAGCCAAAGGAATAAATTTACATTTAGGTCCCTCATTATTCATAAAGTATCAAAACAGCCTTAAGAATAGATAAATTCTAAAGTGGTCAACTTATCTTAACAATGTATATATAAGTGATGTGTATCTTCTAGAACATTCATCTCCTAGACCGTCCCAGATCTCTTTAAAAAACATATTTGCGCAAGTTTTTTGCTTAATCCAAATTTGTATAAGTGTTTATCACTGCTTATTTACTAAAAACCATGTTTTGGATCAAATCAATTTAACAAGAACTCATGACTTTTAGTTAATCAAGTTTTTGGTGCAATATATAAGTTGATTTTTTATTGAGCTAAAAACATATCTAAACATCAAAAATACTTAAACTAATACATGTTTTCTACTAAATAAAGTGTAAAGAATCTAAAGATCACATCCATGGGTTTAAACAAAAAATACATGCAACAAGTATGTTTTCTAAAGAAGTCTGGGACAGTTTGGAGACAAATAGTTGGGCAGAAATACATCTCTCTCTCTCTCTCTCTCTCTCTCTCTCTCTCTCTCTCTCTATATATATATATATATATATATGGGTTAATCTACCATTAAACTAGTTTGGTTTAACATTAGATGGATTCAACCTTATGAAAATGACAAAAACACACTGAAAAAATGGCATTTTTGAAAATGTAAGGTTACTTTTTGAGGTTAAAAAGGTAACTTTGATAGCTTCATAAAGTTACTTTTTTAGAAAAAGTGTTCGACTTTTTTATTCCCTCCAAGTTCAAAGGACCTATAATGCCCAAAAAAGTAACCTTGCATTTAAAAAACTGCCATTATTTTAAGGCTGTTTTAGTCATTTTCATAAGGTTGAATCCACCTAATGTTAAACATAACTGGTTTAATGGTAGATTAATCCTATATATATATATATATATGAGAAGTGATTCTCTATGCTCGATTGTATTGTTAGCAACCTTCCAATTCTATGTTTATCGTGATATGTTATTGATACGTACAATTTGGCGAACCTATTTGCACTCTTGAACTCAAAGACACAATTTTGTCAGAAATTTCAGATTTATGTGAGTGAACCTTAAAAAGGAAGTTCCATAACTCTAACACTGCAACAGTATTTGGAATTTGTTCAAATATTTCTGTTCATAGACAAATTCATGTAAACAGTTACCCTTTGGTTACACCTGAACCATGAGAGCCTAAGAAGCATTTTGTTGATATGACTTTTGTGATTATTGAGAATTTGAGAATGATTCTCATAACAATCAATATAATACCATGCAAGATTTTCTTGTCTCTCAAGTGTCTAAGGTACTGAGACAGATCAAGTGACATTAGTGCATCGTCGTCTTTTTTCCCGCACACATAATGAGACAATAAAGATTTCAATCCAAAAGATGAGGGACCAAATTCAAGCTACAGCAAATTGGATAAGAGAAATAACATCATTTCAAAAAATTTAGAACAAACACAATAAAAAGGAATATCTAAGATATCATTTTATTAATTTAAATGTGCTAAAATCAGGAAGAGAAATCATTGTTATTTGGGAATTACTGGAAATAGAAGACCTTTACTGTAAATTTTTCACACACACACACACACATATATATATATATATATATAAGGAATTAAGATGAGCTTGAATATTTTTAGATTCTACTAGGATTACCATATATATCTTTTATAGAGTACATTTATCAATTTGTAAAATGTTAAGGCCACTCTTTTAGAATGTTTTCTGAAAATGAAAAGAATGAAGTATTAAAGTCAGGCTTCTATGTCACAGTAGTGTGTTGCAAGACTGAGATCAGGAGCAGTAGACAGTGAAACTATAAATGGGGAACACCTATAAATTGCATAGGGAGGAGGGCCCCAAAAGGCCCAACACCAACATTTGCAACATTTAAAAGCTGTTCACATTACACATGCAAATTGAAGAAAAATAAAAGAAAAACGAAAGAGGATTATGCAGAAAAAAGAAAGAGACTTAATGCAGATGACATCAACAAATCAGTCAAAGGTTCAACTAGTGCTATTTGGTCAACGGCTCAGCAGGCTGTCCATTCTTTATCAAAAAGGGTAGCATGGTGTGAAAATATTCTAGGGGCAGAACTGAAAATTCTAAGCTGACAATCTACTTTCTTATTTGGTCACCCTTTCAAGAGACAGTTTGGAATGGCTGCAGGGTCGAGCTCCAAGCAATCTTGAGGCAACTCAGGAACATCTTCTGAAATCTTTCTAGCAGGAATTTGGTGTGAGAATTTATGCAGATCTTTCTTCGATAAAGACCAAACAAATGCATCTGTACCAATTTGCACCTTCTGATACACATACTTGAAACCAGAAACCTTAGCAAGAGAAATAAGTGAAACACCATGTTCTTCTGTGAATTCATGGAGTATTTCAACAATCTGGTATCTGGATGGGTCTTCACTGTCAGCAGAACTCCTCTTATCATGGACTGCCCATACCTCATGCTTCTTTGGATAGATTCTGATATCACCACTTGATGGGGAAGTTTCCCAGATCATCTTGTGTGAGAAAAGATTTAACACGTTGCTGGCTGTTCCCTTTGTAATCTTGAATTGCCCACAAGAACGCTTTGTACGGGTTACAGATTGCAGCCAAGCTAACTGCACTGAAAATGGGTCGCACGATATCACCTTCTGGATTCTAGCATAGATCCGAGGCATCCCATCTTCTTCATCATATATTGCCCATATCTGTCCTTCTTCAAAGCTGTTCTCTGTTCGATCATCATCAAAATTATAGAAGTCAGAGTCAGGCACATCAATAGCCAAAGAAGTAGTCAGTGGCTCATCATGTTCCTGGAGGCCGACAATATCTTTACATATGCCCTGGATCATTTCATAAACTTCACCTGCCTCAGGGTCATCGGAGATTATCCCATAATTTGGTTTATCTCTCTTCCCATCTGCATTACTCTTGGTTCTTTTACTTGATGTCGTATTAGTTTTCCTGGATTTTGAAGAATTCACGCTACGTACCTTTTGCTCCACATTGTCATTTCTCCTATTCTGAGTTTTATTAGAGGTGGATACCGGAGTAGCAATAATTACAGAATCAGCAACCACATTAGGAATGGAAAACAAATTTTTCTCTGTTTTCGGTTGCTCTGGAACATTCTTAAGTATTTCCATTTTAGCTTTCTTCACCAACAAGTTTCTTGCATTTCCAGATACATTTCCTTGAATTGGTGAGGTTTTAGTTGAGCTCAAGGGCTTTCCATCATGTTGGTCCACATGTTCATTTTCCATCGTGCTGCTCCTTGATCTCGTGACCCTTTGTTCAGTTTTAAGTGCATCAATCTTCACTCCATGGTCACTCTTTCTGTTGCTTAACTTACTCCCTCCAGACTTCACGTTTGCACTAGACACCGGCTTACGGGATGAATCCCCATTCATGCCGGCAACTGAGAATGGGGTATGGGCAGAAGGATCAAAAGCTGATGGTGCTTCATGGGAACCCTTTGGCACTTCAGAAGGTGTCAAGTTGGGGTCTGAAGGAGAAGAGAAAGGTTTCCAAGGCAAGCCTACATTTTGACTGATATCTAGACCAG
Source organism: Nuphar pumila (assembly GCF_984573655.1). Lineage (NCBI taxonomy): Eukaryota > Viridiplantae > Streptophyta > Magnoliopsida > Nymphaeales > Nymphaeaceae > Nuphar > Nuphar pumila. The sequence goes on from NC_143250.1 coordinate 116,203,528, forward strand.
TACCAGAAGGAGGGTAGCCACCATATCCATAACCTGGACTCTGGTTGTAGGGGCTAAAAGGCCAGTAGTAATAAGATTCAGTACCAGGAACCATGGGTGGTGCCGATGGCATAGATATCGCGCGAAACGGTCGGCGACAAGTCTGGCACCAAAGATCAAGATTCTCATACTTCCTTAGGTACTCGTGGACATAGTGACAGAATGTGCAAATGGTCCAGAATGATGGAGAATCCTTATCAGGCATAGGAGGGGCAAGGGTAGACCAACAAAACCCATCAGCAGATGCCATTGGCCTAAATACAGCCCCTCCAAGAGTTCTGTCTGGGTTTTCTGTTTTATCTCTGAGAGCTAAAACAGGACGGAGGTGATCATAAGGGCATCATTTGTCTCTTTATTAATACATGCATCTAAGAATAAAAGCAAGCCAATCACCTTCTGGAATGACATATTTTTATCATCAGGATATAACACAAAATACATATAAATACAAGCAAAAATTTGAATCTTCTAATCAATAAATGTGTGGCAAAGCGTACCAGAACCTCTGCAATCAACACGCCCGAGAAATGAGCTGCTTCTTGTAATGGAGGTTATGCATCTCTTGGGCGAACCCAAAGTCACTGTCCTTTGCTGCCGGTCACCATTGATTATTCTCAAGGATCCGAGCAAGACGTTCACAAAAACCCCATGATCCTCCAAAACGGGGATTTGGGTATCCCAAATCTTAGAAAAATTCTACACATTTGGGATGGAATTCTCCGTTTCACTGTAAGAGGAAAAGAAAAAAACACAGAATTTTTGTTGGGGCTACCTCTTCTGATGTACCTAGTCAAAGGGTAGGGTTTTGAGATTCATCTAGGTGAAAGTGGGTATAGAGAAGAAGGATTCTATGGACAAAAAGAAAGTCACCTGAAAGTTTCCTGCTTGATCGTATGGGGAGGCTGTTGTAGCAGAGCTGCAGAACACTGGATTTTGGAGAGAGAGAGAGAGAGACTTTGAGAGCTTTGCAGGCTGAGAAAGGGCATATGGATCATGTGGAGTGTGCGTCGGCTTGTCCGGACGTGTCTTTGGCCTCCGGACGAGTCGAGTCCAACCCTGTCCCCTTCAGCTACCACCTCACAACTCTGGCTCGCACTTTTTATTCCTCAAAAAATGCTCGCTTTTTGTTGGTTTATGTGTTTAGTTTATTGAGAGGTTTTGATTTGTATTTTTAAGCGACTGTTGTAATTTCTTTTTAGTCTCCTTGTTCAGAGCAATATCAAAAGCTTGTGTACTTTATTTTGTTTTAGGAGAAGGAAAACCTTGCGTACTTTTAAGAAAGAAAGATGATCCAAATATTTTATCTTATTTTGGTTGGAAGCTTAAAGGCGACTTATAAATGTGATTTTATAAGCAAATTTAAGGCTCTCACGCTTGAATGATTTGTAACCTCTCACCCTAATAATAGTCTACGAGGAATGATTATATATGGTCTCACTGTGAGTTTTAAGAAATAATATGTTTGGAAAAAACAAAAAATAGAATAATATATAAATATTTAACATGTATAAAAAAATAAGAAGTGATGAATTAATTGAACATGCAGCTTATTAGCTAGTATAATTTTGTTTGGCAAGTTCAAATGTGCAGAATGAAGAATATGTCTGTTGAGGATAACAAAATAAATGAACTGCAGTATAAGTTTAGCATTAACAACAGCACCCATGCACACATACAGATATGGAATAATGGACAGGCTTGATCGGGCTGTTGACCAGCCAGGCCGGGTTAAGCTGACCCGTTGACCAACTGGGTCGGGCTTGTGTCTAATGCAAAGCCCATGGTCTGCCCGTTTGGCCCATGTTTGAATCTGGCCATGCAGAAGTTGCCACAGTAAAGAAACCACCTTGGATGGACAAGTGAAGGGATTTGCAGGCCAGACTCTGATCCTCTAAACAGCCGTGCATTCCGTTCGTTCCAAACGTTCCACCAATCCCTTCATCATTTCATTAGAAATTTGCGTTTATCATTTCATATGATAAAATGATGAAAGCAGTACAAGGAGGGACAAAAGGGGGAAAAAAATCAACGTCCATGGATCTTGATTAGTTTAATTGATAACAAATAAAAAAAATGCAGTGGGTAGCTTTTAATAGGGTATGAATGTAGCTCTGAACAAGGCAATATTGGGGGAAATACATTCATATTTTAAGAGTAAAATGGTAACTTCAGACATATAGTTCACGCTACTCACACTTGAGCTAATGGTAATTTATGATTAGGAGGGTGTATGTGCATACATATGTGCGTGTGTGTGCGCGTGCACCCGCATGCATGCATGTATGTATTTATGTAGATGACCTTTTGTGAACACTTGTTTAATACAAGTCTGTCCATGTGGCCGGGCTTCCATACATGAATATATTGATTTAATTTTTTTAATAATGATAACAAATACAAAAACTGAAAAGTGATTATGACAGCTAGATTACTTCTTTTATATCATTTGGATTAGAACTTAAAAGAAGAAAGAGTAGAAAAGATTAACCTAAGCATCTTATTCAAACTTAGAGAGAGAGAGAGAGATCAACTTTTGGCCAAAAAAGTAATAGAGAGAACATGACTTTTAGAACATTTTAACCACGGCAAACGAGTTCAACAAAAGGGTAATTTAGGCAAAGTTTTATGGGGTCATGCGCATTCTAAAAGGTTAACCCAAATGTTGTCAGTATCGGCCCATACTTATCGGATCGGCAGAAAATCCATATGATACTAGCCTGAATCAGCTATTTTTTAATAAATATAAAACCCTTAAAATTAATCTTTCTAAATATTATTTTATTGGTTTTAACACATGTCACTTTCTGATTGACACAAAATATTTTTTAATAAATTTTTAGACTGAGTCACTTGTGAATCGGTATCGGCAGATTCACCTGAATCGTTGGCGAAACGATCCAGGACCGATACGGATACTGACAACATTGGGTTAACCAACACCAAAAAACACGGAAGAGAACGGATAAATGAGTCCATTAAAGAGGGGGATGCTAACATTAAATATTGAAATCCTTTATCTTGAAGTATAATGTAATTTTGAAAAAACTTACAAAAGTTAACAATTGTTTATCATGGATACCCCTACTTATGCTTTCATAACAATTTTTTTTTTCATGAATTCACGCATTACCTATTTTCTTGGATGCAGCAGATGAACCATCGATAGCATGAACAGAGTAGGATTCTTTATATGATTTCTATCTTCACTTTTTCTACTCTGATGGTATCTGTTTTGAATTTTGAAATTTCCGATTTTATTTTCTGTATCTCAGTGACTACTTGCCACTGGTTCTTTATCTTTTAATGAAAGTCTATCTTCCCTTCAAAATAAAAAAAGTTACATTTGAAAAATTTATATAATTATTTATAATCTTGAAAATAAAAAACCACAATGCACCGAAATGTCATGAAAGAAAAAAAAAAGTTTTTTCGTTTCAAAACAACTTAAATCTAAAGTATGCTGAAAAAATCCATGATAAATAAATCCAAATCCAACTCTCAAACGTCAAAACCAAGTATATCCATTTAGCAAAGAAAGAAGCTGTGTTTTTAAGTCAAAGAAGATGCATGCTACCAGACGCGCAAAATTTTACAACAGGGAAAATAACACCACACTTCTCATGTTCGCATATAACTGCTCAACTCCCTAGAAAAAAATGAACCAATTTTGCTAGAGCCATTAATGAGATCATGCAATAATTGGTGATAGAACCACACAACAATCAAACAAAACCTTGGAAATCTGGGCAGTTTATTGCTGTAAATCCTCCTCACCAGCTTGGTTGAACAATGGAGCAAAAGCAAGAGATTTGTTTACTTTGCAATCGGCTGTTTAATATATCACCTTGTATTCAAACCTAACCTCTTGGATCTAACAAAGACAATCAAGCAAGCATAAGCTCTGGTGCTAGCAATAATTAACACCCCCATCCATATACATACAGTTGTAGCACAGATACAAGTACCTGCAAATCAAGGAAAAACATTACATGATCAGAAAAGGCGTAACCACTCAACAAGATTTGTCTGAAAAGTATTGCCATAAAGCTACCTTACTGCATCCGACATACCAAAATTCCAGTTATGAATTTGGAGACTAGATGCATCTTCATTTGGTCTTTAATCAGCAGTTAAACTATAGAGGAAATTTCAAATTTGAATTTGGAACCTATGAGTATATTCTCAGGTCCTTTGTTGAAAGAATTCGTCCAAGGAGTACAATTGCTTATTTTTCGTGTTCCAACATATAGAGGAAATTTCAAAGTTATAAAAGAGAGCCTAAAGAATCAGGCTGCATCATCATGCTCTGTCACTTGTACAAAAATAGATGCACTTTTTTAAATTCAAAAATTGTGGCAGTCTTGCAGAGACTGATACCGTAATTTCACACATGGCATTGGGAAACTGTCTTAACTTATTTTTCAAACTCGGCAGATTGATCAGGAAATCTTTTTCCAATTTAGAATCCAGGAAACTGCAGCAGAACTTCAAACATTCAAGTTCCAATCAATATAAACTACATACTACCTCAATTCTAAAAGCAAAAAGATCAGACACAAATAGACCATTACTTTGGTGAGAACACACAACAAATGAAGAGATGGTTCCTCGTGATCAGCAGTATAATTGTGAATGCAATCAACACTACCGAATTCAAGCATAATGGCACGAGACAGGGAAGACCAATTGTTGACTTAAGCAAAATCTGCATCCACCAAGCTTGACATGTCGATGTCTTTCAAAGACATACATCACCAAGCACAGAAGAAACAGATCCAAACACGGAGGCATAGGTGATGATGAATGCCAAAATACCAGTTACGACTGCCGAATAAGAAGAAAGACCCTGGTGGACAGAAGACTGTCAAATGTGGTTTGACAAAGTAAAAAGGATGAGCATAAACAAAAAGGGAACTAAACTTTGGAAAGCATTTTAATAATCATAAAAGTTTAAGGATTAACAGAAAATTCAGAGTTGTGCCTAGGGAAATTACCATGTATGCTCCAGCAACATCAACAGTAGCTAGGGTATTGGTGTTTCCCAACCCAAAATGACCAGCCATTCCCAAAAAATACATGGCAGAAACCTATTTCAGGTTGTACAAAGTGTTTAAGAATTATAGTTAAAAACACTGAAGCAATACAATGTGACTGAATATCAATCATACTCATTAACACGATCTTATGTCAATTACACTAGAAAAATTTACATTTCACTGAATCAGATAAACAAAAATTGCAGGGCAGTTACCGATTCATGCATGTGTATGTGATGAATATCACAGATGCATGGATATTTATGATACGCCCATGTTAGCAGTAACACAGAATATTATGGACTGATGATGCAAATGAATTAACAGTTGAGCAAGAGCGTACAATTCACACATACACACATCCACACACACCAAGAAAAACCACAGGATACATAAGCTTTGATAAATCTCAATATAATCTCAGCATTTAAACAAATGAACAAAATATCTGGAATGATACAAAAATAAGAAAGAATATGTTATTATGATTTTTTATGGAAAATTGGAAAGAGATTGAAATCAAGGCATAAGAAAAATCATATTTAAAATATAAAAAAATAGGAAGCTCACCTCCAAGAAGCCACTTTCCAAGTTTAGAAAGCTAAGCACTTTTGGAACTTGGTTTCCTTGTCACAAGAAGCACACTTTCATGGACAACAACTTTTCTACATGAAAATTTTACTTTTATTAAAAACCATCAATTTTACAAATTTAATGAATTGTGGTTCTATAAGAACCTATTTTAATTTGATTGAGGAATAAATTATAATTGATAATACATTCTCTACATGTCTCTAAAGCACAAAGATGCTTTCATCCTTATTAAACTCAAGTGTCTTTAGGTTATTCATTTTAAAAAATAAGTCAAAGCAAAAGTGTTCAAAATTTTCTTCTCATTATAAGAGCATTTACACTTTTTGTACTCTCTTATATAACTCAGAAGTGTGGTGTACTAATGTTCATCTATTATTTGCTACTTAACAATTATTTAATATAGTAATTGTTTTTTGCTTGATTTAAAAATTTTGTTTTTATGTAATATATATATATAATAGACTAATTTTATAATAATATACTGAAGGAACAAGAAAATTGTTAATAAATCTCAGTTGTAACAGGTACATCAAATAACATAAGAATTTTGTCTGTTTTACTTATGAAGTCTGGAAAAAGTTCTTAATTTACTTCATACAACCTCCAAGTCACTGCTCGTTTCTCGCTTCACATGGACCTAAAAACCCTCACATCTCAATTTTGTTTCCCACATCACTTTTTGTGTAATGACCCAAACTGAGGCCTCTCGAGCCTGGGTTCGTGGACGTTAGTTCTTAGAGAAAAATTACCAAAATAACTTCAAAACTATGCCAATTTATTTTTTCATAATAACTGAAGTCTATACTTCTATTGACAATAACCATTACCATCCAAAAGTATCACTAGTACATGAGCAGAATAATTAAAAAATGTAAACTGAATAATACTTCAAGTGTGATGAAGTCTGATGGCAGCTAAGTCATAAGTCCACGACTAGTTCCTTCTGTTGGCAGCAGTCCCTGAACCTACAATTGCAACCAAGAGAGGGGGTAAGTCTAAACTCAGTAAGTTTTTATTTACAAATTAGACACGATTGTTACAACTGTAGTGAGCTCTAAGCTCTTGATCTTAGTTTAGTTTGCTAACTAAATACACATGTTGTTTATAGATTTTTACCCCCTTTTACCATTATCTATCATCTGCTATTCCAAAAATAGCCTCCTTGGGCATAACAATCCATGTAGACAACTCAGAATATATGATGTTGGCTAGACATATGAACCTCACAACAACATAGTTCAAACCGGCCCAGACTATGGATACAAGTGCTGCAATTGTTCATCGAGAGTCACAAAGTGCTCATCAGTAGCTAGCCGAAGAACTCAGGTAGCTATACCTGCCCCCAAGGTACTCAAGGAGTTATACCTGCCCTCAATGTTTTGTGGTTCATGCTACATCCAACATGTATCTAGTGGGTAATGTTTTAACCCCTAAGGGTCACCCAATAATTTTTAAGCAAATCCTAAGGTACGAACGAGGTATACACCTCAAACAATGCCCTAGACCATGCATCACCTAGTATATTTCCTTATCAAGCTTTGTGTGGTTATTCTATGCACATTATTCTTTCAACTTTCATTTCTTAAAGTTAGTGTCTTATACAATCATCAATGTATGTCCATTAACTACTTTTAACACATATACATAAGTTGCATATTTAAGGATAACATTCCACTACAGAGTCAAGTCATCACGTCATGACACTTATAATGTCTCTCCTAAGGCATAAGCGTGACATTTTTATGATAGATCCTATCTCGAAACTCTGAAACCCTACACTCATTTCTCACAGTCATACATCAACCTTTAACAACATTTTACATGTAGTAATGCCATGATTATCTCTATACAGGATATATTCAAAATTTAAATCATGTCATAATTCAAGAAATATATAGCATGTATCATCATATTTAAGCATCATACAAAACATCAAAGTTATGGATTCCTAAGCATGCTAAACAGTTGTTCTATTCAAAATAAAATAAAACTAGCACACTTAAAACACATGAAACTATATTTGTTGGATGCCTAAACTAATCAGCATGTATTTTGTTTAACTAAGGAGAAATTTGCAAATGTTTACTTACCTGAAATACTTAAATTCTAATTCTAAGGAATAACCTTAGTCTTCTTGCAAGTTTTGATCTAGAATAGACAAATATTCTATATCATCATTTAAAGTCTCATCTTTATGAAAAATTATAAAAATATGTTTAGGTTTTAATGCCAAACTTTGACTTTATTTTCTCAGAGTTTGTTGTCATATCCCCTGCTAATAGTTCCTACTCGAAGAGAAGAATCCAATGATCCAAAAATCACTTGAATCTGATATCGGGGTGAAAAGTTATGCATCATTTACTAATTGAGCATATCGAGGGCAAAATAGTTTTTTTACTCTTCAACCATCACTGGGTTCATATAATTTTTTTTGATTCATTTTGTCTTTACACCATACCTAATTCACATTCACTACGTTCAGATTTAGTTTAATTGGATCTTTCAATTGAATTCTGGATCTAGATCCACTTTTATTCAAAAGCGAATCATTTAAGTTTTCAACTATAAACCTGACTGAATCTTGGATAAGGGATTGAAACAAAATATAATGCATTATTATAATTTGAAACCAAACAAATCCATACTTAGCATACTTACAGTCAAGACCAAATATGATGAACTATAAATATTCAAATCTAGGACATTAAACTGCTTTTTTGAACAAAGGGAAAACCGTTTAGTAATTTAATTAGTGACAAAACTCGTCTTTTTCATGAGACAAGTTTAGGATTTGGTATAATTATTGGGTTCCAAACTATTGAACGACCAATCCAATTTCTAAGCCAGCTGGGAGAGGAGATACTCGTAGAACACAAGCCCCTTCTACTGTTCTACCGAGTAGTAGAGGGTCCATGATGAGTGCACGAGGATGCCATGTGTTTTATGAAAGTTATAAAACTGCAATGAGAGTACCGACTCGTGTTGAGTTGGTTGTTGTTGATGCAACTTTTTCAATAAAGCATTTTAAAAATGTATTTTTCAGTAAAAATGTTTGTGTAAATCGTGCATCAAATGTTAAAAATTGGTTCACACTAGTGGTGAAGTCTGAGTCAAACTCAGGGAACGAGAAAAATACTTTGTATTCTACAGAAAACTAAGCTACTCTTTATTGCCTTAAAAAAAATTTAATTAACTAAATGAGAGTGCGGCCCTCTGCGGTGGGCTTAAACAAATAAAAATAATAATAAGTGCCTTATTACAAACCAAAATTGAATTGATTTAAATAAAATAAAAACCTAATCTAAAAAAATAGAAAAAAGTCTTTACTGCTTTGAGCTTTTAATCCCCTTGAGGTTATGCTTGTTTTCTTGAACTTTTGCTTCTCTAAGGGCTCTCTGAAGGGCTCTTTTAGGGCTTGGAGGGCCTTTTTAGGAGACCTTTTAAGGACCTCAGAGGGCCTTTCGGAGGCTTGTTTGAGGGCTCACTGCACGTCTAAACACTTTCCTGTAAAAATAAACAAACAAACAAAACACAAAGATACTACGAAAAACTATAAAAACATTAAGGGTTAGTTTTATGAAAAATCACAAAAACACTAAATAAACTATGGTATAACACTACACTAAAAGACAAAATAACATAACTAATTCTATAACTAACTAAGAACTAACATGAATGAAATAACTAAAAGACAAATTAGCATAACTAATTAACTAACTAACATGAAACAAGAAACAATTTATATAATTAACTAATGCAAATAACAAGAAATAAACTAAACTAATTAACTACTAAAAGAAAATGTGAACTATAAAATAAATTAAATTAATTTAACTTACATGCTATACTAACCTAATTCTAAAAAGGAATTTAATCAACTAATTAAGCAAGCAATCAATAAATGAACTAATTAACCAAAATCGATAATTTAATTCAATAATGAAAATCGGCTAATGTAATTCAAATAATTAAAATTAACTCATTAATTTCTAATTAATCTAGTGACATAAATTGAACTTAAATAAATTTAATTGATGTAAAAAATAAGATTTAACATGAAAGTAAAACTAACTACTTGATGGAATTTAAATCTACCTAAATCGGCTACTTAATCTATTTAACAAAAAACACTATTTGAACGCAAACATGATTTCCTAATTTAACCTATTACACATTAATTTTTGGAAGTAAATAATTATTTAACTAACCAATAACAATAGTAAATAAAATATCTATTCAATTGGAATAATAAAAATTAAAACAACTAATCTATTTCCAATTTATCTAATTTAAACTAATTATTAAACAAAAACTAGTTTAAGAAATTAATAGAAAGCAAGAATATGAACTAAACACTAATTGAAATAATCTAATACTAAAAATAAACAGAAATTATTCAGATCTAATTGACAAAAATAAAAAAGAAATAAAAGAAACTACAAAAACCTTAAATTAATTAATTAAGAAATTTGAATTAATTTAATCTAATAAACACCAAAAATAAAGAACATGATCTAAATTAAATCTACCCTAAATCTGGACCTAAATTGAAGTGAAACTCACAAAAAACATAAAACTACTCTATGTTAGATCTATCGATTTGAATAAAAATTCTATGCGCAAACCAAGAAAAATAGTTAAACTAGATTAAGCTATATATTTTTTTCTTCTTATATTTTCAGATGTTGAATTTAAACTAATCTAAATATAATGAATATGCAATGATCAAACAAAACTACATGCAATGCTATGATTCTTGATATGCAGAAATTAAAACTACGGTGAAACCGGAGAGAAGAAGCAAACTGTGTGATTTATCTCCCATGGAAGGGTTGAGAAGAAGAAGTGATTTTTCTCTTCAAGCTGTATGTACCTCCATCTGTTACGACAATAAAGCCGTACATGATACTTCAAGTACAAGGTTTTGATGATGAGCAAGTGAATCAACTGCATTTCTGCTAAGGCGATGAAGAAAGATGACAAGCATTGAAGAAATCGATGAAGAATCTTTGAAGACTAGTGTGCATATGTTAAATTCATTAAAAGTCTTAGATTCTTGTAAGAGTCTTACTTAGAGTGCATATTTAGGTTGTATTTCAGCTAAAAAGTCTTTAGAAAAACTTTTTTAAAAGAACCCTTCATGATTTTTTTTTTAGAAAACTCTTTTCTTAAATTTTTGTGTTTATTAGTCGACCAATAGACTCACCAGTCGACTAATCCTTTCGCACCAAATTTTCTAAGAAATGTCATTTTTGTCAAATTAATCGACTGGACAGAACATGTGTTTTCTGGAAATTTAGCAGCAGTCGACTAATGCTTTTATCAGTCGATCGGACAGAACTTGTGTTTTTCAGAAAAGTTTAGCAGCAGTCGACTGAAAGGTTTTTCAGTCTACTGATGATATTATCAATCGACTAACTTTTCTCTAGTCGACTAATTTTCAAAACTTCAGTTTTTCAAACGGCTCGATAAACAGATTAGTCGACCGACGATAACTGTCAGTCTACTAATAGCTAATTATTAGTCGACTCACTACAGTTTCAGTCGACTAATTTTTTCGTTTTTTTCTAAAACTTTTAAAAGGCGTGTCTTTTCATTTTTCAAACATTTTGATCATTCAAAATGGACTGTTTTGACACCCTTTTGTACCCTCAATGTATGAAAACTTCCAACTATAAATATGAGTCGACTCACTACTAATAGCTAATTATTAGTCGAATCACTACTGTTTCAGTCGACTAATTTTGCCGTTTTTTCTAAAACTTTTAAAAGGCGTGTTTTTTCATTTTTCAAATATTTTGATTATTCAAAATGGATTGTTTTGACACCCTTTTGTACCCTCAATGTATGAAAACTTTCAACTATAAATATTAGTGCATTTTACACTCAAAAGAACTGCAATTCAATCAATTTGAATCAATTACTCTTTGCTTTTCACTCATATTTATTTTCTCACTCACGTGATATTTTTTACTCAAATTCCTTTAAGAGACAGTGAATTCGTGAGTAGAGTATTTCAACAACCTCAAAAGTCAATTGCATCTCATTTGCATTCATAAGAAAGGCTCATAGGTTGTTTGTAAGTTGTTGCTTATTTCAATTTTTCTGTAAAAGGAAGGACTCCTTGGTTTAAAGGAGTTGTTTGCTTTCAGTAGGTGTGTTACTGAAAGTGGGACCAGATTTGGTATGTATGATCTTGTAGTTACACAAGGTTGATAGTGGGAATCTCAAGCGGGTTTTGCTTAGGGACTGGATGTAGGTCGGGAAAGACCAAACCAGGATAAATTATTGTGTTCTTTGTGTGTTTGCTTTGTGAATTGCAAAATCAGTCAAAATTCCGTAGACAATTTTAAAAGCACTATTCACCCCCCATCTAGTACTCGTTGCCTCGATCCTACTGCACTTTCATTTGGTATCAGAGCAGGTTTGCTATTATTTTGATTTGACCATCATCTAGCATGGCAACTACAACATCTTAGCACAAAGAAGGATGCTCCTCTGTTCGTCATCCTCTCTTCGACAGAACAAATTATGGATACTGGAAAGTGAGAATGACAATATTCTTGCAATCCATGGATCTCGAAATTTGGAGAGTTGTTTCAGAAAAGTACCAAATGCCATCAACCGATTTCAGTCAATGGACCGATAAAGAAAAGAAGACTGCTTCACTTAATGCCAAGGCTATGAATGCATTGTATTGTGTCGTTGACAAGGTAGAGTTCAATCGCATCTCTTAATGCTCTACAGCAAATAAAATCTGTCATACTCTTCTCGTGACTCATGAAGGTACGTCAAAGGTAAAGGAATCTAAAATCGCTTCTTTAGTTCATAAATTTGAATTGCTTAAAATAAAGCAAAATGAATCTATATCGGACATGGTAACAAGAATGACCAATATCACTAACACTCTGAAATCTCTTGGAAAAGCATATTCACAAGTGGATTTAGTCAGAAAAATCCTAAGGTGTTTAACTCCTGAATGGGAGAGAAAAACTACAGCTATTGAGGAAGAAAATGATTTAAACACTCTCACTCTTGAAGATTTGGTTGATAACTTAATGGCATATGAAGTTCAACTTCAAGACAGACAAGAAGAACAACCCAAGATAAAATCTCTTGCTTTTAAGGCTACTTCTGACTCTGAAAATTTAGAAGAAGATGAAGATGAAGATATTGCTCTTATTACAAGGCAATTCAAAAGATTCATAAAAAAGAAAGATTTCAAAGAAAGGTAAAGAAAGCGGATTCTTCCAATCCTAATGAAGTCAAGTGCTTTAACTGCAAAAAGGCAGGACATATCAAGAAAGATTGCTCTCTTCTCAAAATCAAGCCCAAGGACCAATTCAAGAAGAAAAAGACATTTCAAGCATGTTGGAATGATAGTGACTCCTCTTCCGATGAAGAATCAAATGAAGAAGTCGCCAACATGTGCTTTGTAGCACAAGAAGACTCGATAAGTCAATTTGAGTATGATGATTTATTAGAAGCATTTAATGATTTATATGCTAAATTTAAGAGTCTAAATTCTAAAAACAAAGAGTTAAAAACTGAGAATTCAACTCTTGACTATCAAAATAAAGTGTTACTTCAAGAGATAGAAGATCTCAAGAAGGAAAACTCTTGTCAAGCATTTGAGATAAAAGAAATTGGAATTAGAACCAATCTCTTACAAAAAGAAATAACTAGTCTAGAAGAAAAATCAAATGATCTTCTTTCTATAGTGACCAAATTCACAAATGTTCAAGAGAATCTAGAAAGACTTTTTGGTTCTCAAAGATGCTCGGTTAATAAAACCGAATTGGGATATAGCTTCTTTGATACTCAAAATAGACCAAACTATGTGGTGAAGAATCAGAGACAATATTCTCAGCCATTTGTTCATAGAACTAAATTTTTTAGTTCTAATAGAAATACATCTAATCATGAAACTTATAATGCTTATAAGCCTAGACATAATTACTTTAGAAATGCTAAATCTTTTTATAGAAAGAATATTTATTATCAAAGAAAACCAAAATCCAAATGGATATGGGTTCCTAAGACTAACTCTCATGGACCCAAAAATAGAAAGGGGTCAAATGCTTTGTCTTCTAATTTTGTTGTAGGTACACAAAATAAAGAGCAAATGGATATTAGACAGCGATTTTTCCAAACATATGACTGGAAGGCTGGAGTTATTTTCCACCCTCCAAAATAAGGATGGAGGAACCGTCACCTTTGGTGACAATAACAAGGGAAAAGTAATAGGTATTGGTAATCCAAAATTTCCCTTGATAGAAAATGTTCTTTTAGTAGATGGTTTAATGCATAATTTATTATCTATTAGTCAATTATGTGATAAAGGTTTTCATGTTTCTTTTGAACATGATTTATGCTTAATTTCTGTTTTTCAATCTAAAAAGATCATTTTTAAAGGTAAAAGAAGGAACAATGTGTATGAACTTTATCTAGATGAGTTACCCACTTTTAATGAAAAATGTCTTATTGTTTCAAATGAAATTCAATGGTTATGGCACAAGAGACTTGGACATGTTAACTTTAAAATTATTTCCAAGTTATCCAAGAATGATCTTGTAAGAGGCCTACCTAGAATACCATATAAGAAAGATCACTTATGTGATTCTTGCCAAAGTGGTAAACAAATCAAGAGTTCTTTTAAAGCAGAAGATATAGTTTCAACAAAACGTCCTCTTGAACTTTTACATTTAGATCTATTTGGACCATCTAGAATTCAAAGTTTGAATGGTAGCAAGTATGATTTTGTTATAGTAGATGATTATTCTTGATTTATGTGGGTGATTTTTCTAAAAAGCAAAAATGATGCTTTTTCTGAATTTTTCAAACTTTGTAAAAGAATTGCAAATGAAAATCTACATCTATAATTAAAATTCGTAGTGATCATGGTAGTGAATTTGAAAACGAATCTTTTCTAAAATTTTGTGATTTACATGGTATATCTCACAACTTTGCTTTTCCTAGAGCGGCTCCACAAAATGGAGTTGTTGAAAGAAAGAATAGAACTTTGCAAGAATGTGCTAGAACCATGCTTCAAGATAAAAATTTACCAAAATACTTTTGGGCTGAAGCAATAAATACAGCATGTTATGTTTTGAATCGTGTTCTTATTCGACCAATCTTACATAAAACATGTTTTGAATTGTATTATAATACTATACCAAAGATCTCATATTTCAAAATTTTTGGTAGTAAATGTTTCTTGTTAAATACCAAAGATAATCTTGATAAGTTTGATTTAAAATCAGATGAATCAATATTTCTTGGTTATTCTTCTAGAAGTAAAGCTTATCGTGTTTTTAATAAAAGAACATCTTGCATTGAAGAATCTTTACATGTAGCATTTGATGAGAATTGTGAGCAGGTTATTTCTCTAAGCGAAGGAGAAGAAGTAATACTTCAAGAGGAACCTTTGATAGAGAGTACTTCTCAAGAAAATGTTCCTCTTCAACCGGTTTGGAAAGAAGTTCCCAATCATCCTCATGAACAAGTTATTGGAGAAATAAAGAGTGGTGTCCAAACTAGAAGGCAATTGCAATATATTGCAAATATTGCTTTTATATCTAAAATAGAACCAAAGAATATCAATGAGGCTTGTGATGATGAATTTTGGCTTTTGGCCATGTCTGAAGAACTTAACCAATTTATTAGGAATGATGTATGGGATCTAGTTGATAGACCAAAGGATCATTCAGTAATTGGAATAAGATAAGTCTTCCGAAATAAGCTGGACGAAAATGGCGAAGTCATTCGAAACAAAGCAAGGCTAGTAGCACAAGGCTATAATCAAGAAGAAGGCATAGATTTTGATGAAACCTATGCACCGATGGCTCAACTGGAGTCAATTCGAATGATGCTTGCTTTTGCTAGTTACATGAACTTTAAGTTATATCAAATTGATGTTAAGAGTGCATTCTTAAATGGACACATCAATGAAGAAGTTTATGTAGAGCAACCTCCAAGCTTTGAAAATGAGAAATATCCAAAAAAAACTCTACAAATTAAAAAGAGCTTTGTACGGACTTAAACAAGCACCAAGAGCGTGGTATGAAAAACTATGAAATTTTCTAGAACAATCTGGTTTTTCCATTGGTCGGGTAAACTCCACTTTATTTATTAAAAATCTTAATTCAGATATTCTTATTGTGCAAATTTATGTTGATGACATAATATTTGGTTCTACTAATGATTCTCTTTGTAAAGAATTTGCTAAAGCTATGCTGAAAGAGTTTGAAATGAGCTTGATGGGCGAATTGAACTACTTGGACTTCAAATAAAGCAAACTGAAGAAGAAATCTTCATCAATCAGGCTAAGTATACAAAAGAACTTCTCAAGAGATTTGGGATGGACTCATCGAAATCAAGAAGAAATCCTATGAGTACAACGACTTCTCTTGATAAAGATGAAAATGGTAAAAATGTAGATACTAAGCTCTACAGAGGTATGGTCGGATCTCTATTATACTTAACTGTTAGTCGACCTGATATAATGTTTAGTGTTTGTATGTGTGCAAGATTTCAAGCTAATCCAAAGGAATCTCATTTAACTGCAATAAAACAAATTCTTCGTTATTTGAAAGATACTTTAGATTTTGGTTTGTTTTACCCAAAATCATTTTCTTTTGATTTAGTTTCATATAGTAATGCAGATTTTGCAGGAAGTAAATCTGATCGCAAGAGTACTAGCAGAACTTGTCATTTCTTAGGAAATTCTTTAGTCTCTTGGTTTAGTAAAAAGCAAAATTCAGTGTCACTCTCAACAACTAAAGCAGAATATATAGCGGCTAGTTTAGCGTGTTCACAAGTACTATGGATGAAACAGACCTTAAAAGATTTTGGTTTGAATTACTCCATAATGACTATTTATTGTGATAACACTAGTGCTATAAATCTTTCGAAAAATCCTGTTCAGCACTCAAGAACTAAGCATATTGAAGTTAGACATCATTTCTTAAGAGATCATGTGTTAAAAGGAGATATTTTGTTAAATTTTATATCCACTAAAGAACAACATGTCGATATATTCACTAAACCACTTAAAAATGAAGATTTTATGAGAATTAGGAGAGAACTAGGCATTTGCTTATTTTTGGATTTATAAAATGCTAATTTTTGAACAAAATCTCAAAATTGCACCATATTAGTCGACCGATAAATTTCTAGTCGACTGATGCTTTAAAATTTTTTTAGAAGGAATCGCACCTTATTAGTCGACCGATAAAATTCTAGTCGACTGATATTTTTAAATTTTTTTAAAGGACTCGATACCCCTTGTTTTTTAACGCACCATTTCATTTTTACGCACCTTTTCGTTTTTCTTAAAAACGAAACCCTTTGAAAAATGAAACCCTCTCTCTCTCTTCTCTCTCTCTTCCGAAAAACCCTCGGAGTGCCATTCAAACCTCTCTTCACCGGAATCCTCTTGTCATGACCGGTGCCTCTTCAGTCCTCGCCGGAATCCCCTTGTGGCAGCCTCCTCTCATCTGCCGTCATCCACCGCGGACTCCTCCTTGTCTCTTCTCTCTTGCCTAAAATCTGTGGAGAATCGACATCTCTTTTCGGTGGGTTGTTACTGTTGCTTATTTTGGCCACTACCAACGAATTTGAAGGCACATCGTTCACTTTGCATAAAGTGTTTCTGTTGCACGACGACGAATATCTTTCTCCCGCCGAACGTCATTTGGAAGCCGACATCAACACCATCTTCAACTGTTCTTCTCAACAATTGTGTTGATCAATCATTCTCTACGACTGAAATTTTTTTTTGTGAATCTGTTTCACCCATGCCTCATCAGAAGACTGCATCCGCAAAAGGTTCTCCTCCTCCTACACCTCTAGCAAAATATGGATTTTCTCTCAGATTACTCCGAAATCCTCTTTTATATGATACTTTTGGATCGATTTCTGCACTTCCTATTTTACCAGGCCGAAATGTCCTCTTTCACATATTTTCTCGTTATAAAATCAAGGAATTATTTCTAGGTATTTCACATCTTTTTGATGCCTGTGCAAATACCCTTCATTATCCTTTTCTGATTCACTTGTTTTATACAAATTTACAAATTGATCATGAAACTTGAGTTCTTTCCTCTCTTGTTCGTGATGTTGAAATTGAGTTTGATTCTAAACTACTTGGACAAATCCTAGAAATTCCACCTTCAGACACTCTTTTCAATACTATTGAACTTAATGATGAAAGAATTTTTGAACAAATTCTTCTTCCCGGTGCACCTCATTCTCTTCCTTTCAAAAATACCAATCTTCAAACTCGTGCACGCATTGTTGAACGAATCATTGCCCACAATGTTCTACCTAAAACTGGTTCTTTTGATTATTATTCCACAGATCTATCTACGGCTCTTTATGTCTTATTTGGAAATATTTCTGTAAATTGGGCTAACGTGTATTTTACTAATTTATGGAAACAAAAACCTTTTCTTCCGTATAGATGTCTTCTTACTCGTATTTTCAGACATTTCAAAGTACCCTTAACTGATGAAAATATATTGAGCAAAAGGAGTTCTTTGATCAAACTATTTTTAAATGAATGAAAATCAAATATCTGTCTCCTTTAAACTTTGATCAAACTGAACCATCTGAACCATCAATTTCTGAACCCTCACCATCTTCTGTGACACCTTCATCTCAAGCAAAACGAAAGAAATTTTCTACTAGTCAAGACAATGATGAAGTTTTGCAGCGATTGGAAGCTTTGGAGTTGTATCAACACACTTTTCGTGAAGATGTGACTCAACAACTTTCTTCGATTCAAAAAGATATTACTGCAATCAAGGACTTGCTCAACTCACTTTTTTGATCTTTGTTTTTTGTCTTTACTGAACTTTGATACTTTATGGGTTGTAATATTTTGAACTTGAATTTACATTTTGCTTATGCTATTTCTGCCCTTACTCTTTTTTATCATGACAAAGGGGGAGAAAAAGATAGAATTTGGTAGACACATGCATGAAAATTGCAGGAGAAAAAGATAGACCTTGCATGAGAAATGAGAAATTAAGAGAAAAAGATAAAAATTGAATATTGCATTATGACATGGAAATTACATCATGAGAAAGCATTGAAAATTGTATTTATGAAAAAGTTTTAAAAATGCATGAAGAAATGATGGAAATGCAAACCAATCAATATGTGATATATGTGCTTTGAATGTACTAACTTTTAATGTTATGCAGCATATTGATAGAGAGAGTAAAATCTTCATCTATGCATCTAAATGCTTCATCTTTGATTAAGTTTGTCATCATAAAAAAGGGGGATATTGTTACGACAATAAAGCCGTACATGATACTTCAAGTACAAGGTTTTGATGATGAGCAAGTGAATCAACTGCATTTCAGCTAAGGCGATGAAGAAAGATAACAAGCATTGAAGAACTCGATGAAGAATCTTTGAAGACTAGTGTGCATATGTTAAATTCATTAAAAGTCTTAGATTCTTGTAAGAGCCTTACTTAGTGTGCATATTTAGGTTGCATTTCAGCTAAAAAGTCTTTAGAAAAACTTTTTTAAAAGAATCATTCATGAAAATATTTTTAGAAAACTCTTTTCTTAAATTTTTGTGTTTATTAGTCGACCAATAGACTTACCAGTCGACTAATCCTTTCGCGCCAAATTTTCTAAGAAAATATCATTTTTGTCAAATTAGTCGACTAATGACTATCAGTCGACTGGACAGAACATGTGTTTTCTGGAAATTTAGCAGCAGTCGACTAATGCTTTTATCAGTCGACCGGACAGAACTTGTGTTTTTCAAAAAAGTTTAGCAGCAGTCGACTGAAAGGTTTTTCAGTCTACTGATGATATTATCAGTCGACTAACTTTTCTCTAGTCGACTAAGTTTCAAAACTTCAGTTTTTCAAACGGCTCGATAAACAGATCAATCGACCGACGATAACTGTTAGTCTACTAATAGCTAATTATTAGTCGACTTACTATTGTTTCAGTCGACTAATTTTGCAGATTTTTCCTGAAACTTTTAAAAGGCGTGTCTTTTCATTTTTCAAACGTTTTGATCGTTCAAAATGGATTGTTTTGACACCCTTTCATACCCTCAACGTATGGAAACTTTCAACTATAAATATGAGTGCATTTTACACTCAAAAGAACTGCAATTCAATCAATTTGAATCAATTACTCTTTGCTTTTCACTCATATTCATTTTCTCACTCACGTGATATTTTTTACTTCAGTTTTTCACTCAAGTTCCTTTGAGAGATAGTGAATTCGTGAGTAAAGTATTTCAACAACCTCAAAAGCCAATTGCATCTCATTTTTATTCATAAGAAGGGCTCATAGGTTGTTTGTAAGTTATTACTTATTTCAATTTTTCTGCAAAAGGAAGGACTCCTTTGTTTAAAGGAGTTGTTTGCTTTCAGTAGGTGTGTTACTGAAAGTGGGACCGGATTTGGTCTGTATGATCTTGTAGTTACACAAGGTTGATAGTGGAAATCTCAAGGGGTTTTGCTTGGCGACTGGATGTAGGTCGGGAAAGACCGAACCAAGATAAATTATTGTGTTCTTTGTGTGTTTGCTTTGTGAATTGCAAAATCAGTCAAAAATCCGCAGACAATTTTTAAAAGCACTATTCACCCCCCCTCTAGTGCTCGTTGCCTCGATCCTACTGAACTTTCACCATCGACCAAGGCAAGAAGAACCGACGATAGAAAAATGTTAGAAGCAAGATGAATCAAAGGGAGAAAGGAAGAGATCGGGGGGGAACCAGTTGGGAACGAAGATGAGGAGGAAGAGAAGAGAAAAGAAGAGAGAGTAGAGGCCTGCGTTTTCTAAGAAGAGAAAAATGATTTTTCGTGCTGAACAATCCTATTTATAATAAGAGAATTAAGTTAAAAATAAATTTTTCAAAAAGTGTCCCAAGGTTTTTCAATAATTTCTAAAAAGGGGCTCTTCTTAAAACATGTTTTTCTAAAGTCAAAATTCCTAAACTAACTAAAATAAATTAATTGTGGCCTAATCTATCTAAACTATGATTAAGAAAATTCTAAAACTAATAAAAACACTAAAAACGCAGGGTTGGATAAGAAAATACGGTGTTTTCCTGAAAATTTCAATTTAAAATAAAACCTCAAAAACAATGATAAAGATGGGTTTTTAATGCGATTTTATCATGGATCATGCATAAATAGAGATGAATAAAATGCAAATATTATGTATGATTAGCTACCAACAGAGAAGTAACAACCATGACCATAGAGGTGCAGGCTGAGGAGAGAAGGATGACAGCAACAGAAACAATGATGCCTCTTTCACCTACTTTTATAGACCCTAGTTGACTTAGGCTTTCACTCCCTTATCGGGCTCCACTAGTTGCAGCTTGGGGTATGGTACACATAAGGAAAGGTGGTCTTATACCATCCTAGGTACAGGTAAACTAGAAGAGCTCGTGAGGAGTACTAGAAGAGGGAGAACTCACCTAAACTCTAGATTCTCACACCTATACTCCAAAGTCTCTTACCTATACTCTGACTTCACTCACCTACAGGCTGAATTAGATCTCCAGTGCTACGCACTTAGCAGATACAAAGGGAAATTTGGTTTTAGTTATAGTTTTTTTTCATATGTAAATAAACTCAAGTTATGTTAGTGTTCTTGGGTTTAGTGTTATGATGCTTTTATCTATGTAATGCATTCAATTTTAATAAAGTGCTAATTAAGAAAGTCATTTTAATATTGTGTGTGCATGTTGTATGAACATTCTCATATAAACATAATTAAATATTTTAATAAGGTGCACTTATAATGAATTGTAATGCAATACAAAATGACCACTTGTAGAGGGACTTCATATTTATTGAAAGAAATGAATTCTGTCAGACGTGAGTGGACGCAACCAAATGAAGTGCTTGAGAATAGCGAGCACGAACGTGCATTTTCCAAGATAGCACCTCTTTCATCCCGCACATCTGGTGGCTATGCTCCATGCAATTATGGAGGCTACACCATCATCTTTTGAGAGAAGTCCTGCAGAGGTGAACACAGGAGTCCTCCTGAGTACACCATTGACCAGATCCTGTATGAGCTACTGCAAACCATGTGTGTACAATTGTTATTGTCGATATTACTTCTTGGGCAAAAAGGCTCAAGAATATGCAACCTTCACTGGTCGATGACACCCCAAATGGGGTTACGATGGAGAACTGATTGATACAAGTGGAGAAAGCCCTGAATGCTATTTAATGCCTGGAGGAGCATGGAGTCTAGGTGGAAGTGTTCAACTTTATAGAAGACATGAAACACTGGTAGAGAGTCATTCAAGATACCCTAAAACCAGAAACTTACTTATCATGTTTCACGTTTGTGAGGCGATTCAATGGGTAATTCTTTTCACGGAGTGAGAAAATAGAGGAGGAAGAATTCAGGAAGTTACGCCAAGGGAGTATGATAGTAGCTCAATACACCGTCTGATTCAACTCTCTCTCCTATTTCACAAAGTCTTTGGTGGCGGTGAAGAAGGATAAGTGTCGACGCTATGAGAGAGTTTTGAGGCCCAAAATTCTGAGGTTGGTAGGGCTGCTGTAAATTAAAAAGTACAGTCAGCTCGTGGATCATGCATTATGGTATGAGTTTTAAAAACAAAGAACAAAAGAGAAGCCCAAGACAAAGGAAAAGCCCAAATCCAACAACCACGATGTGACTGAGACTTCCTAGAAAAAGTCTCAATATGGTGGATGTTACCATTAGAGGCACAAGAAGCCTTATGGAGGTCAGAGCAGCAAGCATGACAACAAATAGCAGGATAGGACTTTAAGCGAACATCAGGCAAAGAGGCAAAGGACTTGAGGGCAGACCCATCCTAGTGATGAGTGCAAAACTTGTGGCCATTGGAGGCATGAAGGACCATGTGAGATGAAAAATGTCAAGTGTTATAACTGCCAGCAGATAGGTCCCTATGTCAGTAAGTCATAATCTTTCAGAAATTCAAGTCACCTCCTCTATCTAAAATTCAAATTCCTTTCTAAAAACAAGTGTTTTAGGCTTTGATGGTCAATAAACATTTCAAACTATTTACCATATAGATAATGTCGTCATATCTTGAGGGTGAAAACTACAACCACTAACTCTAAGTCATGCATTAGATATTCATTTCATGCATCTTGATTTAGAGAGATACATAAGCTATCACCTTATCATATAGCATTAGAACGCAACCCAATCTTTTATGTGAAGCATCACTATAAATGGCAAAACCTTCTGTCCTAAAAGGTAAGACCAAAACTAGGGTGGTGGTTAGACATTTCTTTATCTCTTCAAAGTTTTGCTCACACTTGTTATTCCATTCAAATTTTGTCTTTGAAGATGAGTTTAGTCATCAGGGCTGTCAACATTGAGAACCCCTCAACGAATTGCTGGTAATACCCAACCAATCCCAAAAAACTATAAATCTCTGTAGCATTCTTGGGTCTAGACTCATTGGTGACCACTTCAATCTTTGTTAACAACATGACAAGAGAGGCATGACGAATCTGAAGCAAAAAATCAATAGTTTTTGGTCATGCGTGTGCGACCACACTCCAAGAATCCCTTGTCATTTCTAATGTGGTGGAAGGTACAATTCCTTTTTCAAGAGTTTTAGCTCATGTACTGTTTGATTCTGGAGCCACACATAGTTTTACCACTCAATTTTTTACAAAATTGTTACCAATTGTACCTTCACAGTTAGATATACCATACCTAATAGATACGCCGATAGTAGAATTTACTATGATAAACATCATATATAAGAACTGCATTTGTGAATATAGATGAACATGATCTACCTATAAACCTTTTACAATTAGAATTTAGGAGTATAGTTGTGGATCTAGGCATGGACTAATTATCTAACCATCATGCCACTATAGACTGTAGAAGGAAGTATGCTAGTTTTTAAAACCCTCAGACTCCAACCTTCATATTTCAGGGTATTAAAAAACTAGCTAGACAATAAATCATATCATGTTTGAAGGCCAACAAATACATTTGAGAATGATATATTGAATTTTTAGTCTATATGAAGACTGATGGGATAGACGACCTCACCGTAGCATATGCGAAGATAGTACAAGAGTATATTGATATTTTTTCAGAAAAACTGCTAGGTCTCCCTCCTGATTGAGAGATTGAGTTCCAGATCAACCTTGCTCCGAGAACAACACTCATCTCTAAGGTTCCTTATCGAATGAGACCCACAAAATTAAAGAAACTCAAGGCGTAACTTTAAGAATTATTGGTGAGATGCTTTATACGATTGTCAGTATATTTGTGACGTATTTCAATTTTGTTTGTTAAGAAGAATGACAAATATCACTGTGAATATGCATTGATTATCAACAGTTGAATGCAATGACTATCAAGAATAAATATACATTGCCTAGTATTGATGATCTGTTCGACCAACTGCAAGGGGCAGCATGTTTCTCGAAGTTGGATTTGCATTCAGGTTACCACCAACTAAAAATTAAGGAAGTGAATGTGGCTAGGAACTTTTCGGTCAAGGTATAACCATTATGAGTTTTAGTCATGCCTTTCGGGTTAACTAATACACCAGCAACTTTCATGGATTTGATTAACATAGTTTTTAAGCTACATTTACACAAGTTTGTGGTGATATTTGTAGATGTTATTCTTATCTATTCGACCACGAGGGAGCAGCATGAGTAACACCTGATGATAGTTCTGTAGACACTTAGAGGATATTGGTTGTACGCCAAGTTTTCAAAGTGGGTCTTTTGGTTGGAACATGTGGCTTTCCATGGTCATATTATATCCAAAGATAAAATTATGGTGGACCCTGCAATATCACTTAAGAAATTGAATGTGGTCGCTTACGCCCTTAGCAAAAAGTCAGGGGCATTGGCCACACTTGCATATTGGAATTTATTTTCTTTAGTCGCTCATCAGAAAGTAGAAGCTCAATGTTTTCTAGGTTAATTATTGTTCTTGCAAACTACCTTAAGATCGGATCTGTGGGATTAGATTAAAGAAAAACAACCCTCAGATCCATAATTGAAAAAGGTCATAGAAGGAGTTTCGAATGGCAAAGTGTCAAACTTCAAGGTACGAATAGGGCCTTCTTAGATTCTGTGACAGGGTGTGCATTCCTAAAGATGTGCAACTTAAGAGACTATTATTAGATGAGACGTACCACTCGAGATATGTTATCCATCCCAGTAACACTAAGATATACCGAGATCTGAAGAATATATTTTGGTAGAGCAACACAAAGAGAGTCACTGCATAATTTGTAAATAGGTGTCTAATGTATGAACAAGTAAAAATTGAGCATCAGCGACCCAGATGACTTTTGCAGCCACTTTCCATACCTGAATGAAAACGAGTAGACATTACAATAGATTGTGTGTTATCATTGCAAAATTTTACTTTTGCAAGTCAAACTGACCTTTGAAAAAGAATTTAAAAATAACTCACCTCTATTTAAAAATGCAGAAAAATTTTGAAGAATGAGACTCGCCTGTCGGTACAAGGTTCAACCATTCTTGACGCCATAACCAAGGGTAATCAAACCAAGGATCAATCTAGTGTTTTGCTTTGCTCAACTTGTCTAAATCGATGTTCTATTCCTAAATGCACAAAGAATCGGGCATGTGCCATGAATTTTTGAAAAATGCAGATTGAAAACATAATGTATGCTTGGAATACTTGGAAAACACTTGAAAAAAGGAGATACTTTGAAAATCGTGAAGTGTATTGAGAAAGTATTTTGAAGAAAAGGAAAATTAATTTCTGAAGAAACTTTGGAGATTTTTGAGAAAATTAATTTTTTTGGGTTTTGAACTCTGGAATTGATCAAAAGGATGGGTGTGTAACCCTGTGAAAAACCATTCATGATGCAATCTAACCTAGATGATGCGTGAATGCTATTTTGAGAAAATATTTTTTGAAGAATTTTTGAGAAATCATTGATAAAAAGAAATTTTATGCCTTATAAAATTTAGATGAAATAAATTCGGCACATATCCCTAACTATAACCACAAATATGCATTGAATATATCTCATTTGGTTCTAAAAGAGGAAAAATACTTAGAAAACTTTTGAGAAAATGCAATAATTTTTTAAGATAGCCTAAGAGTGTAGGTTGTTTGTGGCTTAAAAGAAGATGATAAATCTGGATATTGTTCGTATTATGACTATGACCACAAATACAAACTCAATCAAGTTTATCAACTCCATAGAAGCGAGTGCATGTGCCATTCGTGTAGACCATTATGAATTTGAAATATGCATGAATCATCATCCCTCACACATTAACATTATTAAAAAATACACTATATGCAATGCAACCCTATTCTAAGCAGAAAATTAAATTCTTATTCCAAATTTACAATTACAGTTTTACATCAAAAAGAAAAATAAAAAAAATACACT
The DNA here is from genome assembly GCF_984573655.1 of Nuphar pumila. Taxonomy (NCBI): domain Eukaryota; kingdom Viridiplantae; phylum Streptophyta; class Magnoliopsida; order Nymphaeales; family Nymphaeaceae; genus Nuphar; species Nuphar pumila. Next base: position 116,229,615 of record NC_143250.1, read on the forward strand.
CTTGAATGTCCATGCAAAACTAGCAAACTTGTTAGTGAAAATATGTCAGCTTTTCTGAATTTATCTAATAATATCTAGAAATTGCTAGATTTATCCAGATATAAGTCGTTTTCCATGATTCTCTGAGATAAATATAATAAAAGATGATATAAAATTGAATAAATAATAAAAACAAACAACTTTGAATTAGAATTTTGGGAAAAATGACAAAAATGTCCCTAAAAATAAGACTATGGCCTTGAAATCAGGGTTTTCAGAAAAGATTTTTGTAAAACTTTTAATTCAGGGACCAATAGATTCAAATCAAAACCAAATCAGGCGTGGAACACCCTAGTATGATTATGAACATGATTAAACCCTAAAAATATAAAACTTTTCAAGAAAAAATTAGAATATCATGAAAATATCAATTTTTGCTTGTATTTCAGTTGAATCAGGACTCCACTGGCATCCTGTTTTCATGATTTAATCAAATAATCTACCAAATGAATTCCAAAATTCACAAAAATTGACATGGATACTTATGATAATCATAAAATTAAAGTGTAATAAAAAATATGTTTTTGGTATTATTTTGATATAAAAATTAAATAAAAACCTAAAAATATGCAATTTTGCCTGTGGGCATGTACCTGACACAATGTCAGACCTGAATTAGGCATCAAACAATAATGAAAAATAATAAAATTTCACATGGAAAAAGTAGACATCTGGACAAAAATATTCTTTTTTCCAGATCAAAAAAAACATCTTCGGTTAGGGAGACATCATTCTGGCAATATATGCTTGATTCCGGTGAATGCGTAACAGCTCTAAAAAAGATAGTTCTGATTTCGGTCCAAATAAAAATAGAAAATATAGTTCAAAAATTATCAAAATTATACTGATAAAACTAGACATGCTGCTGAATCTGTGACATCTTACGAAACAGAAAAATGATCTTTGGTTAGGGAAATATGATCTGTATAAGTTGACCTAAGGCTTAAATATTGTATAACATTCTTTGATAAACAAATTATGATTTCTAATAAATTAAAAATAGCAAAAGAACATATAAAAATTTGAAAATTTCATAAAATATAGTAGACATCCTAATTAACACACTGCAACTTACAGATCATTGATCGAATCTTCGATGAGAGAAATATCACTTCAACAAGTCATCCCCGATTCCACGTAGCATTTTCATGGTACAAGAATTAGAGTTTAGTTTTTTTATTTTTTAGCAGGGTTACAGAACCCAAACTAATCCATTTTTTTTATGAAAGGTCACTGACACATGCATGATTCAACCTTATAAAATCAAAACTTATTAACAGAAAAACACACATGAAATAATGCCATTCCCGCATGCCCGAAATCAAGAAAGCATATTATCAATAAAGCATATGAATAAACCTAATTTAAGCATGTAAAAACCATAAAAAATACAAATAATGCAACAAATCATGTTTTGATGCTTGAACACATAAAATAAACATTAGCATGATGAAATGAACAAAAAAATATTAGGGAAGCATGGTCACAAATTTGATATAGCCATTAAAAGAGGGATTCGACCCATTGAACGGTCAAATCTCGATCTTTTCGGGCGTTTAGTATAACAAGCACTTTATTAACGATTTTAATGGATCAAAAATATGAAAACAGCCATTGATGATAGTAGATCATGATATTAAATTATGGAACATGGAGCTTGAACAAAAAAGGTAAGGAAAATTGTGCCTAGAGGGGGCAGAAATGATAAAAACATATAAAATAAATAAATAAATAAAACAAATAAAAAAAGAGGAAAAAAAATTACCTTGGGTTTCAACAATGGAGGAAGGAGAGGTTGTTGGAGGAAAGAGAGGGAGCAAGATGAAGAGGAAAAACCAATGAGGGGGTCGACCCCTATGGTCTCCTTTTATAAAAAATTTCGGAACTCTTAATTAAAGAGTTTGCTTTTTCTAAAACTCCTCTTAATTGAATTAATTAGGGGGGCGGTTTTCCTTGAGAGTTTTAGCCTAACCAAACTCTAATTAGTCAACCCTAATTAGTATTAAGAAACCTCAAATGTGGCACCCTCCGTGTGGGCCCACATTTGTTTTTAAAACTTTATATAAAACAAAGTTAAAAACACTAAAGTGAAAATGGAATTTTAAAATCAATTTTAATTCTTTTAAACTTCTAACCTAACTAGAACACTGACTAATCCTAAGCTAACCAAAATACTTTTAAATGTGGCACCACCTAGTGTGGGCCCCACTTGTTTTTCAGAAAATGATTTTGAAAATTTAAAATAAAGGGGTTAAAAACAAGGTTTTCAAAAAGAGTTTAAAACAAAAGATAAAAATCAAAATTATAAATTCTCTAGAGCCCTAGATGAATTGAAAATCTCTTGAATGTGATGCCAGGTGTGTGGGCCCTGCATTTGAGTTTTTGAAAAGGTTAGAGTAAAGGTTAAAAAAGAGTTTTTTTTGTAAAAACAGATAAAAATAAAAGCAAAGAATAAATTCGAGAAAATTAGAGTCCTAAACCAACTGAAACTCTGGAATAGAGACCTGGAATTTTGAAACTCTTAAATTTAGGGTTTTTGAAAGACAAACAATGAGATTTTGAAAAATCTTCTCAGAGATTAGTGAAAATGAACAAAAATACGGAACCAGGGTTAGAGTCCTAATCAACTGGGACTCTAGAATAGAGTCCCAAAATTTTGAAACTCTTAGAATTTAATTTGTTTTTGAAAAAAACAAGTGAAATAAAAGTAAAAAAAGGAAATCAAAGTAGAGTTCTGGACCGATTGAAACTCTGGGGCAGAGTCCTAAAATTTTAAAACACTATAATAAAGTCCTAAAATTTTGAAATTTGATTTTTTGAAAGATAGATGAAGAAGTTTTTGAAAGATTTTCTAAGAAATAAAGTCAGAGTTAGAGTCCTAATCTAACTGAAACTCTGGAGCAGAGTCCTAATCCGACTAAAACTCTAAAATTTTGATTTCTTTCGAAAGATTTTCTTAAAAATGGGTAAAAATAGAAGTGAAAGATAGAGTCTTAATCCGACTAAAACTCTAAAGTTTTGGTTTCTTTTAAAAGATTTTAAAGAATTTTCTTGAAGATAGGTAAAAATAGAAGTGAAAGATAGAGTCCTAATTCGACTAAAACTCTAAGATAGAGTCTTAGTCCAACTGAAACTCTAAAATTTTGGCCAAAATGAAAGAAATGGATGAGGGATAAAGCTACCTTTGATTTAAAACCAAAATAGAATTTTGAAAAAGTTTTAAAAAGGTGAAAAGGCAGAGTCCTAATCAAACTAAAACTCTGAAATTTGAGAAATTTGGATGAAAGAAGGGATCCAGAAGTGACACCACCTAGATGGGTCTCATTCGAGAATTGAGATCAGTTAAAAATTGAGTTTAAAATGAATCCAAATCATTTTCTACGAAAAATATTTTGGAATAAAGGAATATAAGATCCTAGGGGTTGACAAATGACAAATATCGATCTAAAACCCATGTTTTTGAAGTTGACTTTGAAAGAAAAGTTTTAAAATCGAAACTAGATTTGAAAATTTTGAAAAACAAGAGTGTTGGATCTCAAAATGAAATGCAATGCAATAAAATGACATGCAATGACGTGCAATAACATGCAATGATATGCAAAAATACAAAACTCTGGGTAAGAGATTTGAAGCCCCAAACCCCTAGCAGGGACGAGGAATTGAAAATTCTCATCTAAGGATGAGAATTGATAATTGAAATTGAGCCAAAATGAAGATTGAATTTTGAAATATTTGAATTTGGGGCAAAATTTGGGCTCTTAATAGCCCTGGCTCAGATGTCGACCAACTGGTTTCCTGAAGGATTTAGAGAGCGGGCCCCAGTGGCAAGAGAAAAAGGTTTGCAAGTGAAGGTGGAAAATTTGGGGTGTTTACATTGTGTCTTAGGACTTCCAAGGATTAGAGATGAGATGGATTCAACATGGGTCACTGTTGACTAGCTGACCAAGACATCTCACTTTCTAGCTTGCAAAACATCTCTCTTTTAATCTATTCGCTCAACTCTTTATCAAAAAATAGTCTGACTTCATAGAGTACCCGATTTGATTGTTTCAGATAGGGACTCCAAGTTTACTTCTCAATTCTAACAAAGTTTTCAAGATGCAATAGGGATACAACTAAAGATGAGCATGGAATTTCACCCTCCGACAGATAGACAGTCAGAGCAGACTATTCAAACTCTCAAAGACATGTTGCAAGCATGTACTTTAGAGTATAGTGATTTATGGAATGACATTTTGTTCCTAATAGAGTTTGCCTACAACAACAACTTCCAGGTAAGCATAGGCATGACTTTATTTGAGGCATTGTATGATTGTTGATGTCAAACACCTTTGTGTTGGGATGAAGTTCAAGAGAGAAAACTATTAAAGCTAGAGTTGGTACGATGTATGGCAGAACAGATTAAATTAATCCGTGAGCGACTTCTAGCTGCACAAAGTTGATAGAAAAGTTATACGGATCAAAGACATCGTGTGTCAGAGTTTAAACAAAACGACCATGTATTTTTAAAAATTTCTCCCTTCAAAGGAGTAATATGTTTTGGTCATAAGGAAAAATTGAGTCCATGATATATTGAACCTTTTTTTATACTTGAGAGGGTTGGCTTGATAGCCTACCGTTCAACTCTACCATCCTTTTTGTCCAGAATTCATAATGTCTTTCATGTCTCCATGTTGAAAAAACATGCGTCACACCCCTCACACATATTGGATACAGTTGAGTCAGTGTTAGAAATTTAGGATGACTAGAGCATGAGTGAGAAGCCCATCGAGAATTTAGACACAAAGGAGCAGAAGTTGAGAAATAAAGTCATTTCATTGTTACTAGTCAGATAAAAACATCACAACAAGAATGAGGCAACCTAGAAGCGTGAGACAGACATCCAAGAATGCTTTTTACATTTGTTTTCAGGTAAGATTCGAGACAAATTTTCTTTTAAGAGAGGTAAAATTGTAAAACATGCATCAAGTATAGTAAAAGTAAAAAAAAATTGAGATAAATGTTGAGGAAACATTTCCTCATATTGAGGAATAGTTCCTTATCAGGATATGGAGGGGAATTGTGGGGAGTCCCCTCTAACGATTTTGAGAGAGTGGAAGTATGTGGGGCTCCCACGACTGTGAGGTTTATATTTAAGAAACCTCACAACCCCCTCCACCCCATCGACTTCTCAAAAACAAAACAAAAGAGTTGTATAGAAAAGAAGAGGTGAGAGAGAGAGAGAAAGAGAGAGAGAGTGTGGTTGGGAGACGCCACTGACAATAGGTAATCGCCCCAACCTCTTTTCTATTATTTTACTTAAGAGAGAGAGAGAGCACTAGAAAGCATGGTGGTTGCCGGTGTCAGTTAGTCAGTCACGAGAGAGAAAGTTGAAACAAGAAGAAAACCTTTTGTCTTTGTTAGCAACCACAGTGGAAAACCTTATCTGCAACAAAATCTCCTTCTCGCGAACTCTCCTTTGGCTCTTTAAAAGGGGAGCATACAGACAAAGCGAAGGCACCTGTTCTCACCCCAGCACCTTCCTTCCTTCTTCACGATCCGCCTTCTGCCTCCCCATGTGCTCTTCTCATTGCCCTCTTCATACGACCATCTTCTATCCCTCCACGCTTCTACTCTTCTTCTTCCCCATTTTTTTCTCTGTTCCTCTTTCCTCATCGGCCAAAGAAAGTCCATTCTGCCATAAGAACTTCAAGCCACAAGTGATCATCTTTTCCCCTTTCTTGATTTCCTGCAAAAAACTTTTTCCTGCTTCATTTTTTGTCATAATGCATCAAGGGCAGGGTCGATCTGTATATAACAGAACCGACCTACCCTTTGGCTATATCAATGGAGTGGTTCGACTCCGACATTTTCTTTTTTTTTATCTTATTTTATTTCATTTTTTTTCTCTTTATATCATTTTGTTCTGTCATTGTTTTCCCTTCTTCTCCATATTGAGTTTCAATAGTTCTAGGTATGGTAATTCTAGATTATATCCGATTTTGATTCCCTTTGCCTTATTGCAGTGTCTACGTTACATTCGATCTTTAGTTTCCATTTTGATAATTAGTTTGTGTTTGGATTATCCACAATAGGACATCTGTTATCTTCGATTTTTTTTTAGCCTTCTTTTACAATTTTCTCTTGCAATCCCTTCATTCTTGAAGCTACATCTGGATCGTACCTCACATATGAATCAGTCGGTGCATTCCTGTACATATGGAATACATTTATCTGTGCTTACAATCGAGAGTGATGTTTGGTTTTCATCTCATTGCATAAAAAAAAAATGATGAGCTCACAATATCCACGCGTATCTCTCATCTTGCAAGTTCATAAGCAACAACACTATCTGCATCTGTAATTCACCTGTCTGATTCATACTGCCTTCATGCTCTCCATGTAGCATTTGTAATCTCCATATTTTCTTTATTTTTATATTTTTATATTTTATTTTTAACTTCTAAAAAAAAAAAAAGATGTCCAATAACTGAAACACATTGGGGAATAATTTCAAAATCTATCAAGATGTCCAAAAACAAAATGCCAACCATCTGACGTTAGTTGTGATGAAAATATCTAGGCTTCAAATGTACCACAGATGCAGGTTTGAAAAACCTGTAGGATTTAAATAAATTTATTATTATTTAAAAAAAAAAGAGAGCTGGAATCTCAAATCCTATATCTGTGTATGCTGATGTATGATTGCTTCGTTTTGTGGATATTCATATTACTTGTTGTCATCACTGTGCTTCCCCACTCCAGACATCATATCATAATCCTCTGTTATCGCCCCATTGCACTCCACTTAATCACATGTTTCTGTCTGCACAACAATGTTTCATTCTTTGTATATACCTCTGCACCATCAAATTATTTTATAGTCACTACCATTCATTGCCCACAACTTCTTCAGTCCTATTGTGTCTATACCCATCTTATACCTCTTCACAAATCAAAATTGATCTACCCCCAAGGCACGCTGATGTGGGAGGTCCAGAGGAAGGGTAGATGAGGCCACATGTCCAGACTTCCATACAGGGCAAGAATCTTCGTCTATGACCAACAGAGGTAGAGATCTGAAACTTTCAGGTAAGTCAATAGCAATGTTTTGCAGCAGGAATATACTATTTACCAAACCAGTTACACTGACAAAGCCCTGGTGATAAGCAAACAGGCTACAGGTGAGTAATTCGTCAGCCTTCCTTTGGCAAGGTAAGTCTAATTCAGGTTCTAGACAGAGCCAGAACTCTCAATATAGATATACATATAAATCACCTTCACTGTCCAGTTTTCGCTCTGTAATCAGATATAACACATCCCTGTACTGTTGATGTACCTTATACCCACTTTATTGGTTACCTTTACCCATTGTTATGGCCTATTTGTTGTTCTCTGTATTTCAAAAGACATTTCCATAACATTGCACGTCACCTGCACTCTGCATATTCTAGATCAAACTTTCATGTAAAACCATATTTATGCCTATTAGTTATATTATTGATTGACCTCATATGCTTGTATTACTTAATTTCATTTGCAAACCTATTTACATGGCAGCTATTTTTATTCACCCTTGCATAGCATCAAATTTCCAGCATTCACATGTCTATTTCTTTTCTTTTCCTTTGTTATTTATCTTCCTCTTGTCTTCACGTTGCTCAGCTTCATTTTTTCTATTTTTCACTGCCATAGCCACTTCATTAGCATCACCTGTAGCTACACTTTCACACTCACACATGCTTACTACATTGCCTTTCTTCACTGTGCACATCACCGATTTACTTACCACAACATGTGCATCATATATGTATACACAATGGTGTTTTGCTGCAGTATATATCCCTACCCTTGCTGTCTATTATATAGCTATCCTCACACCTACAGCAGTGCTCAGCACTGCTGTAGCCTCTCACGTGCTCACAGCAGTGCCCATGCACTACTGTGTCTCACTTTTTTTTCTTTCCCCATAATAGTGCACAAACACTCTTGTGATTCTGCTTCAGGCACCCACCAAGGTGCTAGTCACCTTTAGCATACACCAGTGTCTACCCTTCATCCACATCCCCTGCTACAGCAACGTATATTCATGCTGTCACCTATAGCAAAGTCTGAGCATTACAGTGATTGCATCTTTGGTACCCACAACAGTGCATGAATACTGCTGTGATTTCATTCGGTCACCTGCGATAGTGTTAAATATCGCCGCAACTGGCTATATCTTCAGCACAACATCAACATCCGCCCAGCATACATATGTGTCAAAGCCATTCCCAGCTCATGATGCCAGCACCTCTGTTTCCTTTCTTCACAACAAATATTCATCTTTCTTTTACCTCACCTATGCACCACTGGAAGCAATGCCCCAGCCATTGGTATTCCACTACCCTGCATTTAGGCACCATCCATATTCTGCAAAAGGATATATCCTTCATATAATTAGCATTGATCTAAACATAGTTTCCCAAGGTTACATATTTGTTCCTTCCTCAAATCTAAGCATCATATCTAGGAATACATGTATATGCATCTCAAATGTTCTCATTTATTTAGGGTATCTCATATGTATTCAAGGATATACCTTCTCATCATTATGTACATTCTTAAATCTCATTTCATACTTTGCTAACTTTGCTCTTTTGCAGGAAATATACAAAAAAAAAATCATTTCCTTCTTAACTTAGGAGTTGGAATTTTTTTTTTATTTTCAGAGATGTAATAGCTAGATCTTAATAAAATTTACATTTCTTGCTTTAGATAGAATGAATGAGCATTGTAAATATCATGAATTACTTGTTCTTCATGCATTTTTTCTTTATTTCTCAAAATCTCACAAATGGTGAAACACGAATGGCACGTGCACCATTTCGTAAGAGGTAATTGATCCTAAGTCGATGATCCACATCAATGGCCATAGTCAGGGTGTGGACAAAACTTAGGATTTTTATCTTTTACGAAATAACACTGGATTCACACTGGATCCATTTTCAAAATTCATCATATTTTCCTTAAATATTTTCTTCTTTTATCAGAATTTAACTTAAAATTAATTCAAAATATATACCAATGGCCATAGTCAGGGTATATTGAGAGTTAATTTCATTTTAAATGCTATAAAAGTACCAAATATGTTTCATTCTTCACCTGAATTTAAATATAGATTATTATATAATACATTCAATGACCATAGTCAATGATGTATTATATCTTCAATCTTGTTTTAATTCATTTAAAGAATGGAATAACTTTTCAAAATCCAATCTCAAAATTCTTTTAATTCATTCATCATTTAGGATAGAATTGCATCATATTTTCAAAATTCCTTTTTCAAAACTCCAAGTGATGTAAATATATTCCTCAATCTATCTTCAATTCTTATAAAATCCAATTCATCCTTTTTCAAATTCAACTTCATTTTCAGTCTCAAAGTTCAATTTAACTTTGAGAGTTCAAAGTCATTTTTATATTCGAATCCAAATCAGATTTCAAAGTTCAATTTGACTCTAAAATTCCAAATTCATTCAAAACTCTAAATCTCCAAGTTCAATTTAACTTTGAGCTTCTTGATTCGTCTTCTAAACTTCAAATTCAAGGTCTAATTTGACTTTGAAATTCATTTGTATATTCAAAGATTCAATTTCTAAAATTCGTTTTCCAAGTTCAATTTAAACTTGGAAATCTTTTTTTTTTTAACTCCAAATCCGTTTTAGGATCCAGGATTCAACACTCATATTGGATCTCAGACTTCAGATCCAATTTCTCTTTAGGATCCAGAGTCCAATTCCACATCTTAGATTTCAGATCCACAATCCATTTAGGATCCAAAATTCATCTTAGGGTCCAGAACCCAATTCCACTTTTGGATCTCAGACTTCAGATCCAAATCCATTTTAGGATCCAGAATCCACTTCCACTTTGGATCTCAAAACTTTAGATCCAATTCCATCTTAGGATCCAGAACCCAAGTTTACTTTGGATCTCAGACTTCAGATCCAAAATCCATCTTAGGGTCCAGAGTCCAACTTCACTTTGGATCTCAGACTTCAGATCCAATCCCATCTTAGGATCCAGAATTCAATCCCACATCGGATCTCAGATTTCTGATCCAATTCAATTTTAGGATCCAGAACCTAATTCTATCTTAGATCTCTGATCTCAAATCCATTTTAAAATCCAATACCATTTCCAAATCTAAATTTCAAGTTCAAATCCATTTTCAGATCTCATCTGAATTCCCTAAATCCACTTCTATTCTTAAATATCATTTGATTATCTCAGATCCATTCCCAACTTAAAAATCCAAATTCAATTTCATCTCAAGTAATCATTTCCTTTCATAAATTCAAAATCAAATTCAAGGTCGATTTTGACTTTGAAACTTTATTTTCGAAGCTTTAAATCATTCTTTCTCCAAAATCGAGATTTATTCTTCCAACTCTGATTTACTTCAAAAGACTTAGAATTTCTCTGATCTATCTCAAGTTCTAAGTTAGATTCAACCATTTCTTCACTCCCTTATCAAATTCATCTCAGGATACTTGGAAATCTTAAAAACATGTTTTTCAAAAGAGCATACATTTTTGCATTGCACAAGCATGATTCTTTGTGCATTTAGATTTAGAATAAATCCTTAGATGATATTTAGGTAAAGCAAAAGGCATAGATTCGATCCTTGGTTCGATTACCCCTGGTAAAGGCGCCAGGAACGGTCGAACCTCGTACCGACGAACGAATCCCGTCTCTCCATTTTCCCGCAAATTTTCAAAACGGAGGCGAGTTAAATTTCTAAATGTTTTCAAATTAAGGTCAAGTGAGACCGCGCAAAATAGTTCATCTTTTCTCTTTCTTTCTTTCTTTTCTCTTCTCTTTCTCTTTTCTTTCTTTTATTCTTCTCCCTTAAAAAAGGAGGAAAATGGATGTTAGAAAAGGAAAAGAGAAGGAAGAGAGAGAAACCACAAGAGAGGAAAAATTTTGCGATGATCACAGGAGGCCAACAACCATTATGGTTGACGGTAACATAGATAAAGAAAATTCAAGACAATCGACAACCCTTGCATTTCTAAGTTGAGAGGAGGAACATAGGGTAGCACCCTCTTTCTCAGCCACTGGTAACCGCCAGATTGCTAGCATCGTATGAGGAAGAAGATGTAGGTGAGACAAAGGAAGGGGCCATCCTTTGTCTTAATCTCCAACAACCACATAGGTTGTCGGTGCCTTGGTTACCAGCGGCACTGTCATGAACTGGAAGGGGCAAGATAGAGGGTGGACACCCTCTTTCTCGGCCATGATAGTTGAGCCGGTAGGAATAAAAGAAGGAACAATTGTCTCGATCATTTCCAACTCAATACCCGAATGTTATCATTGCAAAATTTTACTTTTGCAAGTCAAATTGACCTTTTGAAAAAGTTTTGAAAATAACTTGCCTTCGTTTTAAAATGCAAGATAATTCTGAAGAATGAGACTCGTCAGTCGGTACGAGGTTCAACCATTCTTGGCGCCATAACCAAGGGTAATCGAACCAATGATCAATCATGTACTTTGCCTTGCTCAACTTGTCTAAATCGATATTCTCTTTTCTGAATGCACAAAGAATCAGGCATGTGCTATGAACTTTGAAAAAATACAGACTGAAAACATGATGTATGCTTCGAAGATTTGGAAAATATTAGGAAAAGTGGAAATTTTAGAAATCATGAATTGCATTAGGAAAGTATTTTGAAGAAAAGGAAAATTGATTTATGAGGAAAATGCTTAGAATAACTTTGAGAAAATTGATTTCTCTGAAATGGATTGAAAATATCAAAAGGGATGGGCATGTGGCCCTGTGAAAGTCTTTTCATGATGAAATCTAACCTAGATGATGTATGAATGCAGTTTGAGAGAACATTTTCTGAAGAATTTAAAGAAAATCATTGATAAAAAAAAATTATGCCTTATAGAACTTGGATGGAATACATTCTCTACATATCCCTGACTATGGCCACAAATACGTATTAAATATATCTCATTTGATTCAAAAAAGGGTAAATACTTAGAAAAGTTTGGAAAGTGTGCTATGATTTCTGAAAATGCCTAAGAGTGTAGGTCATTTGTGGCTTAAAAAAAGATGATAAATCTGGGTTTTGTTCGTATTTTGACTATGATCATAAATACAAAACCCACCGAGTTTATCAACTCCTTAAAAGCTAGTACACGTGCCATTCGTATAGACCATGGTGGATTTGAATATGCATAAATCATCATCAATCACACATTATCATCATTGAAAAATACACTATATGCAATGCAACCCTATTCTAAGCAGAAAATTAAATTCTAATTTCAATGTTTACATTTTACATCAATGATAAATTGAAATAAAGAAAAGGAAAATAAAGAAAATACAACCTTGAGTGTCTCTGCAAAACTATCAAACTTGTTAGTGGAGATATGTCAGCTTTTCATGATTTATCCAATAATATCTGGAAATTGCTTGATTGATCCAAATATAAGCCTTTTTCTATATTTTCCTGAGATAAACATAATAAAATATGATGTAAAATTAAATAAATAATAAAGATAAATAACTCTGAAATTCAGAATTTTGGGAGAAGTGACCAAAATACCCCTAAAACAAGACTATGGCCTTGAAATCAGGGTTTTCAAGAAAAGTTTTTTGTAAAACTTTTGATTTAAGGATCAAATAGATTAAAATTAATACCAAATCGGGTATGAAGCACCCTAGCATAATTATAAACATGATCAAACCCTAAAAATATAAATTTTTATATAAAAAATTCAGAACGCCATAAAAATATCAATTTTTGCACGTGTTTCAGTTGAATCGGGACTCTTCGGGCATCCTATTTTTATGATTTAATCAAATAATGCATCAAATGAATTCCAAAATTCACAAAAATCGACATGGACCCTTATGAGAACCCTAAAATTAAAGTAATAAAAAATTATAATTTTGGTATTATTTTGCTATAAAAATTAAATAAAACCTAAAATATGCAATTTTACCTGCGGGCATGTATCTGTCATAGTGTCAGACTCTAATCGGGTATCAAACCACCATAAAAAATTATAAAACTTTACAGAAAGATACTAGATAGATAAACTAAAATTTTTTATTTTACAGATTGGAAAAATGATCTTCGGTTAGAGACATATCATTCTGACAATATATGCTTGATTCCAGCTTATACGTAACGAGTTGAAATAAATAGATCCGGTTTTGGGTGCAGAGAAATATAGCAAACAGTGTTCAAAAATTATAAAATTTTTGTAGATGACAGTGAACACATAGATGAAAATACTCTTTTTTATATATTATCTATCAGATCTTCGGTTAAGGAGATACGATCTACACAAGTTGATCTAGGGCTTAAACAAGGCATAACTGGCTCTATAAAACAGATTCTGCTTTCTAATAAAGTAAAAATAGAAATAAATCATAAAAAAATCTGAACATTTTATAGGATATGCTAGACCTTATTAAAAACACACTGCAACTTACATATCATTGATCGAATCTTCGATAAGGGAGATATCATTCCGACAAACTGTTCTCAATTCCATGTAGCATTTTCACGGTTCAAGAAGCATGGTTTGGTTTTCTATTTTTTAACAGAGTTACAGAACTCAAAATACTCTAAATTTTTTTATAAAAAATCACTGACACATGCACATATCTACCCTAAATTTTGACGGAAAAACAAACATGAAATAACATCGTTTCCGTGTGCCTGGGATCGAGGTTTACAGATTATCGATAAAGCATGAATAAACCTAATCTAAACATGGAAAATAAATAAAAAAAGCTACAAATAACATAATGAATTTGGATTTGATGCTTGAACACATAAAATAAGCATTAATATGATAAAGTAAAATAAAAAATCAGAAAAAACATGGTTGAAATTTGATTGGTCGTTAAAAAAGGAATTTGACCCATCGAACAGTCAAATCTCGATCTTTTTTAGGCGTTTAGCATAATAAACAAAAAATAAATATTGTTAATGAATAAAAAATATGTAAGGTACCATCAAATATCAGCTAAACATCATCTTGAGGTCCTCACATAATTTTTTTAAAATAAAAGAAAAGAAACAACATGCTAAAAGGGAGCGACAATGACAAAAATATAAAAAAATAAAATAAAATAAAAAAAGGAGAAGAAGATGACTCACCTTGGGGGCTGCAACAATGGAGGAAGGAGGAAGGCTTGAGGGAGAGAGGGCCATGAATTTTAGAGAGAGAGAGAGAGGGTGAAAAAACATGCATGGTTGACCCTCCTTTAGGTGCCCGTTTTTACAGAAACTTCAAAGCATTAATTAGGGAGAATTTTGATTATTTTGGACTTTTTTTAATTGGTTTGGATGAGTCAAATGAGAGGGGGGAAATTTTCTTGAAGAATCTTACCCTAATCCAACACTAATTAACTAACCTAATTAACGTTTTAAAATATCTCAAATATGGTGCCACCTAGTATGTCCCAAATTTGGTTTTTCAAATCCTAAACAAGAGTTAAAACAAATTTAAAGTTTTAAAATCAAATGGAGTTTTAAAATCAATTAGACTTTTTAAACTTCTAACCTAATGAAGACATCGAATAATCCTAAGTTAACCAAAATACCTTCAAATGTGGTGCCACTTAAGTAGGCCCCACTAGGTTTTTCAGAAAATGATTTTAAAACTTTAAAAACAAAGGGGTTAAAATGATTTTTCTCAAAAACTTTGAAAGGACACCTAAACTAACTAATATTTTTTTGTATTTTTGAAATATGAAGGATGTAAAATTAAATAAAATTAAAAATTAGGGTTTTGTACCCTTGCAAGGTGGGCCTCACTTGAAGAAAGTTAAAAATTGATTCGAAAATCAAGTTTTTGAAATAAAGGGGTTTAAGAAGGAAAGTTTTTGAAAGAAAGTATAAAAAATAAAACCGAAGTTCTAAATCAACTAGAGTCCTAAATGGATTGAAACTCTTCCAGGTGTGGCACCAACTGAGTGGGCCCCACACCAGTGTTTTAAAAAAGTTGAAATAAAGACTGAAAAGGGTTTTGAAACAGAGTTGAAATCATCAGATGAGAATCAAAATTTTTAAAAACAGAATCCTAAACTAACTGGAACTCTAGAATAGAGTCCTAAAATTTTAAAACTCTTATATTTGGGTTTTTGAAAGCCAAACGAAGAGATTTTGAAAGATCTTCTTAGAGATTAATGAAAATGAACAAAAAGACCAAATTAGGGTTAGAGTCCTAATCAACTGGGACTTTAGAATAGAGTCTCAAAAATTTTGAAACTCTTAGAATTGGATCTGTTTTCAAAAAATAAGTGAAATAAAAGTAAAAATAAGAAATCACAGTAGAGTTTTGAACTGACTGAAACTCTGGGTCAGAGTCCTAAAATTTTGAAACTCTACAATAAAGTCCTAAAATTTTGAAATTTGATTGTTTGAAGGATAAATGAAGAAGTTTTTGAAAGATTTTCTAAAAATTGAAGTCAGGGTTAGAATCCAAATCCAACTGAAACTCTAGAACAAAGTCTTGATCCTACTAAAACTCTAAAATTTTGACTTCTTTTGAAGGATTTTTGAAAGGTTTCCTAAAAAATAGGTAAAAATAGAGATGAAAGATAGAGTCTTAATCCGATTGAAATTCTGTGATAGAGTCCTAGTCTGACTGAAACTCTAAAATTTTTATCTTTTGAAAGTTAGATAAGAAGGTTTTGGAAAACAAGTGAAAAAGAAAAATAAATGATGAAATCGGGATAGAGTTCTAGTCCGACTAAAACTCTGGGGCAGAGTCCTAGTCCGACTAAAACTCTAAAATTTTGGGCCAAAATGAAAATTTTTCTCGAGAATAAGTAAAAATTGAAACGAGAGATAGAGTCCTAATCCAACTAAAACTCTAGATAGAGCCCTAGCCTGACTGAAACTCTAAGATTTTGGCTAAAATGAAAGAAATTGGCAAGAGGTAAGGCTACCTCTGACTTAAAACTAGAATGGAATTTTGAAAAAGGTTTAAAAAGATGAAAATACAGAGTCCTAAATCAACTAAAACTTTGAAATTTGAGAAATTTGAGAAATGAAGTAATCCAAAAGCGACACCACTTAGATGGGTCTCATGTGAGAATTGAGATAAATTAAAAATTGAGTTTAAAATGAATCCAGATCACTTTCTAAAGAAAATATTTTAAAATAAAGGAATATATGATCCTGGGGGTTAGTAAATGGCAAATATCGATCTAAAACCTAGGTTTTTTAAAATTGATTTTGAAAGAAAAGTTTTTTAAAACTCGAATCTGGATTGGAGATTTAAAAAAACCAGAGTGCTGAATCTCTAGAATGACATGCAATATAATGAAATGACATACAAAATGATACAAAATGGTATGAAATAAGATGCAAAAGGCAAACTCTGGATGAGGGATTTGAAGTCCCGGACCCCTGGTAGATACAAAGAATTGAACATTTCTATTCGAAGGCAAAATTGATGATTGAGATTGAGATTAAATTTTGAAGTATTTGAATTTGGGGTAAAATTTGGGCTCTGGATCAGATGTTGACCAACTGGTTCCCTGAAGGATTTAGAGAGAGGGTCCCAGTGGTAAGAGAAAAGGGTTTGTGAGCGAAGGTAGAAAATTTGGGGTATTTACACCAACCAACTTTGTCTGGGTTGAACTGGACCGAGTCGGCCCAACCCGAATTGGTCACGGTGTGAACCCAGACCGAGTCAGGACAAATTGAGGACCGATCGACTCAGTTTGGATATGACCAGGACCAAGTTTGGTTAGAAAGTAAAAAACAATTTGAGAAAACGGGATGGGGGCTAGGCCTTTGTCACAGTTTTCTATTTTGAACCAGACCCGGACTAAACTGGTGTGGGTTTAGTATCATGGATCTAGTGAGACAGAAACTGGATCCTCTGTCTCAAGTCTAGTTTGGAGCAAACCCAAATTGAAATAAATCCGGTCCAGTTTGGTACCAAGCTAAGACTGTACCTGGTCCAATTTACACCAATTGTGTCTGTGACTAGGGCCGGTCCAATTAAGACTGGTTCTGATCAAGTTGGTACTAGATTGGGACAAAGATTGGGTCTAGTTAGGTTTATACCAAACTAGCTAGATTGAGCTGGGTTATGATCCACTTTATCTAAGAATAAAGAAAGTAGTTGTAAACCAAACCCACTTGGTTCAGGTTGGACCCAAACTAAGTCTGTTTGGCAAAGAAAAAGAGAGAGAGTCAAAAAATTTTGTTGGGTTGATTTAAATCCAACACACTTCATCTTGGTGTAGGCCCAGACCAAGTAGGATCAAACCACATCGAATTCAGTTTCCTTCATTTGTGGGTCAACGCGTATCACAATCAACTCTCCCATGGTAGTGTAGCATGTCACTGTAGTGTGATACCTAGTCTAGCACAACAGAACCATGATTTTCATCAATGCATGAGAAATTTGGCAGCAAGGTTTGTTGCATTGAATTCAAAATTAAATTTTCTAGTCAACTTTGTGGTTTATAGCCTCAAATTTGGCACATATTGAGTTCAAAATACAAAATACTTAAAACTGGACCTTGCATTGCCGCAATGCTTTGTGACATGTGCATTATCACTATGCCTTATGCTCATGCATCCCTTGACAACAATTCTCACCTTACTGTAGCGGTGGGTCATCACTACAGCTCGACGTTGGTGAGGCTAACATCCTCTGCTGTTGATATGAGTTGTGGTTGTTGAATACGTTACATAAGATTTTCTTTCTTCTTATTTCAGCAAATAAAAAAGTTAGAATTACTTGGTTAGCCGAATTAACCTACTCAGTCTATTTTGTGCATGATAAAATTCTAGCCATTGATAACCTCCCATGTGCATATACCCACCTGCTGCTTCCAGTATCTCTCGCCATCTATCATTTAGTCATTTATGCAATATGTGTTCAAAATGCATTTTACTGTACTCAAAATACACTTGTCCCCTGCGCACAACGCACAACACCACCTTCAGCACCTACTATACATTTCCCTATGTTTTTCACATATAACCCCAGTTGTATTCAATCATCTATGCATTGAGTCTATCCAACAATATCCATTGATTTTTCTGCGATTTGTTTTGATCCATTTGGCATTTACATTCTTTTACCTATATATCATTTGATTTGGTGTAGCGCAAAGTTTGATTTGGCATAACCACTATATGTTGCATCGACATCCTCTGCATTATCAAAACTGAGTTGTGTTTCTGCAACATATCCTATTACAAAAGAAAAAAGAAAAAAAGAAAGAAAGAAAGAAAGAAAAAAACAGAATCATAAATGTGCTTTAAGGCTTATGTGATCGCACGTTATATTGTCATTTCATTTCATTGTGCAAATAAGAATTAGCCCATAACATAGGTGTGTGCCTTTCAATTCCATAAGTAATGATAGTATGTGCATCTGCAAGTAACTCGCACCATCTGTGTCGCTTAACAGTTACTTGTGCAACCATATTCTCTGCATGTCCCCACAATATGCTGTCCACACCTACCTAGAACACATTGTCCTCCCATGTTACCTGTTGTATCACCAGCCATTGCGTCACCTGCACTCCAGCCATGTTAGGTAAAACCCCAGCCTTTGTATGTTCACATCACCACCTGTGAACTTACCTATCCTCCCCCCTTGTGCAGTCCCAGTATTCATACCACGTAGAGATCTGCATGTTCATTCTGGCATAGCATTCTGTGCTTAAAAGCATATCCTCTGCATAATCTTGTAAATCCATTCTAACCTACTATAGCCCCCCTCCTCATTCTCTGTACAACACCCTGCCAACATTGTTTACACTATCCCCTTTTTCACCTTAACTTGTTATTTGACTATTGTCATGAATATCAGTTTGCAGAAAATTGATCTATTGTCGGTGGTCCATTTGGGTTGCTATCTTATCAACAAAATGATTGGCACCTCGCTGAATATTAGCAGAGTTTTGCTGCAAGACTCTGATCCATACCCCACATTGCAACTACCTATATTTGCATTTCCAGCCACTTCTTCCATACAATACCCATTACACCACTTGTATTTTAACATCATATTTCTCTTTCGTTGCTACCCCATTACCATTCATTGGTGCATCATACAATGCATTTCATGGTCTTAGTGGTATGTGCATTTAGTTTTCCTATTAAAATCTTCATCATAATTCTAAATGTATATGCATGCCGATCTAGTTCATACCGTCCCAATTCATATAGATCTCTATCTTCATACATCATCTGGGCATGATCAAGTGCATTTCTCATTTAGACCATACATGGATATTCCATCATTTGTATTTCAAGTCCATAATGATGTCTCTTTCCATATGCATCTAGTATTTTGTGCTAACTCTGTTCTTGTAGGAGAATATATGAAAAGTGTCATCTTCTTCCTTAACTTAGAAATTATAATTTCAGTTTTAATTTCAGAAGTGTAATAGCTAGATTATAATGAGAAGTTTATATTCCTTGCACTAGAATAGAATGTATGAGCATACATATCTTAGAAATTGCTTGTCTTCATATTATTCTCCTCTTTTATTTTGAAAATTCGCGGATGGGAACACGAATGACACGCGCATCATTCTAATAAAAGGTGATTAAATCCTAAGTTGATGATTTGCATTAATGGCCATAGTCAAGGTGTGAATAAAACTTATGATTTTAATCTTTTATGGAATAACATTGGATCTCTTTAAAAAATCATCATGTTTTCTCAAAATTTTCTTCATTTATCAGAGTTTAACTTAAAATTAACTTAAGATATGTATCAATGGCCATAGTTAGAATATATTGAGAGTTAATTTCATTTTCAAACTCTATAAAGGCACAAAAATATGTTTTATTCTTCATTTGAATTTAAATATGATTATTATATAATATATTTTATTATCATAGTCAGAAATGTACTATATCTTCAATCTTATTTCAATTCATTTAAAGAATGAAATATGCTTTTCAAAACTCCAATTTCAAATTCTTTAATTCATTTCATCATTTAGGATAGAATTACATCATACTTTCAAAATTCTTTTTCAAAATCCAAGTGATTTTGAGATATATTTTCAAATATCTTCTTCATTTCTCAAACTAATCTTCAATTTTTATTCTCATTCATCTTTCTATCTCATTTCAAAATTCAAATTTCAATTTCAAGGTCCAATTTGACTTTAAAATTTCAAATTCACTTCTATATTCCAAATTCAAATTCCAATTTCAAAGTTCAATTCAATTTTGAAAATTCAAATTCATTTCCATTTTCGGGATTTGATTTTAAATTTAATTCAATATCCCATATTGTATTTCAAAGTTCAATTTAAACTTTGGAATTTCTAGATTCATCTCCTGATTTCAAAGATTCAAGTTTAAAATCAAAGTTTATTCTTTATTTTTTAATCTCCAGAGTTCTATCTAAAGATTAAGTCTTAATTCTCAATTCAAAATCAAGGTTTTTTAGACTGATTCTGAATCTCAAAATTCAATTTTTCCTAAGTTTAAAGCTCACTTTTAAATTCAAATCTGGATTTCCAAAATCCAGATTCATCCTCAAAGTCCCATTTGGATGTTCAAAACCCAATTCCATCTTGGATTCTATGTTTAGAACCCAATTCCACCTTGGATTCATATTTTCAAATCTAATCTCATCTTGGACTCCAGACTTCGAATCCAGTTCCATTTAGGATTTCAGATTCGATTCCATCTTGGATTTCAGACTTCGGATCCAATTCCATTTAGGATTCTAGATTCTGGATACAATTCAATCTTGTATTCTAGACTTCGAATCCAATTCCATTTAGGATTCCAGATCCCGGATTCAATTACATCTTGAATTCTAGACTTCGGATCCAATTACATTTAGGATTTCAGATTTCAAACTCAACTCCATCTTGGATTCCAGACTTCGGATCCAATTCCATCTAGGATTCCAGATTTCTCACCCAAACTCGAAATCGGGATGCAGAGAGGAATATGCAAGTTCTAATATCATTACAAACATGTAACATGAAAATCAAGGTCTGATAGGCCACCTTCGAGCAGGGTAGTTTGGTAATTTTATAAATATAAGAATTGTCAGTTTAATAATTAAGTGAATTTTCTGTAATGAATAGATCTAGCTACTACTACGAGAGCTCGACTGCAGGGTGAGAGTTTAGTTCTTGCATTCGAGGCAAAGGATAATATGAGCATGTCTAGTTAATAATAAACAATTTGTTGTTTGTGTGAAATAGCTTGCATGAGACTAGGTATGTTTGAGAATACAATTATATCTCACATACGATGTAGATACTTTTACATTCTTAAAGGTAGAATAGTTGCATATGAAAGAGTTACAATGTAAAGAATGATTTCATGTACTTTTGAGTTTTCTATGCATGTTAGTAGATTATGTAATTCTAGAAAAAAATCATATTCTATGCTTTTGAGAATATAGAACTACATGCATGCAAATAGAGTTGAGTAATTTCCTTGAGTCCCTTCTTTCAGTTGTGTTTATTGCAAGAGTTGAGTTATCCTAACCTGTTAAACTTAACTCAATGTGCAATATCTAAGAACAATGAATTAAGTAGGGTTGCAAATCCCCAAAAGGTATTGGCATAGTGAGGTGGGGCCTTGGCTGCTAGACGGGCAATCAAGGTTCGATTCTCATGGGTGTTGCCCTTTTGTGTAAGCCAACGCGTAGCACAGGCCTCAGAGTTTAACGCTGCCATCATAACCACCGGATGTATGGCAGGCTGAGCCAACGCGACTAGGTCTTCATGCTTGGTGTTGTTTCTTCGAGTTATAAATTCAAAAAAAAAGTATGGTTGCAAATGGCTTGGATCCCAGGAAAAGAAATTTGCAAAATTTAGCTGTCTCATATCCGAACCGATCCACTCCCCAATGTTTTGGCATATGAAACCCGGTCCTATTGCATTCCTAGAATTATGTGTTTAAAAAAGGTTTCAAAAGAAAAAACCATGAGAGAGAGATATCTACATTCCCCTTTACATCAGGTATGATGGGCATCATGAAAAAGAAATGAAAACTTTGGGAAGAACAACCTTTAGCTTGGTTGAAAAGAACTGCAAATTGGGGCAAAAGGAAAAAAACCCTTTAGGGGTAAATTATGAAATTTATTTTTGAAACCTCAACTTGGGTTAGTGTTAATCCAAGATAAACAAAGAGAAACATGGATGCGATTAACAGAGCATAAGTTTAGGTGTGTTTTAACAAATTTTAAAACTTAGGTGTGTCTTTCATTATGAACACTAATAAGTTAAGCATGATTTTGAAATTTTGTCATGGTTGCTGATCTTCATGTGTGGTTCACAAACCTGTCCATTTTATTCTCAAGTCTCAAGAATTCACGATATAAGTTCCTAAACTCGAATTTGCGTACATGAACAAGAAGAAAGAAAAAATGAACACACTTTTTTATTCATTATTAAAATTTTAACTTGTCAGCTCCCACTGGTTGAGCACACCTGGCCAGTAGAGTGTGTATGAAGACGCTCGCAATGAAGGATATGAGATCGAACCCAACTGCTACCAAGATGTAACCGGTCGTTTAGTGGCTATCAGAAAGGCGAGAGCTGGCTTTCGAGGAAGTTGTGTCCCGTAGGACCATCGGCAGGTAAGAGGGCAACACGCACCACATGATCTGCCCCTTGAGTGGCAGAGATATCACCTGTCCCAAGAGTCATGTCAGTCTTTACGTAGCCCGGGTGCACGCTGTTCACGCATGTTTTCCCCTCCAATTCACGCGCCAACAACCTCGTGTATGCGTTCAAGGCAGCCTTGGAAATGGAGTAAGCAGGAAACTTGAGGGGCCACTTCTTCATGTCCTTCGTCCCACACTTGATGTCCTCTAGGAACAGTCCTATGACCCCATCGATCTTCTGCTCGGTCAGGCTCTCCATCTCTGACAATTGCTTCCTCAAGTCTTCATCCCTTATAAGCTGAAACAAGCAGCAGATTATATCATCGTAGGGATGGAACCAATGTTGTCAGTATCGGTATATATTGGCCCTGTCTTGTTTCACCAACGATTCATCAGGTGAATGTTGTCAGTAACCAATGACCCCATCGATTTTTGAGAGAGGATTAGAGATTTACACTTATTAATCCGTAGAAGGAAGAGAGGTTGACTATCCTGGGCTTGTGAGGAGAGGGTCGAAGGAGAGGGAGCAAAGCCTGGGTCAGCCTTTTAGTTCCGTAGTAGTTGGTGTCAATGATCTCCTTTGCTGATTCATATTTCTCTTGAAATATCCCACCCAAGCACTCAAAATCCGTCTGGAGCACCAAGTTTCAGTTCTCAGTTTCTGCATGACTTATTTCTCAAAATAGGATAGCTTTATAAGAATGATAAAACATATTTTGCTGCCTTGGACAGGCTACAACTTACACCCAATGACGATGGGACGGCTCCCCTTCTCCGATGCTTGAGCATCTCATCGATCGGGCTTCATATATTTAATTTTTATAACTTATTTTTAGCAAAAAAAAATATGTATTTCACAAAGACTTTACATTCAAAATGAAAAAAATGGACAGCTCACAATGCATTTGAAACTTTGCAATGCAAAGTATTGTGGGACGTTGATTTTTTGCACTTTCAAAAGCACATCTAAACATCCAAAATTCATAATGCAATACATGTCGCTCACTAGAAGAATGATAAATATTCAATATGTAAAGTCCAACTGATGAAAAAACCAATCATTAGAGAAGGAACACCATAGGTTGTAGATTTTGGACCTTACTTTGGTTGGACCGTTCTCCTTCCCAAACTTTTGAACTGAAATGCATATTCAAATATCTTGCTCAAAAGTTTAAGGTACAAAGAAAATTGTTCCAAGATGTTCATTTCTTCCTGAAAAGGATGTCATTCCTCTGTACATGTGAAGCTTATGTCATAACCACACACCATTTAGGTAGGCAAGGATGCAAATGGGTTGGATCTAGGATGGGGTTTTTGTAATTTGTAGTTGTTTCGAATCTGATTTTGATCCGAATCTGCATGTTTGAAGTTGTTCCCGATCCGAACCGTTTGTTTCGCTACATTTAGCGTCTCGAGTCTAAGGGAAATGACACAACACTTGACTCATTGAAAGGAAACACGCATGGTAGTTGGGTGCATCTATTCATTGCACAGATGAATGACATTGGAAGGACAATCTCAGGTGTACCCTGACCTGATCCTAGCTGAACCAGAATGTCTGCCTTGATATTTACCCATGTCCTGCGGAGTGAGGATCAGGTCAGAGTCATCTCTGATCAGTGGCGTAGCTAGGATTCATGTGAGGGGGCAAACAGGGGTGTAGCAAAAAAAAACATTTGGTGTGATAGTCGGGGTTCGGGGGCACAAATTTTTTTTTTTGAGATAAAAACAAAATGGCTGCAATTATTAATAAAAATCTATTTCATATGGACAAATCAAACTATTTGCTGCAATCAAGGCTGGGCTGGGCTGGGCTAGGACTGGGCTACAAAAAATGGATAAAAAACTATTTCATATGGAAACAGGGCTGGGCTAGGATTGGGCTTTAAAAAAAAAAATTAACTCTTTCGGGAGGCAGGACTGGGCTAAAGCCCAGTCCTGCCCCCCCCTGCCTCTGATGGACTCCCAAATGCAAGGTTTTAAGTTGAATTGCAGCCATCCATTTTGTATGTTCTAGATATCATCTAGAACATCAATCATGTGAAAAAAATATGTAGAACCCATCTAAGATACAAAAAAAAGCAATTATCCAAAGGATTGGATTTTGGATGCAAGGTATCATAGGCAGCATCAGAGGTGCCTTCTGTACATAACTGGGTTGCTCTTGGAATTAGACAAAAGATGTATGATGCTTTGCAGTATTAACACCGCACAATCACCCGGAAATTATGAACACTATTTTATCACATATATGTAGTATAGAGAGAGTAATGCGCTGGTGCTGTCCCTTCTCTCGTTCTGCTCTGTTGGGTCTCTTTAAAAATCATAGTTTTTGCATTTTTTTCTCACATCTAACATTATAGATGTGATCTATACGTTTTGTTTAGTGAGAAGCGGCTTTTGGATCACTAAAATTTGACGTGTATAAAGGGTTTCCTGGTGATCCAAAATCAATGATTATGAAAGCATCAATTTTTTTTGGCTCATAAAAATATATTTTTTCGTCAAGAAAACATGATCCAAGAGTCAATTTCCATTAAATTGAGCCATACTATTTTTTCACACACACACACACACACACACACACACACACATATATATATATATATATATATATATATATATATATATATATATATATATATATATATAAAGAGAGAGAGAGAGAGACTAATGTGCACTGGTGCTGCCCCTTCTCTTGTTCTACCCTGTTAGGTCCCTTCAACAATCATAGTTTTTTGCATTTTTTCTCACATCTAACATCATAGATGTGATCTATAGGTTTTGTTTAGTGAGAACCGAATTTTGGATCACTGAAATTTGACTTGTATACAAGGTGACCCAAAATCAATGATTAGGAAGGCACCAATTTTTTTTTGGCTCAAAAGATTACATTTTTTGGTCGAGAAAACATGATCCAAGAGTCAATTCCCATTAAATCGAGCAAGCTAAACACATAAAACAGTTCAGATCTATCATAAAACACTCCAAACTATGGGGTCCAACCGTGCAGAACGAGAGAATGGGGCCTAATAAGTTCAGTTCTCATATATATATATATATATATATATATATATATATATATATATATATATATATATATATATATATATATAAGAGAGAGAGAGTAATGCAGTCGTGCTGCCCCTTTTCTCGTTGTGCCCCATTAGGTCCCTTCAAAAATCATATATATATATATATATATATATATATATATATATATATATATTCAATTTTTCTCACATCTAACACTATACATGTGATATATAGGTTTTCTTTAGTGGAAACTGGCTTTTGGATCATCAAAAATTGACGTGTATACAGGGTTTTTCAATGGTCTTTTCAGTGATCTAAAATCAATGGCTTTGAAGGCATTAATTTTTTCTGGCTCATAAAAATATATTTTTTCATCAAAAAAACATGATCCAAGAGTCAATTCTTACTAAATTGAGCATGCTAAACACATCTAACGGTTCAGATCTATTATAAAACACTTCAAACTATGGGCTCTAATGGGGAAGAACGAGAAAAGGATGCCTAATATATATATGTGTGTGTGTGTGTGTGAGTAATTGGCTGGTGCTGCCCCTTTTCTCGTTCTGCCCCCATTAGACCTCTTTAAAAATTATATTTTTTTGCATTTTTTTTCACATCTAACTCTATAGATATGATCTATAGGTTTTGTTTTAGTGGGAACCGGCTTCTGGATCACCAGAATCTTTATATTTTTTCATCAAAAGACATGATCCAAGAGTCCATTCCTACTAAATCGGGCATGTCTAACAGTTGAGATCTATCATAACACTTCAAACTAAGGGGCCTAACGGCGCAGAACTACAAAAGTGGGCCTAATATCTTCAGTTATATATATATATATATATATATATATATATATATATAGAGAGAGAGAGAGAGAGAGAGAGAGAGTACCACAATGGTTCTAATGTCCACGTTATTCTTTTGCATGAACTCCCGATCTAATTCAAATTTGGAAATTCCAGCATTATTTATCTGCATCTCAACAATGTTTGCCACTTATTAGATCCACGAAAATGTCCTAGAAAGTTCACATAATCGAATATTGTACAAAAGAAATGTGTGAAAATGCTACCATGTAGGGAAGAGCAGATCTAGTACTCGGGGCCGAGTACTTAGCAAAGCACTCAGCTGTGTTGGAATGGTGCCACTTGTCTTGGGGCAAGGGCCCACCATGCTCCACGACAGTTGTCACCCAAACCCAACAGAAGACACCCTTGAGTCCCTTCTAACCGACCACCTTATGTCCTCAATCTCAGGGATGTGTGGCACCATCTAGTGAGCTGAGTACTTTGTACTCTGCTTCAGTACCCTCAATCGCTTTGTAGACACGATGAACCAAACCTTGTACGCAGCTCTCTTTTTCTTTCCATGAGAACCAGAGAAAGCCATTCCTGGAGTAAGAGACCTTGGCGGCGCTGGTGAACCCTGCCAGCATACGGGCCCTTCTCCCGCAATGTAAAAAAGGGCCCCATCCCTCACCCCAAGGAGTCGCCATGCTTCAGCAATACGCAAGGGCAGTGATGCCCATGAGAATCGAACCATGACCACGCGTCTAGTGGCCATGGCCCCACCCCACTGCACTAACCGTTGAGTTGATCACGGTCCTCAACGGTTCAACCAGTGAGCAGGGTTTTCTGGTATACATATTCCAGGGACCCTCTCTCTCTCTCTCTCTCTATATATATATATATATATATATACACAGAGAGAGAGAGAGAGAGTTTTCATGTAAACATACCAGAATATCCAGGAATCCGGCCTTGAGCTTCAGCCAGTCGACGAAATCAGACACACTTTGTGGTTGATAAATATCAAGCGAGTGGAACATGACGTTCTTCCTTTCTTCCTGTAGGAACTGCTGAGCCGGGCTTGACAATTCTGCTTGGGGCTTACGAGCCGTCATGACGACGGTCAGGCCCTTGTCTGCAAGCTGCCTGGCTATCTCAAGCCCTATCCCTCTGTTTGCTCCTGTCACCACTGCCACCGTTCCCTCACTCCACCATTGTCCCTCTATTGTTGCCTGTAGAGATACCATATTCCATAAATGGGAAAGCACAATTAAAGTAAACCAGCACAAACCATCAACTTTCTCTTTTTCAACAAAAGAAAAAAAAAAGGTAAAGCGGTGAAGCCTGGTTAAACATGTTAATTCAACTTGGCTGACTCGGCAACAAAGAACACCTCTCTGCCAAGACAGGATGAACTAAAAAGATAAGGTTATTCATGTTCCCAAGACCAAGATGGATACCGATGAGTCCGAAACCACCGTAGCTCAAGGACTCGGATCAGATCCGAGTGACAAAGTACAGTAGAGTTATGTGAAGCTTTCCTTACCATGGTTGGCTTTGTCTTTCTCGACAAGGCAGCTCCTGAGTAACGCAGAAGGATTTGAAGGGGTGAAGGGATGAATAGGGTGAGTAGAAGGCAGCCGTGAAGGCCATTCATGACAATAGAAGATATATAGCCTTCGTGTCCGTAAGTAATAGCAACACAAAAGTCTTCATTGACTTATTTTTAAAATATGAAATTAATTATGGATGCCCTTTTCATATGGAAATACAATGGATAGTTGAGACCAATATGTGTAATAAAAAAAAATATTTTGCTTGCGAGTGCATAGTATTTGCAAGAGGGTGATCAGTATGTTTCTCTGTTTAATGCAAACGAAAAAACTTCTACCAAGATGTTCATGTACTCTTCTTAAAAAAATGTCATACCTTTGGACGTGTGATAGTCATTCTCACAAGGACACACCATCTAGGGTCTTGTATCTAAGAGACATGACACGATACTTGACACATCAATGCATGTACAAGTATTATGTAATAAATCTTTTAATAATCATTCAATAGTTTTATTTCAATAATTGATTTATTTTAGAAGCGTCGCTCCTAGCCATTCATTCATGCTATAAATGATAACCAACCACCATGACTGTATTATTTATGTTTATCATGGACCTCACAACTTGAAGCACCCTATGGGTAAGGGTACATACCCAATAGTTCGGTGCATTCATTCATTGTAAAGAAGAATTACAGGCAGAAGGGCCACTAAGTAGGGTTGGCAATCGGGTTGGGTTTGCGGGTTGTGTCAACGAGTCAGCATACCTCAACATGAACCCAACCTGTTTATTAAATGGTTTGGCTGTGGCAAGCACAAACCCAACCCATTTATTAAACGGGTAACCCGACACAACACGGTTAACCCGTTTAATAAATGGGTCGGGTCGGGTAAACAGGTTGGCTGGTGGGTGGGTCGGGTTTGGGTAAACGGGCAGGTTGGCAGGTCTGGTACAAGTAAACGGGTTGGCGGGTCGGGTCGGGTAAATGGGTTGGCATGCAGGTTGGCGGGTCGGGTTCGGGTAAATGGGTTGACCTGCCCGCCTAACCAGTTTATTAAACGGGTCAGCCGGATTGACGGGTTGGCATACCTCTAACATGAACCCGACCCGTTTAATAAACGGGTTAGGCGGGTCGACCCGTTTACGACACGAACCCGTTTAAGCCAATCCCGAACCCGGCTAAGAAGCGGGTGTCAGATTTTGCCACCCCTACCACTAAGGTGTAGCGCTGACCTGACCGTAATCAATTCTGACAGATAGCGTTCATCCATGTGATGAACAGCCTCCTCCTACGCACAAGGTTTCGTAACTACTTTCAGCCAGTCTCTTTTGAATGCTCTTAGATGCCCTTCATTTAGAACATCAATGACTGAAAATTTTTGTGAGACCCATCTAAGATAAAAAGAATAAAATCAGTGTATTTTGAAGGTCGTTCATCCACAAGCTGAATGGTACCTAGTAACCTCTCATTCCTGTGTTAGTGTTTTAATGTACAAAACAAGGCTGTCCTTGGAATTAGACAGAAGATCTATGAATGACGGTTTTGCAGTATTTCAACACCACAAAATCAGCACGAAAATGCGTACGAAAAGAAGAAACACTAGTTGAGAGATGAAATTGTCAATAATGCCTCATGATTGAAAGGAATTCAGTGGTCATATTGCTTAACCACCACCCAAGTGTCTGGATGGCCGATTTGGGGAGTGTTACAGAGCTGTGAATCTTGTTAGGTGTAAGAAGGTAGGGAGAAAGAATTCAAAGAAGAAACATGGGGTGTTTAGAGGAAGTGGTTTTGATGAGGTGGAATAGTCTCATATTGCTTTTGCTTGAGTTTTCTGAAGGCTTTATAAGCAACTAGTGAACTCATACACTTGTTCCCGAGAACAAGGGAGTGGGATGACCACCACACACACGCGTGCGCGCACGCATGCACCCGCCGTGCCGTGTCGTGCCGAGCCGGGCCCGCCCGCCGTGCCGTGTCGTGTCGTGCCGAGTCAGGCCGGGCCGGGCTAGGGTTCGGGTAATTGGGTTATAAAAGTGTGGTGAGGGCTGGGGTTACGCATAGACTGAGACAGACGAATTTCTGGCTCTGTGATTTCCCATCTCCTCTGTTGCTCTCTCTCTCTCTTTCCTGAGTTTTCCCGAAAGGGTGTTCTGCAACATTCGGTTCGTGGAGGTTGTTTTCGAAGGACGACCCGCTCGAGTGCACCGTTCGGTTCGTCGTGGCTATTGTATCCTGGGGGAAGGACGCCGGACCCTGATTTGCACAGTATATGGGGGCAAATCTTCTCTAAGGGGAGTACTTTCGTACGCCTTAGCCTGTTGCATAATCTAAACATGTGCCTGTTGTTTTCTTTATGTTCTATGCTTCTGTTTGCTCTGATGCTGTCATCTGGATTTTGGTCTGATGCGGAAAATGCCATGCTTGCTCCCTGTTTTTGTTTCGATTGTCTGTTGATCATGAATACACTGTTGTATTTGTTGTTTTCTATCGTGTATTTTATCATGATGACGATTGTGAAACTGTGCGATCCGAAATATGATCCAACAGTCTTAGAGAAGATTCTAAGCATGTCGACATCTTCCGCATTTGTACCAAAAGTGAACATGTCCTGTATGCCGGAAAAGTTTACCGATCAGAACTTCAAGCGTTGGCAGCAACGCATGAAGATCTGGTTCACCACTATAGGGATGTTGTCCGTTCTGGAAATCGACTGCCCTTCGGTTTCTGATACGGACCCTGACCCTGCTGCAGTGATTGCAACAGTTCAGTGGAAAGAAAAAGATAATATATGCCGTGGCTGCATACTGTTGGCTCTGTCCAACACATTGTTCGATGTGTACTGTTCTTCGTCTACCACTGCTAAGGGTCTATGGGATCAACTTGACAAGAAGTACAATACCGAAGACCAAAGTCTTGAAAAGTACTTCATTGCCAAGTTTCTGAAATATCAGATGGTAGAAGGCAAGTCGGTCACTGAGCAGGCACACGAGTTTCTGCTGTTGCTTCATAGTTTGGCTGAGGCTGAGATGAAACTTCCTGAGAAGTTTCAAGTTATGACCATCATAGAAAAATTTTCTAAGTCTTGGGTAGACTTTGGTATGTCTCTCAAGCACCATAGAGGAAATTTTTCCCTAGATAATCTTATGGTAGTCATTGCCATTGAAGAGGAGCATAGGAGCCAGAAACAGATCGTGATGCCAACTAAACCGCCTAAGGTGAACATGACGACTGAAGCTTTTAAGGGCAAAGGACAAAAATCGAAATCTGCAATGAAAAACCAGTTTAAACCTAAGGCCAAAATCCATAAAAAGGCAAAGAACAAACCTTGCTGGAACTGTGGGCAGGTTGGGCACTGGGCTAAGGAATGTCCTTCCAAGAAGGCCAAAGCTCATGGGACCACAGAAGGAACGCCTCAAGTCAACATGGTGACTGAGGTCGTTGGGACCAGTACTGGGTATGTTTCTGTTAACCCACAAATCTATCACGTTTATGAGCCAACTGAGTGGCTGGTTGACACTGGGGCTAATGTGCACGTATGTGCTGATAAGTCTGTCTTTGTCTCATACCAGGCTGCTGCAGGCAAATCCGTGACTATGGGCAATTCAACGGCTGCAAAGGTGTTAGGGATTGAATGCTTGGATCTGAAGTTTCCTTCAGGACGAGTTCTATCTTTACACAGAGTGCACCATGTGCCTGTAGTTAGAAGAAACATTCTAAGTGGTTCATGGCTTGTTAGAGAGGGTTATGAATTTAACTTTAAAAGTAATAAAGTTGTTATTCTACATTCTGGAACTTTTATTGGCAAGGGGTATTTAGATGATGGTTTATTTAAACTTCGTGTTAAACATGTTTGCAGTGATAAATTAGAAAATGATGTTTCTTTTGATTCATTGTCTAATGTTGCATATAACATAGAATCATCTTACTTATGGCATAATAGATTAGGTCATGTGAATTTCAACTCTGTGAAACGCATGATGAACTTGAAAATGATTCTTGAGCATTCCATTGATAAAACTAAAAAATGTGAAATTTGTGTGCAAGCAAAACAATGTAGGAAACCATTCCATACGATTGTTAGAGATTCTAAAATATTGGATCTGGTGCATGCAGATATATGTGAGTTTAATGGAGTATTAACCAGAAATCATAAAAAGTATTTTATCACTTTTATAGATGATGGCACTAAATACTGTTATGTGTATCTGCTAAAATCAAAAGATGAAGCTTTTGATAAGTTTCTTATTTTTAAAAATGAAGCAGAAACACAAACTGGTAGAAAACTTAAAAGATTGAGATCTGATAGAGGGGGAGAATATACCTCTAATAAACTCGATGAATATTGCAAGTCTATTGGAATAGTTCATGAGTTTACTGCTCCATATTCTCCTCAATCCAATGGGATTGCAAAAAGAAAGAATAGAACCCTAACTGACATGATAAATACTCTACTTGGGAGTTCTGGATTACCTACCTATATGTGGGGGGATGCTCTGAATACGGCTTGCCATATTCTGAATAGAGTACCTCAGAAGCATAAGGATAGTAGCCCTTTTGAACTCTGGAGAAATAGGAAAGCCAACTTAAAATACCTTAAAGTGTGGGGGTGTCTTGCTAAGGTTCTTGTCCCAGAGCACAATAGGAAGAAGCTGGGTCCTAAAACAGTAGATGTTATCTTTTTGGGTTATGTAGAGAACAGTTATACCTACAAGTTCTTAGTAATTAAGTCTGAGATATCTGGCATAGATGTTAACTCTATTGTAGAGCTTCGAAAAGCTACATTCTTTGATGATGTATTTCCCATGAAAATTGGTGTACCTCAGAATCTGTCTTCTTTAGATATACCTTCAACTTCTGGTTCCATTCCCGAACATGTGAAAATGATGACAGATGTGGGGGTAGAACCATCTTGTTCCCATCCTAGACCTGGTGAGTCTGAGAAAGTGGTTGAACCTAGAAGGAGCAAGAGACCAAGGATTATCAAGGATTTGGGAAGTGACTTTATCACTTACCTTATCGAAGATGAACCTCCCACTTTCCGAGATGCAATGGCTTCACCTGAAGCAAAGCATTGGAAAGATGCCATCAAGAGTGAAATGGACTCCATTATCTCTAATGGTACTTGGGAACTGGTTGAACTCCCTCATGGTAGTTCCACAATTGGGTGCAAGTGGATCTTTAAGAAGAAGTTAAAACCAGATGGATCCATTGACAAGTACAAGGCCAGACCGGTTGCCAAGGGGTTCAAACAAAAGGAGGGAATAGACTATTTTGATACCTATTCTCCAGTTACACGGATGACCACTATTAGAGTGTTTATTGCACTGACTTCCATTTATGATCTTTCGGTCTATCAAATGGACGTGAAGACCGCTTTCTTACATGGCGATCTTGAAGAAGAGATCTATATGGATCAACCTGAGGGTTATGTGGCTTATGGTAATGAAGATAAAGTTTGTAGACTTGTTAAGTCATTATATGGACTAAAACAAGCCCCTAAACAATGGCATGAAAAGTTTGATAATAGTATTTTATCATTTGGCTTTGTTGTCAATGAATCTGATAAGTGTGTTTATTGTAAAGTTAAAAGTGATTGTTGTATTATTTTATGTCTGTATGTAGATGACATTCTATTGTTTGGTTCCAATATGAGAATTGTTAATGAGACAAAGTCATTTCTTAGTAGTAAGTTTGATATGAAGGATATGGGTGTTGCAAATGTGATCTTAGGCTTAAAGCTGACTCGTTCAGCTGAAGGGTTAACCATTTCTCAATCTCACTTTGTTGAGAAAGTACTTGTGAAATTTGGCTATAACCAAGGGAGATCTGTAGCAACTCCATATGACCCTTCTATCCCTCTTCATAAGAATACAACTGGTGTTCCTGTGTCTCAATTGAGGTATTCCCAGATTATTGGAAGTTTGATGTATCTTGCAAATTGCACGAGACCGGATATTTCGTTCTCCGTGATAAAATTAAATAGATACACAAGTTGTGCAAATCACACTCATTGGAAGGCATTGGACAGGGTACTTAGATACCTGAAAGGGACTAAATCCTTGAGTTTGCATCACAAGAGATTCCCTGCAGTTCTTGAGGGATATAGTGATGCGAGCTAGATAGCCATGAACTCTGGAAGTTATGGCGTGACAGGGTATATATTTACCTTGGGTGGCGGCGCAGTCGCCTGGAGATCAGTAAAGCAGACCATCTTGTCCCGGTCTACTTTTGAGGCTGAACTCTGTGCTTTAGATGTCACATGATTGGAAGCTGAATGGTTAAAGGGACTTCTTGAGGAACTTCCTTTAATGTGCAAGCCAATTCCTGCGATATCTGTGCATTGTGACAATATGGCCACTATTGTAAAGATTAAAAGCACAAAATATAACCAAAAGCAGAGAAGACACATCCAAGTCAGAATAAAATATGTAAGGGAACTGGTGTCTCAATTAGTGGTTGTTGTGGACTATGTTGGATCCAAAGAGAACACAGCTGATCCATTAACGAAAGGACTAGATAAGTCGTTAGTCCTAAAATCCAGAGAGGGGATGGGACTGAAACCCATCAATAGTTCATCTGCAGTAGCAACCCAACCTATCTGAGTGAAGATCCCACAAAGTAGGTTCAATGTGGTAATAACAAGCTGTAGGGTGAACTTGATAGCACTTTATTAAATATGATATCTTGTATCTGTGTCTGTTCCTCTGTTTACTCTGGAAAGGTGTTGTAGCTGCAAGTTAAGAAAGAGTTAAAACTCTGAATGGGTTCAAAGCCTTCTAGGCGAGATGTTAGCAGTGCATCTTTGGAGAAGCCCACCTATGTGAGTATGACTGTGTGGCCGCAGTTCAAGGAATTGGGTTATTTCTGAAGTCACTCATGAAACAGGATTCGGGCGCATGGCCTTTAACGCATCGCCCCTAAAGATTACAACCAGAACCTTTATCATGTTGTTGCTGATGGACACTCCTACACCAAAGGTTCAAGTTCAAGACTTCAGTTCACTTCGTTCCTGTGGGGGTAAAGTTAGTCAACTAAGGTAGTGGTTCAAACTGGAAGGTACCATTGCTGAAAGCATGATATGTCCTGTTACAGATTGTCTCATTTTACACCTTGGTTTCTTCCCGTTTCATTCTTTGAATTTGTGGGGGAATGTTAGGTGTAAGAAGGTAGGGAGAAAGAATTCAAAGAAGAAACATGGGGTGTTTAGAGGAAATGGTTTTGATGAGGTGGAATAGTCTCATATTGCTTTTGCTTGAGTTTTCTGAAGGCTTTATAAGCAACTAGTGAACTCATACACTTGTTCCTGAGAACAAGGGAGTGGGATGACCACCATACACACACGCGCACGTGCGCCTGCCCGCCGTGCCGTGTCGTGCCGAGCCGGGCCGGGCCGGGCTCGGGCTCGGGTTCGGGTAATTGTCCCTTTAGGGCCATATCCAATCAAGACAAAGTACCTTTTTACCCAAAGTTTCTTTGGATTCGGTAACGGGTTATGGGAATGGATAACGGGTCATGACTCCTCGTATTTTGTGCCCGTCATGGCCCTTCGGATTCCGTAACGGGTCTCAATCTTTCGAAGACCGTTAACGGATCACGTCTCCTCAGAATCCGTAACGGGTCCTTCCACGTTTCATAACCATTCGTGGGTTATAAAAGCGTGGTGAGGGCTGGGGTTACGCATAGACTCAGACAGACGAATTTTTGGCTCTACGATTTCCCATCTCCTCTGTTGCTCTCTCTCTCTCTCTTTCCTGAGTTTTCCCGAAAGGGTGTTCTGCAACATTCGGTTCGTGGAGGTTGTTTTCGAAGGACGACCCGCTAGAGTGTACCATTCGGTTCGTCGTGGCTATTGTATCCTGGGGGAAGGACGCCGGACCCTGATTTGCACAGTATGTGGGGGCGAATCTTCTCTAAGGGGAGTACTTTCGTATGCCTTAGCCTGTTGCATAATCTAAACATGTGTCTGTCGTTTTCTTTATGTTCTATGCTTCTGTTTGCTCTGATGCTATCATCTGGATTTTGGTCTGATGCGGAAAATGCCATGCTTGCTCCCTATTTTTGTTTCGATTGTCTGTTGATCATGAATACACTGTTGTATTTGTTGTTTTCTATCGTGTATTATATCATGATGACGATTGTGAAACTGTGCGATCCGAAATATGATCCAACAAATCTCATATCCAAGAATCCAAAGTAGCACAAGTGATGTTGAGATGTGTGGCTCAAACAGGGGCGGCTAAAGAGTAGATTCTATTTTTCCATATATTTTTTTTAATTGATGTGTTGGAATATGGATAGGATCCAACTTGATGTAATCCAGTTTGACATGGGTACATCGTGGGGTGGAACAACTCATGGGAGTTATAGGGCAGTTATCTCTTAGAAGCCTATAAGAAGGGGCTAGGTTGCATGATGAGAACAACCAATGTGTCCTCATTTCTCATTGGGTTTAGGGTCCTACTCACCATCGACTTGAAGGCCTGAGTTCATCGTGAGCGTCGATAGACTGAGGAGAACACCAAGCACCTGTTTCATCCATGGTGTCTACCGGTATGTATTCTTGCATATCACATTCCCGTTGTGGTTTTGAAGAATGCCAACATTGGGTTATGGGCCCACACAATGAATCTGTTGTGCATGTGGGTGTGCCAGCATCCATGAGATGCATTGTTCTTTCTCACTGAACTTCATTTCATTTTGGGAAGACAGACAATGACGAGAGTGACCCACCGCCTGCGAGTAGACAACATATGCTATTCCTCACGGAGGTCATGGTGGTTGCCGTCGTCGAGCAGGGATGATGGATTTCAGCTTTTAGCCAGTGTTTTCATAGCCTCCACAAGGCTCCCTTCAATCGCCATAAGCTGGCACCTGCTGCCACTGGTAGACTGGACGAAGCCTTGCCAGGCGGTGGTACCCTGAGAAACTGAATGGCTTCGGTTTGGAGATTTTTAGCCCCCCTTAATTCTTTCACCAGCCTGCGCCATAGGCTGGCCGCCAAAGGGAGACCCGTGACAGAGGTTGTCACCATCATCGACGGCATTTCAGGCTGGCCGCCGGTGATGGCATATAATCGAAATGGGGGTTGGCAGTAAACCAAACCAAGTATGTTTGGCGAAGATAAAGGGAGAGAATCAGAAAATTATGTTGGATTGATTTAAAGCCAACACACTTGATCTTGGTTTGGGCCTAAACCAAGTAGGATCGAACCATATTCGAATATATATATAAGACAGATCGACCCCAGTTTTGACATGAACTGAGTCAGGTCGGATCCATAACATAATAAAAGACTAAAATACCCTTATGACATGGTATTAGTAAAATAGTCATAACTTCTCATCCCAAACTCGAAATTGGGTGAGGTTAGCTTTGTTGAAATCAAAATGCTTCTGCTTGTCCTAATATCATTACAAACATGTAACAAAAAAATTGAGGCTTATCCTTTGAGTAGGGTAGTTTGGTAATTTTATAAATATAAGAATTGTTAGTTTAACAATTAAGTGAATTTTGTGTAATGAACAGATCTAGCCACTACTACGAGAGCTCAACTATAAGGTGAGAGTTTGGTTCTCGCATTCAAGGTAAGGGATATTATGAGCATGTCTAGTTAATAATAAATAATTTATTGTTTGTGTGAAATAGCTTGCATGAGACTAGGTATGTTTGAGAATACAATTATATCTCACATACGATGTAGATACTTTTACATTCTTAAAAGTAGAATAGTTGCATATGAAATAGTTACAATGCAAAGAATGATTTAATGTATTTTTGAGTTTTTTATACATGTTTGTAGATTATGTAATTCTATACAAAATTCAGCAAAACCTACTAGTGTTCAGTATGATTGATTTATGAAGATTATGATAGTGGTTTTTTAGTAATTTTTTCAAATATTTAACCCCATAGATGTGTCAAGTACGATTGATTTACTAGAAACCGATACTTGGATCATGCATTTTTAAGGAAAAAATGTTATTTAGAACCTCAAAAGTTTATAAAATTATAGGATGTTGATTTTTAAACCTTATAAAAATCTATTCATGTATCAAAATCAAATATTCCAAGAATTGTTTCCTATAAAAACAAACATATTGATCACATATGTTCGATCAAAATTTTGAAAAACATAAGAAATTCATGAAAATCCAAAGCATGTTTAATTTAGTAGGTTTTCATCTCTCTCTCTCTATATATATATATATGGATAGATAGATAGATAGATAGATAGATAGATAAAGAGAGAGTTCCTAATGAGCTTGGTTGAACCATTGAGGGTCTGTAAACACCCCAAATTTTCACTCACTTCTTGACATCGCCCTCAATCGACACATTTCAGTTCTCCAGAAGCAATGAAGGGCAAAATGGTCATTTTCCAAGATTGAACCTTGCAGAAGGTCCAAAATTTCATTCTTGAGCCTCAAAATCTCTATATTTAGGTTCAGAGACATCTTCAAATGGCAAAATTTCAAAATCCTTTTTTTTGGACCAAAAGGTAAAATTTCCAAGTCCGAGCTCAGAGTGACATTTCATAGAAAATGTCTTTGCATAGCATTGCATCATTTCATTGCACAGCATGTCATTTTGAGATCCAGAACTCCTGAGTTTCAAAATTGTCCATCCAGATTTGATTTTTAAACTTTTTCAAATTGATTTTTAAAACCCTGGGATTTCAAAATTGCCAATCTTTCCCATTTTACCCCCAGGACTTTGAATTACAAAAATTTTCTCAAGAAAACAATCTGGATGTTTGGATTTTGATTTTAAAGATTTTATCGCAAAAGATTTTAAATCTCTTTACAAATTTTGTTTTTACATTTATCCATATTTTTGCCCTGAAAACCCAATTTCTTCCAAATTCTTGAAAAGCAAATAATGTTTTATCTCGTATTTTCAAATAAATGGAGCGGGACCCGCCTTTGAACTAGCATCATACTCAGACTCGCAGGTAAGTATCTTATTCTCAAGTGGAACCCACCCGGAGTTCATACCAATTTGCAAAATTGTCTTTTTCATTTCTTATTTATTTTTATTTTTTATTTTTATTTTTTTAGTTAGTGGGATCACACACATGTGGCACCCCAATTGAAAATAAAAGACTTTCAAAAACAAAACAAACCTTTATTTTCAAAAGGATTTTAAAAGTAGGTTGAGGTGGCATTTCCATAAAAGCCTCTCATTTATTTCAATTCTCACTTTTTATTTTGTTTTCTTTTTATTTGTTTAAATAATTATTATTATTTTTTTTTTAGAAAGAGGCAGCCTTAATGGCACAACCAAATTTCCTAAAGTAAAAAATTTTCATTTTTACCTAAAACTTAGGTAAATGAAACAAAATTTTGAAAAAAAAAAGAGGCGCCTCTTTTAAAATAGCAAGCTTTCAAAACAATGAGGCATCGATTTCATGCCTTTGCAAAAATTTTCAACAAAATTTTCAAATTTTTTTAACGGAACCTCATTAAGGGGAAGGGGATGCGTTGCTTTTGTAGAGGAAAGGAAAGTTTTTCTTCTTTAGAAAGGGAGACACTCACGAAGGAAAGGGGGGAGGATCTTTTGATTTGGGTTTTCGATTTTTTTTGGTAGGGAGCCAAAGGAGGAAAGAAAGAGGCGTTTTGGAGCTTCAGCCAACCATTTGAGGAGGGGGGGCTATCTTCAGCAAAGGGGAGGCGAGGCCAGTAGGGGACCTTCAACAGATTTCTTTCAAGACATCTTCAGCCCAGCCGCACATCCAGCTGGGCAGCAGATTTTCTGGAGTCCATCAACAGCAGCTATCGGAGATCCTTCTTCAGCCACCACCGGACACCATCTTGACATCCATTCCTCCATCCCCAGCCAACGTCTGCATCCCCAGCCAACGTCTGCAACACTTCCACTAGCGTCATTCCCATCTTCTTCAACTCATTTCATTCAGCCTTCAGCCCACCATCCTTCAGCCAACAGAAGATCCAGCGTGTTCCTGCACCTTCCTCAGCCCACCAGCAGAGGAAGTCCAGCGTGAAGCCTTTTCCCTTCTCCTAGCAGGAAGGCGAATCCTTTTTAGCCTCTGCTCATCTCGGCTAACAGGGGGCAGGCCTCCAACTGCAACTTTCCACACCTCTATCGGCTGGAAGCCCTTTGGAGGGTCCGTTTCCCTTACTTCCAGCAGGAGAAAGAGGGAACTCCAGCCAACGTCCCCTCATCTGCCTTCAGCCCAGCTTTGGGCTGGCCGTGAAGCCTTTACCCTTTAGGGATTTCGGCTCTCTAGTCCAGATTGCAGAGAGATCTCCAAAGCTCCTTCTCATCTGCCTTCAGCCCAGCCGCAGTGGATCCACAAGAAGACACCTTTCATTTGATTCACGGTGAGTCATTCCCCTGTTGATCGGTGCTATTTCCCCTTTCCTTACTCAGTTTTATTTGGTTCTCACCTTTTCTCATTCCTTATTTCCCTGATTCACCCCAAAATGCAGCATTGTATATCTTTGAGCTACCAATAGTAGCATCGATATTATATGCTCTGCAATAATATCAATGGCCTATTGCAGCTGAGGCCAACATACATCATGTGATTTACTCTTTTCCTCTAACATAGTATTTGCAATTTGCAATTTTTATTTTTATTTTTTTTATTTTTTATTTTTTTTTTTTGCTCGGATATATCTTATTCATTGCAGAAATCCAATCTTTTTAGGCGATGGTATTCACGGTAATGAAGTGATATCTCTGTTTTCAAAATGTTCGAACTTCATTTCTTCCTGTTTGATTCTGTATTTTGTTAATTTTCTGCACATCACGATGGTATATTTCTCACCATGTTCAGAATTTTAACACAACACTTCTCTTTCATCTTGTTCCTGCACCTCATTTCCCCTTAAACCTTCTGTAATAAACCATGTTTTTAAGACTACTTGTATTTTCATTAGCAGTAGGTCACAACAGTGATTGTTTTTCCTATTTTTTTTTTTAGAGAATAGCTTATAAGAAAGAGGTAATTCTGTGTGTTTTATCAGCTGAAGGTTGCTAAAAGCTACTTGAATGGTGTGTTTTATCAGTTTGATTGAGGTCCCTCTAGTTTCATTTTGGCTGATGTTGGTTGTATTGTTCCTCAAATAATATTTTGGCAGACTTTTAGTTGCTTGTTTCAAGATAGCAGATGATAACTGCAGTTTCTCATTGGTTTGTATATATTGATAGTTTTTATTTTTGCTGGAAATCGTCCTAGAATCTGCATATTGGTAGGTTAAAACTTCATCTTATTTTCCTGGTAAACCAGCTATTTATAGTGATTTAGATGTCTTGATTGGTTTACACTTATGTTATTGGGAAGCATATGTAAACTCCATTGCTCTTTTCAGCTATTACATAAGTTATCCCTGTAGGCCCAACATTCATAGCATCCCTATCATACCTGTTCATATTACCATATGGCACTAAGATGCTCATCTACAGCTACCCTTCATCTGTCTACCTTAGTCATAGTCCACCTATTGACACAGCTATCACTTGTAGTATCACCTTTGTATCCTTACTCATTCTCTTTTCTGCAGGTGTGCAGTCTTGAAAATGAGCCATGTTCATGGATAAATATTTTAATATCCATTCAGGCTTTATGGACCATCTTTTGCATGCTTTGTTATTGATATATGGGGGAGCTCCATACCCATTTTTATCGAAAATTACTTCGTAATTTGGGAAATACGGCTGTGTAAAATTGCCTACAGAAACTATATATACCTGTAATTTCTGGTTTTACCCATTATATGTAATTTCCATTAGCATATATATTTTCTCATTATAAATATATATATACCTATGTATATGTATATTTATTGTATAACTACCTATATGTATGTGTATATATATATATATATATATATATATATATGTCTATATATATATATATACATGTATACATACTTAGATACATATATATACATCCCTTCATGTGTACTTGTCATTACATATATTTTCCTTGTCTCTTATTCTTTGTAAATATATCTTCATTATCATACATCATCCATCATAAGTTCGAGTATTTCTATATTTACCTATATATATCTTTGTTGTATATAGTATATATGTGCATTTCCTTGTTTATTTTGTACTAACTCTCATTTTGCAGGAAAAGCTAGAAGATGCTGATTCCTTGGCTCCATTTCATTTTTTTTTTATGTTATGAAATGTAATAATCCAATGTAAACCTTGGAATAAGAGTTACTTTTACTGCTTAGATTAGGCCGCATCTCATATAGTTTGATTTCAGTAATATCCTGATTCTATGATGCATATATCTCAATTTTCAAAACCCACCGTGGATGAACACGAATGGCACGTGCACCAACTCTTAGAGAGTTGATGAACTCGGTGGAGTCCATATTTACGGCCCTAGTCGGAATATGGACAAAACCCAGATCCATCATCTCTCTACCAGTCACATTGAGCCTACACTCTTAGGCTATCTTAAAAATGCACCTCATATTTCCAATGTTTTCCAAATATTGTGAATTAACTCAAATAAACCCTGAATATATTCCTGGCCACAGTCAGAATATATGAAGGATTTACTTTGGCTTAATCCACATTTTCCAACAAATTTTTCAGAAAGTTTTTCAAAGTGCATTCATTCATTCAAATCATCTGCATCATTCATTTTTCTCATGATTTTCTCAAAAGATTTTCACTTCATGGAATCGATTTTCTCAAGAAACTATGATGATATTCGGAGTTGGATTTTCCAAATCAAAGTTTTCCTATGATTTTTCTTGAAAATGTTATTTTCTTAAGATTCTTTTCAAAAGGAATTTTTCATCTTTCTCAAGAACCCAAGTTGATTTTCCAACATTTCAAAAGACAAGATTCTCAGGAATTCAACTTCCTAAGTTTTGAATTTCTTTCTCCAAAGAATTTTCTATAAATTTTCCATCATTTCCTTGAGAAAATTCTCAAAGTCCGAGTTATCCCGACAAATGCTTTCCTTTTCAAATGATCATCTTTTCTCAGGAATTCTTCCCATTTTCCTGAGATACTCATTTCTTCATAGTTTTCCAAGTTTTATAAATTTTCTCAAAATTTTCCTGAGATTCTCATTTTCCAAGTCCTTATAAATTTTCTTAAAACTTTCCTGAGATTCTCATTTTTGCAAGTCTTTCTAATCTTTCTCAACATTGTCCTGAGATGCTCAATTTTCTAAGTCTTTATAAGCTTTCTCAAAATTTTCCCGAGATTCTCATTTAAACTTTCTCAAGATTCTCACTTCTTCAAAATTTTCTAAGTCTTTATAAACTTTCCCGAGATTTCAAACCTTCTTCGTCTGAGTTTTTCTGAGAGATTGATTTCCATCCTTTTCCTGAGAAATGTTTTTCCAACTCCAAATGTTTTCTAAGCATACATCATGTTTTCCCAACTTGCATTTTCCAAAATCTCATAGCACATGCCTGAATTCTTTGTGCATTTAGGATAGAACATAACTTTGATAATTTCGCTAAGTCAAGCATAGTTTTGGTCCTTGGTTCG
This sequence comes from Nuphar pumila, assembly GCF_984573655.1. NCBI lineage: Eukaryota > Viridiplantae > Streptophyta > Magnoliopsida > Nymphaeales > Nymphaeaceae > Nuphar > Nuphar pumila. The sequence continues at coordinate 116,273,159 of NC_143250.1, forward strand.
ATTACCCCTGTTAAAGGCGGCAGGAACGGTCGAACCTCGTACCGACAGGTCGAGCCCCATCCCATGGATTTTCCCGCAATTTTCAAAACGGAGGCGAGTATTTCAAAAACATTTTCCAAAATCCGGTCAAAGTTTGAATCGCGAAAGCGTTTTCCCTCTTTCTCTTCCGCAAGGAAGGGGAAGACGGGAGAAAATTTTCGCGACGATGACAGGGTCATGCAATCAACTCTTGAGTTTTTAGAGAACTATCCATTTCAATTACTTTTAAAGGCAAAAGTCTATTCTTTATTCTCTCATCTCTTTCTCTCAACATCCCATGTTGGATTTTAAATGTACCAAAAAAACTTAATAAATTGTTAATTTGTTCTTGCTAAATCATTGAAAAGAACAAAATCTAAAACTTGATGCGAAAGCATACCTGAATTCATTGGTGCTCTAGTAGATCTTCACAGGTATGATCTTTCGAAACCTCTATACGTGGTTTGCCTTATTCTCTAAACTTAATGAGAAAGGGATAGTTTTCTCTTGATGATGATGGAGAACCTGAAGAGAATAGCTACTATATATAGTTTGGGGACCATAACCTAATTATAACCACCTTAGGGTTTATTTTTAATATAGCCTATCATAAAATTAGAAACTGATAGATAAGGGCACATGAGATCTCTATATATAATAAGACCATACCATATGAGATATCATATGGCCCAACCATATGTGATCACTTTATATAAGCCTTAACCTTAGACAACATATAATGTGTGATTAAACACATATAGGCCCACACGATTTATCTAACAATCTCCCACTTGAGCCACATATGTCACCTTACAATCACACATTATAACCTTATGAGTTCAAAAACATTGTCTTACCAAATGACATATCTAATAATCTGGTCCATTGATCATGTCAACATAGAACCAAAACAATCTTTATTACAAATATCATAATTGGACCCATCAATGATCACATATATTGACATAACCAAATGACATAGATCAAGTATGGATGTAAATAATGGAAATTACATGTAATGTAATCCAAACATGCCTATTTCCAACTTATACTACCTTAATCTTTAGTGAGATCACAATAAATGAGTACAAAATGAAACCAAAACCTAAACTTTATACTGAAGTGGTAAAAAAACTTTATTATATCATAGAACATCCAAATACAAACTCTCACTAAACCAATATATTATAAAATGATAAAACACCCATTCGAGTAGTATGCGCATGAAAGACCTTGGGTGGCAAACCTTTGGTAAGTGAATCCACAATCATGGAGTTTATGCAAATATGTTCTATCGATATTTGACCATTCTACACTCTTTCTTTAACAACAAAGAACTTAATATCATTGTGCTTTGACTTTGATGAGCTTCTATTGTTATTGGAGTATAGCACTACTGAATTATTGTCACAAAATAACTTTAGCAGTTTCTCAACATTATCCAACATCCGCAGCTCTGCGACAAAATTATGAAACCATATTTCATGATTGTATGCCTCTTAATGACACTTGTTCTTGAGTTACTTGAGGTTGTTGAATTTGTACTCTAGGAGTAAAAGCTTAATTTTGGATAGGGAGATCTAAAACATTGCCTTATTTTGAATTTGTTGGAACAATATTAGAAATAAAAATCTCATCATTGTCAACAATAATTGTAAGAAGAAAAACAAACTCTTCTTCAAAAAAAATGTCTTTTACCTTATCACTTCCCCCAAACTCAACATCCTCAAAGAAATAACCATTTTTTGTCTCAAAAAATGACTTATTCATAGAGTCATAAAATTTATAACTCATAGATCTTGTAGAATACCCAACAAAATAGTAGTGAGCCGTTCTTGAATCCAGTTTTCTTTCATGTGGCCTATATAGTCTAGCCTAAGATGGACATCACAAAATATGAAAATGTTTCATATTAGGCCTTTTGTTTGTCCACATTTCATATGCGGTCCTGATTATTGCTTTAGATGGTATTTTGTTCAATACATAAGCTGCAGTTTTTAATGCTTCTCCTCAGAGGGACTCTGGTAAAGTAGAATGAGAAACCATACTCCTAACCATATCGTTTAAGGTCCTATTTCGTCTCTCAGCAATACTATTAATGTTAGAAGTGCCTGACATGGTATACTGAGGGATGATACCATATTATTTTAGAAATTTAGCAAAGGATCCTCGATGTTGTTCACTTGATCCATCATATCTATCATAGTATTCACCATCATGGTCATATTTGACGGCCTTAATCATTTTGTCAAGTTGGTTTTCAACTTCAGCCTTAAATGATTTGAATACATCTAGGGACTGAGACTTTTCATGAATTAAATATAGGTACCCATAATGAGAATAGTCATCTATAAATATAATAAAATATTATTGACCATTCTAAAAAGCTGTAGGGAATGACCCACAAATATATGTATGAATTAGTTCAAAGACATATGTTCTTCTTTCGACACCTAATTTTCTTATGTTTGTTTGTTTTTCATTTATAAACTCAATACAAACTTAAAAGTCAGTGAAATCAAGGAACAAAAAATTACACTCAACACAAACCTAAAAGAATTAAATTTTTGTGAGGCCCATATAAGATAAAAAGAACAAAATCAATGTATTTTGAAGGTCGTTCATCCACAAGCTGAATGGTACCTAATAACCTCTCATTATTGTGTTACTGTTTTATTGTACAAAACAAGGTTGTCCTTGGAATTAGATAGAAGATTTATAAATGACGGTTTTGTAGTATTTCAACTCTACAAAATCACCACGAAAATGTGTATAAGCAAGAAAAGAAGAAACACTAGTTGAGAGATGAAATTGTCAATAATGCTCCATGATTGAAAGGAATTCAGTGGTCATATTGCTTAACCACCACCCAAGTGTCTGGATGGCCGATTTGGGGAGTGTTACAGAGCTGTGAATCTCATATCCAAGAATCCAAAGTGGCACAAGTGATGTTGAGATGTGTGGCTTGAATAGGGGCGGCTAAAGAGAAGACCATATTTTTTCATATTTTTCTTTTTCATTGGTGTGTTGGAATATGAACAATATCCAACATGATATGACCTTGTTTGACATGGGTACATCGTGAAGAAGAAGAACTCATGGGAGTTATAGGGCAATTATTGTAACCGCCTATATATGATAACCACTAATAATGATATCCACCTACTCCTCCCACTACAAGCTTCTCTTAGAAGCCTATAAGAAGGGATCTGGTTGCATGATGAGAATAACCAAGGTGTCCTCATTTCTTATTGGGTTCAGGGTCTTGTTCACCATCAACTTGAAGGCCTGGGCTCATCGTGGGCGTCGATAGGTTGAGGAGAGCGATGAGCAACCATGCGCGTATCGTTTCATCCATGACATCCATTGGTATGTATTCTTGCATATCACATTCCGATTATGGTTTTAAAGAATGCCAACATTGGGTTATGGGTTCATACCACGCATCCGCTGCACGTGTGGGTGTGTCGACGTTCATGAGACGCTTGCCAAAATATTTGTCGATGTTGTTCTCTCTCATCGAACTTCATTTCACTTTGGAAAGTCAAACATTGATGAGAATACACTGGCCAATGACACACAGCCTGCGAGTAGACAACATATGCTATTTCTTGCAAAGGTTGTGGTGGTTGTCATCGTTGAGCAGGGACGCCGAATTTTAGCTTTTAGCTTTTAGCCAGGGTTTTTGTATACTACAAGAAAAACGTTAATTAGCGACAAAAATTTGCAACAGATTTTTTTCATTGCAAAATTGCGACGGATTAGCTAGAGAAAACTAGTCGTCGCCAAAATTGGAATTAGCGACAAAGTTTGAGACAAAATATTTCTGTCGCAAAATTCATCGCTAATTAGCGACGAAAATTTTTTGTCTCAAACTCCATCGCAACTTCGTGATGGATGAGAGACAAAAATTATCCGTCGCTAATTTCATCACTAATTAGCGATGAATTTTGTGATGAAATGTTTCAGTCGCTAGTCTGTCGCTACTTTTTGATTTAAATTGTGAATTGTTTTTCACTTCCTTCGCTTATTTCCCCCTTTCACTGTACGCAACTGCCCCTCGAGCCTTTCTCTTCTTCTCCTTTCTCCTTGGCTGAGCCCCATCCACTCCCTGATCCAGGCAGCGTAGGTGACATTGGCGGAAGATGGGAACTTGGTCTTCCGCCAAACCTCGAGCTCCTTCTCGGCAACTGCCCACCAATCCGTGGCTTCCCAAGTCCTGTCGCAGGCCAATTTCCCGAAGAGGGGAAGCCCCATCACCGTGAGATCTTTGAGAGTGATGATCATCTCCCCCCACGAAAACACGAAGGTGTTGGTCTCCCACGAACACAACTCCATGAGCGCCAGGAGCACGTCCTTCTACCGCGTTATCTCCTCGAGAGACCCCTTGAGCACACCGTAGATGCCCACCCTCTTCCACCCATCACCGAAGTGCAGCTCCAGGCGGTCGAACAATGAGCAGACCTCCGACAAGAGCTTGGCGGCACCTGGTTGCCTGAACCTCGGCGCCCATTTGGCCCTCCCGGTCTTGAGCTCATCTTCGAGGAGCGGCATCGGCGTCAAAACCATGCCTTCTCCTTCAGGCTCTGGCATGGTGGGCAGTAGCAGCTTGGTTTCATTCTCTCGAACCTCAACCATCGCCCTGAGCTTCTCGTCGATGGCGGCCATGGTTGTGCTCACGGCCATCACGCACGAGTCCATCTTGGCCTTGGGCTCTGTGAGTGGGTGAGGGTTCGCCATTGCTCCTCTAAAATGCCATGATGCTTGAACACGGACATGGCATGGGCGTTGTCAGATAAGGGGTGGTGGGGCTCAGCCAAAAGCAGGTTGTAAGGGAATTGGTAAAGTAGGCAACGAACACATGACCCAGTGTCGGGCGTGTGAGTCGAGTCACATGATGATCCAAACGAGGAGGTGGGGAACATGATGCATGCGAGCAAAACAGTAGTGCCTGCCTGCAGTTATCAACACACTTGTGAAAGATATTGGTAAACCCCCAAATTGACTATAATTAGATATGTTTGGTGACTTAGGTTTCTTTTCATAAAACGAGGAAGAAGAAGAAGAAAGAGAGGAGGATGGTAGGAAACAATAGAGAAAGGAAGAGTAAAGAAAAAATGTAAGGATGAAAAAAAATGTACTAGAGGGTTGTTTTCTTTCCTTTTAGACTATTGTAAACATAGAACTTTCACGTATTTTCTTGATTCATATCATGTTTAATTCTAGTTTTTCAATGATAGTCTCTGTTTTGAGCCAATCATTAGCAGGTACCTTAAGCAATTATAAGTTTGACATTTTTGTCCAAATTGTTGTCATTGTAAGTATGTATTTGAGGGTACAATGTTGTTTTGTTTATATTCTCTTGCCAATACTTCGTGAGTGTTGCTTCTTACCCAAGTTTTTGAGAACATTGAGAAAGTTCTTTATTTGTTGATAGGTATACAAATTTTCTAATTTCTTTCCAAAATTTTCAGTTTATTGGATATATGGTGTAGACTTATGTGAACACCCCAAATTTTTCAAAGATTTGCAAAATGACCTTTTTTGCCCGTGACTCCATCTTCTGAGAAAATCAAGGCGATTTCAAAGCTAAATTTTAGTCATTCTTCAGATTTTCTAAATTAAATTCCACACTGATATATTCAAATTCAACTCCGGGTCTGAACCCAGTGTCTAAAACCCGAATCTAAACCCCGTTGTCACATTTCCAAAATTAATTATGAAAATACCAAAATAGTACTAAATGGCTCGGGCAATTCATCTGGCACTCTGTCGGATTCACAATCCTATATCTCTCAGTTTGAGGTTGTAAAACCTCGAATACTTCCTAAAAATCCGGATATAAATCCACTTTCTGAAGAAATTTTCTCAGAAATCATCTCGAGTTCTAAGAAAAAAACTCCTTTTTGTAGATATTTTTATAAAAACACCAAAAATCAGTTTTAATCTTTATTTCTCCCGAAAAACTTTAGGATTTTATTCCAAAAATACAAAAAAATAGAAAAATAACATGAAAAAAAAACAAAAAAAAATTGAAAAAAAATTATTAGAAAAAAAAACGAAGGATTTTAAGCCTTGTGAAACCATTTTGCTGAAAACCTCATTTCCAAACCATTTTTACAAAAAATTCCTAAAGGGAGTCCTCTTATGGGAAAATGAGAAAAATTTACAACGGTTTGTTCCCGCGCATGCTCCCTCTTAATACACCACCGTTGATCTTCCAACAGCCTCCTCTCTCTCAGCCTTCGATCAACAACAACCTCCATTCGCGAACCCTCCACGGCGCCTTTAAGAAGAGGCCTCCCGGCTTCTTCTGGGCATCCCTTGTTTTTTTTTCCTGGAGATCGGTATTTACCTCAAGTAGCCATTGCAATCAATCAGAAAAGAAGAAAACTCATCTCTCAACTCGTACTGATCGGGGATTGTCCTGGAGATCGCTTTTCCTCCTTCAGATCCGTTTGCCCCCATCTATCATCCATTATCAACTCTTCCTTTGAAGCATCCATCCCTCCTCTTTCTTCTGAGCGACTCCCCTCAAGGCCACAGAAGAAGCTTCTTCTTCTTCTTGCAGAAGCTCTGCAGACCCAAGTTTATGCGCCTCGGATTTTCGCTGGTTTCTGAATCCCCTTTTCATCCGGAACTTCTACAGCTCTACAGGAATATGCGAAAGATATCATTATTTGGGATTGTAAATTTGATTTTGCCTATTGTAATAGCTAGATTTGAATGAAAATTTATGTTTCCCGCTTTAGGTAGAATGAATGAGCATTGTAGAATATCATGAATTGCTTGTTTTTCATATATTTTTCTTTATTTCTCAAAATTTTCTCACAATGGCAAAACACGAATGGCACGTGCACCATTTCGTAAAAGATAATAGATACTAAGTTGATTATCCACATCAATGACCATAGTCAGGGTGTGGACAAAACTTAATATGTCTATCTTTTACAAAATAAAATTGGATCCACACCAGATCCATTTTCAAAATTCATCATATTTCTTTAAAATATTTTCTTCTTTTATCAGAATTTAACTTAAAATCAACTCAAAATATATATCAATGGCCATAGTCAGGGTATATTGAGAGTTAATTTCATTTTAAATTCTATAAAAGCACCAAAATGTATTTTATTCTCCACTTGAATTTAAATGTGATTATTATATAATATATCCAATGACCATAGTCAGGGATATATTATATTTTCAATCTTATTTTAATTCATTTAAAGAATGAAATAGCTTTTCAAATTCCAAATTCAAGCTTATTCAAATTCATTCATCATATAGGATAGAATTGCATCATATTTTCAAAACTTCCTTTTCAAAATTCCAAGTGATTCTTTTTCTTAAATCAAATCTTATCCAAATCCAATTCTATCTCATTTCAAAAATTCAAAATTCAATTTCAAAGTCCAATTTGACTTTGAAATTCCAAAATCATTTTATATTCAAACTTCAAATTTCCAACTCAATTCAAAATTGAATTTCAAAGTTCTATTTAACTTTGAAGTTTCTGACTCGTCTTCAAATTCAAAAATCAAGTTTAGCTTCTTATCTTCAAGTTTGAGATTGATTTTTAAATCTTGACTCTTCTTAAATTTTAAATTCAATCTAGGTTCCCAAAACCCAGATCCATCTTCAAAAGTCCTATTTTGGACTCCTCAAAACCCAAATCCAAAGTCCAATCCTAGTCTCAACTTGGATCCAGATCTCCAAGTATTTCACTTTTGATCTCCAATTACAGATCCAAATTCCATTTAGGATCCAGATCCTTATTCTATTTTGGATCTCCAATTACAGATCTAAAATCCATTTAGGATCCAGATCCTCATTCTACCTTTGGATCTCAGATTCAGATCCAAATTCCAATTCTTACGATCCAGAATCCAGCTCTACTTTGGATCTCAGACTTCATATCCAAATCCATTCTAGAATCCAGAATCCAATTCTACTTTGGATCTCAGACTTCAGATCCAATTCCATTTAGGATCCAGAGTCCAACCCTGTCTTGGATCTCAGATTTCAGATCCAAATACCATCTCGGATTCCAAATCTTGAATCCAATTCCCCTCAAAATTCCAAATCCAAATACCGTCTTGGATTCCAAATCTCGAATCCTATTCCATTTAAAATTCCAAATCCAAATTCCACTGTAATTCCAATTCTTAACCAATTCCATTTCATTCCAGATTTCAAACCAAGTTCTCATTTCAGATCCTAAATTCAAAATTCAACTTTGAACTCTATTCAAAATCTAGATATTGGATTCGGATTTCATCTTGAAAATCCAACTTTTAAATCAATTCCATTCAAATTTCCTAATTCTATCTTTCCTTCTGATTCAATTCCATTTTCATTTCTATTCTGATTCAAAGTCCATTTATGACTTTGAAAATTCCTTTTATCTCAAAACTTCAAAATCATTTTCCAAAATCCAGATTTATTTTCCCTAGCTCTTGATCATTCTAAAAACTTAGAACTTTAATCTTAAGTTCTAAGTTAGAAAACATTTCTTCACTTTATCAGATTCACTTGGAGATTCTTCAAAAACATTTTCAAAAAGAGCATACATCTTTGCATTTGCACAAGCATGATTCATTGTGCATTTTAGACTTAGGATAAGAACTTAGATAAATTCTTTGCAAAGCAAAAGGCATGAATTCGACCCTTGGTTCGATTACCCCTGGTAAAGGCGCCAGGAACGGTCGAACCTCGTACCGACGAGCGGATCCCGTCTCCTAGTTTTTCCCGCAAATATTTCAAAAACGGAGGCGAGTTATTTCAAAAAAATTCTAAATTAAGGTGAAGTGAGACCCGCAAAAGAGTTTCTCTTCTCTTCTCTTCTCTTCTCTTCTTTTTCTCTTCTCTCTTTCTTTTCCGTTCTTTTATCTTTTCTCCCTTCAAAAAGGAGGAAAATAAGAGGCTGGAAAGGAAAAGAGAAGAAAGAGAGAGAATATTACGAGAGGAAAAATTTTGCGATGATCACAGTTTTGGCGACCGAGATGGGACATGTCTTCGTCCGGTTGAATTTATGCCTTTTCTTTTGCTTCGATATTATCTAAGTCTTTATTCTTCATATGTCAGCTTCATTTCCATGCAAACCTTAGGAAGCCTAGATTCTGTCCTAAGCTGACATCATTGCATATAGGATTTAAGTATGGTTTGGTAGTACCATATGGAGGAGATTATTCCATGCTCACATTAGACTTAAGTCTTAAATACAACTCTCCTCAATTTTAGGGATTGAATGCAAAACAATGTATGCAAGTGTATGTTTCTCTTCATTTTAATCTATCTCTTTAGGACTTGCATTAGAGCCCTCTGATTTCTTGCATGTTGCACATATTTTGAAAACCTCCTTACCTAATATTGTCCCGGTCTTCACGTTGCTGGGTTGTCTCACTGAACCATAGTTCGGGAGAGAGCCTCACAACTGGACCACTTATTTGGGTTCGCGCCCCCCTACCACGTACCTAAGGGCCATAGTCCGAGGTATATCGGTAGGTGCTCAAGGATGTTGGGAAGCCATTACCTTAGAACCGGAGAAATATTTCTATGCCACGTACTTCAAGCTTCGGCTTGGGTATATCGGCGTATCTTGATTGGAATCAGATGATCTGAACCCTAGAGTTAGGATTAAGGTCCTACAAGCCATTTCAAATATTGCATTTAGAGTCAGTCTTTAGGGAGTGTTGTATGCGCATCCTTGTTTGTGCAACTTTGGTTGTGTGATATTTCTCTTATTCTCTCATATATGTATCAAACCTTTTTCAAAAACCCTGGGTGTATTATTTAAAAACTTACCTTTATTTTCAAAAACCCCAAGTGTATATTTCTATCTACCTACATTTCTTTTTTTTCTTTCTTTTTTTTTCTTTCTTTTCTCTTTTAGATCAAATTTTCTTCAAAACCCTAGAAAATTCCTTTAAAATTTTATCAAACTTTTTTCAAAATTTCCAGGTTGATTTTTTAAAGAGTCTATCCATAAGTCCTGCATTCTATCTAATTATCCTCATTTCTTCTTTTTACCCCAGTATCATCTCAATGGCGTCAAATTCCCTCGATACTGTCTTCCCCCAAGATCATGTCTTCTATCAGATCCAGGATGAACCCCCAGATCTGCGGGTCATCTAGTCTCGTCCTTTCTTCCCACGGTGGTATTATTCTTGGTTTGCCACCTTCTCATGTATGTTCCCAAACCACTTGGATGACTGTGGGTTGGAAATGGCATCAGCGGTAGGCAGGCGAACCATCAATGGGGCTTTGATTCAAGTATCATCTCAACTCGTACTGATCGGGGATTGTCCTGGAGATCGCTTTTCCTCCTTCAGATCCGTTTGCCCCATCTATCATCCATTATCAACTCTTCCTTTGAAGCATCCATCCCTCCTCTTTCTTCTGAGCGACTCCCCTCAAGGCCACAGAAGAAGCTTCTTCTTCTTCTTGCAGAAGCTCTGCAGACCCAAGTTTATGCGCCTCGGATTTTCGCTGGTTTCTGAATCCCCTTTTCATCCGGAACTTCTACAGCTCTACAGGAATATGCGAAAGATATCATTATTTGGGATTGTAAATTTGATTTTGCCTATTGTAATAGCTAGATTTGAATGAAAATTTATGTTTCCCGCTTTAGGTAGAATGAATGAGCATTGTAGAATATCATGAATTGCTTGTTTTTCATATATTTTTCTTTATTTCTCAAAATTTTCTCACAATGGCAAAACACGAATGGCACGTGCACCATTTCGTAAAAGATAATAGATACTAAGTTGATTATCCACATCAATGACCATAGTCAGGGTGTGGACAAAACTTAATATGTCTATCTTTTACAAAATAAAATTGGATCCACACCAGATCCATTTTCAAAATTCATCATATTTCTTTAAAATATTTTCTTCTTTTATCAGAATTTAACTTAAAATCAACTCAAAATATATATCAATGGCCATAGTCAGGGTATATTGAGAGTTAATTTCATTTTAAATTCTATAAAAGCACCAAAATGTATTTTATTCTCCACTTGAATTTAAATGTGATTATTATATAATATATCCAATGACCATAGTCAGGGATATATTATATTTTCAATCTTATTTTAATTCATTTAAAGAATGAAATAGCTTTTCAAATTCCAAATTCAAGCTTATTCAAATTCATTCATCATATAGGATAGAATTGCATCATATTTTCAAAACTTCCTTTTCAAAATTCCAAGTGATTCTTTTTCTTAAATCAAATCTTATCCAAATCCAATTCTATCTCATTTCAAAAATTCAAAATTCAATTTCAAAGTCCAATTTGACTTTGAAATTCCAAAATCATTTTATATTCAAACTTCAAATTTCCAACTCAATTCAAAATTGAATTTCAAAGTTCTATTTAACTTTGAAGTTTCTGACTCGTCTTCAAATTCAAAAATCAAGTTTAGCTTCTTATCTTCAAGTTTGAGATTGATTTTTAAATCTTGACTCTTCTTAAATTTTAAATTCAATCTAGGTTCCCAAAACCCAGATCCATCTTCAAAAGTCCTATTTTGGACTCCTCAAAACCCAAATCCAAAGTCCAATCCTAGTCTCAACTTGGATCCAGATCTCCAAGTATTTCACTTTTGATCTCCAATTACAGATCCAAATTCCATTTAGGATCCAGATCCTTATTCTATTTTGGATCTCCAATTACAGATCTAAAATCCATTTAGGATCCAGATCCTCATTCTACCTTTGGATCTCAGATTCAGATCCAAATTCCAATTCTTACGATCCAGAATCCAGCTCTACTTTGGATCTCAGACTTCATATCCAAATCCATTCTAGAATCCAGAATCCAATTCTACTTTGGATCTCAGACTTCAGATCCAATTCCATTTAGGATCCAGAGTCCAACCCTGTCTTGGATCTCAGATTTCAGATCCAAATACCATCTCGGATTCCAAATCTTGAATCCAATTCCCCTCAAAATTCCAAATCCAAATACCGTCTTGGATTCCAAATCTCGAATCCTATTCCATTTAAAATTCCAAATCCAAATTCCACTGTAATTCCAATTCTTAACCAATTCCATTTCATTCCAGATTTCAAACCAAGTTCTCATTTCAGATCCTAAATTCAAAATTCAACTTTGAACTCTATTCAAAATCTAGATATTGGATTCGGATTTCATCTTGAAAATCCAACTTTTAAATCAATTCCATTCAAATTTCCTAATTCTATCTTTCCTTCTGATTCAATTCCATTTTCATTTCTATTCTGATTCAAAGTCCATTTATGACTTTGAAAATTCCTTTTATCTCAAAACTTCAAAATCATTTTCCAAAATCCAGATTTATTTTCCCTAGCTCTTGATCATTCTAAAAACTTAGAACTTTAATCTTAAGTTCTAAGTTAGAAAACATTTCTTCACTTTATCAGATTCACTTGGAGATTCTTCAAAAACATTTTCAAAAAGAGCATACATCTTTGCATTTGCACAAGCATGATTCATTGTGCATTTTAGACTTAGGATAAGAACTTAGATAAATTCTTTGCAAAGCAAAAGGCATGAATTCGACCCTTGGTTCGATTACCCCTGGTAAAGGCGCCAGGAACGGTCGAACCTCGTACCGACGAGCGGATCCCGTCTCCTAGTTTTTCCCGCAAATATTTCAAAAACGGAGGCGAGTTATTTCAAAAAAATTCTAAATTAAGGTGAAGTGAGACCCGCAAAAGAGTTTCTCTTCTCTTCTCTTCTCTTCTCTTCTTTTTCTCTTCTCTCTTTCTTTTCCGTTCTTTTATCTTTTCTCCCTTCAAAAAGGAGGAAAATAAGAGGCTGGAAAGGAAAAGAGAAGAAAGAGAGAGAATATTACGAGAGGAAAAATTTTGCGATGATCACAGTTTTGGCGACCGAGATGGGACATGTCTTCGTCCGGTTGAATTTATGCCTTTTCTTTTGCTTCGATATTATCTAAGTCTTTATTCTTCATATGTCAGCTTCATTTCCATGCAAACCTTAGGAAGCCTAGATTCTGTCCTAAGCTGACATCATTGCATATAGGATTTAAGTATGGTTTGGTAGTACCATATGGAGGAGATTATTCCATGCTCACATTAGACTTAAGTCTTAAATACAACTCTCCTCAATTTTAGGGATTGAATGCAAAACAATGTATGCAAGTGTATGTTTCTCTTCATTTTAATCTATCTCTTTAGGACTTGCATTAGAGCCCTCTGATTTCTTGCATGTTGCACATATTTTGAAAACCTCCTTACCTAATATTGTCCCGGTCTTCACGTTGCTGGGTTGTCTCACTGAACCATAGTTCGGGAGAGAGCCTCACAACTGGACCACTTATTTGGGTTCGCGCCCCCCTACCACGTACCTAAGGGCCATAGTCCGAGGTATATCGGTAGGTGCTCAAGGATGTTGGGAAGCCATTACCTTAGAACCGGAGAAATATTTCTATGCCACGTACTTCAAGCTTCGGCTTGGGTATATCGGCGTATCTTGATTGGAATCAGATGATCTGAACCCTAGAGTTAGGATTAAGGTCCTACAAGCCATTTCAAATATTGCATTTAGAGTCAGTCTTTAGGGAGTGTTGTATGCGCATCCTTGTTTGTGCAACTTTGGTTGTGTGATATTTCTCTTATTCTCTCATATATGTATCAAACCTTTTTCAAAAACCCTGGGTGTATTATTTAAAAACTTACCTTTATTTTCAAAAACCCCAAGTGTATATTTCTATCTACCTACATTTCTTTTTTTTCTTTCTTTTTTTTTCTTTCTTTTCTCTTTTAGATCAAATTTTCTTCAAAACCCTAGAAAATTCCTTTAAAATTTTATCAAACTTTTTTCAAAATTTCCAGGTTGATTTTTTAAAGAGTCTATCCATAAGTCCTGCATTCTATCTAATTATCCTCATTTCTTCTTTTTACCCCAGTATCATCTCAATGGCGTCAAATTCCCTCGATACTGTCTTCCCCCAAGATCATGTCTTCTATCAGATCCAGGATGAACCCCCAGATCTGCGGGTCATCTAGTCTCGTCCTTTCTTCCCACGGTGGTATTATTCTTGGTTTGCCACCTTCTCATGTATGTTCCCAAACCACTTGGATGACTGTGGGTTGGAAATGGCATCAGCGGTAGGCAGGCGAACCATCAATGGGGCTTTGATTCAAGCCATGGCAGAACGGTAGAATCCACGTACCTGCACATTCTGGTTTCCCTGGGGAGAAATGACTCTACTGATGGATGAGTTCAATGACATTATGGGGTTGCCCGAACCAGCTGGTCAGCCAGATGATCCTGTCGAGCAGCAGTTTTTGATCAACATCAAAGGGGTAGATGTTCGAGAAGCCTTAGCAAGAGCAACAGGGAGCAGATCTTGGCCTCTCACTGAGATCAGTGGAAATCAGTTCATCGACCTATTTGAACTATATCAAAAGTACGGAGCCTACCAAGAGGTTGAAACTCTGTCTCGAGCAGCGAATGACAGGATTCAGCATGCCATGATCCTGTGTACAGTGGGGTTAGTTTTCTTCCAAGATGGTCAGAATTTCATAGATATCAGAGTCGCTCAGCTCTTTCGAAGATGGGGAAGCAAGCAGACCTGCCAACTTTCACTCTCCATGGCCGCATTAGCCTTTCTTTACAGAGGCTTGGCTCGCTTTGTCCTCGGAGAGACCATTCTGGTGGAAGGATGCACTTACGCCCACCAGTCGTGGTTCCTGCGACACGTTCCCTCGAAGGCCAGTTCTTTCAGGTTCAATAATAAGCAGCCAAAGACAGTCATCCAATGCCGAGCTCTGATCGAGAAGCTGCATCAGGAGGAGATCACCTGGGATTTCTTTGACAGAAGAGAGACTATTCCTCGATACACTTATGCCCGTGACAAGCGCTACAAGTTGATGGGCCCTTTCTTTTGTATTGATTATCAGCTGGAACGATGTCTGAGGCAGTTTTCACAGCGGCAGGTCCGTGCCAACACCCGTTTTTCGACAGGCAACGTGTCAGAATTCAACCTGCAGTCGGATCAGTGGTCTGGGGCATATCATGTCGCTAAATATACCTGGAACTCCTTTATTTCTCTGTCCATATTTCCTGGACCAAATGTATCATCTGAATATCAAGAGTGGTGACAAACTGTCTGTCCACCCTCTCTTTGTCTTTGAATGCTAAAAATATCAATAAAATTTTACTTTTTGGCCAAAATGTTATTTTCTGTATTTTGTTTATAGCACAAATAAAAGTCACAAATTTTGGATGACGACCTAATCCCGGGTAAAAGGGATATTCCTTCCACATTTCTTCAATATATCTTATCATGGTTGACGACCTCGCCTAGGTAACAAGGCACATTTCTCTGTTATCATCAAATGGTAACACAATTATCACAAATCGTGTGATGACCCAAATCCCGGGTAATGGGATAATCTCTTGAAAATTGTCTACCAAATCCCCTCATTTCTTGCTTTTTCTCAAAGAAATTGTGATTTTCAAAAGGGCTTCTCCATACTCTAACCATTCCCATATTCTGCAGGGAAGCTTAGGCATCTGAAAAATGGTCCAGACAAGGGCTGACAAAAGGGCTGCTCAACAGCACAGTGACAGTGAGTCAGAGGAGATGAATTCTCTTAGATTGTCTAAGAAGAATAACTCCGGAGAAGAAAGCGACGTTGATCCGGCCATGTATCGGATCTTCCAAAAAATGATGACTAAGATGATGGCTGAGCAAGCCAAAGCTGCTCCCAAGAAGCCAGCTTCTAAGAGCAAAGCAAAGAAAAAGCCCTTGAAGAAGCCAGTCAAGATCAGCAAGCAGAAGAAGCGGCGTGACAGTACTTCTGAGGATTCCGGGTCAGCAGGAGAAGTCTCTGAAGAAGAAGAACAGTTGATCTATATTCCAAAGCACCTGCGGCAGTCCAAGAGGCCAGTGGAAGAGCCAGTATCAGTAAACAAGCCCAAGTATGGGGCCCCCGCAAAGGACTCAATTCAAGCTTTAACCAAGATAGTCAAGGACCTGCAAATCCGTGACAAAGGAAAGAGGTCGTACACCAGACAGGATTTCTATCTCGGTTTAGAAGGGGACAAGGATCTGGAGAACCTCCCCCGGAAGTTCATCAAGTTTGATGGAACCGGCGACCCGAAAGCCCATTTGGCAATGTTCTTCGCAGAATGCGCCCGGTTCAGCGAGGATAACCGCGCCCTTTTTCTCTGTTTTCCCCGCAGCTTGGACGGGATAGCAGCCAAGTGGTACGCTGAACATGTTAATCCCATCGAATTGAGGGATTTTGATAAAGTTGTTAATATGTTTGTTGAACGCTTCCTGTTCAACACGGAAGCCCTACCTACCCTAAACCACTTGTACAACCTCAAGCAAGAGCCCAATGAAAAGGCCAAGGATTTTATCCATAAGTGGAGAAGTATTTGCAATAAGATGAGGAATCCCATTTCTGAGGAGTATGCCCTCCAGATCATCCTCAACAATTTCTGTCAACCTCTGAAAAGCCTCCTCTTCCCATATCCCTCCAAGTCCTTCATCGAGCTAACGGAGCGAGCCGAATGGCTCGAAATGGGGGTAGAAAATGGGATGTACGAAGGTGTCTCTTCGGCAAAAAATATCTCGGACCCAAAAAAGAAGGCCCATTTTACCTACTCGGCTGATATCCCCGAAGACCATCCGGGCAGCAGCAGCAGGAATGACAGTGGCAGCGGGTCAAAACCTGAGCAGAACAGGGGAAGAAAAGGCAAAATCTTCAAAAGCAATGACAAATCTCTCCCAACCGGTCCTCAACAAAAAGGAGACTTTCAAGAAAAACCGAAACACATCAATTGGAGCAAAGACAGAAAATTCACTCCTTTAGACCAGCCTCTGGAGAAAGTGCTGGAATACCTGCTATCCCATGGGATGGTAAAGTTGCCCAAAATTGCGGATCCCCCAGTGTTCATGGGTAAGTACAGAGAGCAATACTGCAAGTTCCATAGAGCCATGGGACATGATACAGAACACTGCTTCGTCTTGAAGCATTTGGTCCAAGACTGTATCGACAAAAGCATCCTCGTAGAGGATGAAGAGGAAGGCAAAATGGAAATATTGTCTACTCCATTCCCAAAGCATTCAGCGTCAACCATCTCGGAGCACTCTTTCCTCCCACAGAGTCGTATCCACCCATGCTCTAGTGAAGAGCTAAAACTCCAGCATCAGGTAATGGTTCTACATCAGGATCAGCCTATGTCTCAGAAAATGGATATCTTCTCACTTCTTGACCAAGTAAGCATACCAGTCAAGGATAAAAAAATTTCAATCTTCCCGAAGAGCTTTCTTAAGAAAGAAGCCTGCGCAAAGAAGGCAGAAACCTCTAAAGCAGCAGAGGAACAGGCTGATGATTTCCAGAAGCCAATTACGGCGCTTTCCAATATTTCCATCTTCGAATTAACGCATGATTCTCCCAAGCATCAGGAAAAGTTGGATGATCTGTTAAGAAAGATCAAGGTGAAGTCGGGCACCACGCCCGAGGATATGGCACAAATAGTAAATCAAGCAATGACTAATGCGCCTATCACCTTCTTTGATGAGGATTTGCCTAAACCTCATTCATTTCATAACAATACACTGTACATTGTGGTCCGGACCAGGGGCATGATTGTCCCACATGTTCTTGTTGATGGGGGCAGCAGCTTGAATATTTGCCCAGAAATGACAGCGAAAGCCTTGGGATTGAAGCAAGAAGAATACGTGTCTGATCCCATCACCATCTACGGCTTTGATAATCACGGGCAGACGGCCAAGGGCAAGATTTTCTTGGAGATTTTTATCAACTACTCAGTGCACACGGTGTTATTCCATGTCGTCAACGTGCCGCCAACTTACAATTTGTTGTTGGGACGAACATGGATCCACAATGCAAATGCAGTTCCGTCGACCCTCCACCAGTGCATAAAGTGGTCCAAGGGCGGAATGATTACTACCGTTTTGGGCGAAGACCCCGAAGAAAGGCTGCCACAGCCTATGATTCCCCGTCCAACATTTACAGCTGATATTCCAAGCATCCGAGAAGCGGATGAGATCAATCACAGTGACAGTCTAGAGATGCTGAAACTGAAAAATGTCATGGAAGAGGAAAACGTTGCAGCCACGATCCAATGGCAGGGACCTTGTTTCTTCAAGTTAGGAGGACGCATTGATTACGCCTCCTTCAAAGATCATCCCTTATTTCCTCAATTTTCTAAAGCAAGAAAGGGATTTGATCTGCTGATAAAACATAGATACCAGCCATTCCGAGGCATGGGGAAAGATGAAGATGGCATGATAGAACCCATCATTCCAATTCGACATGCGGACAGTTCAGGGTTGGGGTTCACCGGCCAAGATTCCAGCAAAATGACAGTTTTTGTCAAAGGAAGACAATGAAGAGATGATGCCTTAGTTTTCCTGCTTTTTCTGCTCTTGTTTCTTTGTTTAAATCTTGTAGGGACAACACGATCCCATCTTTTGTCAATGTCTTGTAAATACTTCATTTCCAATCAATGAAAGATCAACTTTTTCTTCACATTTTGAACATCTATCATTTCTTCTTATATTTTGTCTACATCATTGTTCCTTATACAAAAATTTGATTTGGCTCATACTTTCTCTTAAATAAAAACCTTTCTTAACATTTTCAGGACCATTAACTCCTAAATTGATGACAAGATTCGTTATCAATCCCAAATATCTGAAATTGGCAAGGTTCCCCGAGATGAAAGACAGAGCGGAGATGAGTCAGGCAACAGAGCAGACTGAAGAGTCAGCTGAATTTGATTCCACTATTCAGGATTTACCAGAATTTGCTCACATTCAGAAGCAGGATGAACCATCATCTTTGGTTCAAGATCCAACTGAGGATATTAACATTGGGTCGGAAGATGATCCGAAGATTCTCAAAATCGGGTTGAGTCTAAGCGAAGTTGAAAAAGCTAGACTCATCCAATTTCTCAAAAAGCATCAGGAAGTATTTGCCTGGACTTACGAAGATATGCCAGGATTGGATATCAAGCTGGTGGAGCATCGACTCAAGTTGAAACCAGAAGCCAGACCAATCAAGCAGAAACTGAGGAAATTAGACCCTCGAATTGAGCGACAAGTCAAGGAAGGACTTGAAGATTTGTTAAAGGCAGGCTTCATCCGGGCCATTGATTACCCAGATTAGTTGGCAAATATCGTAGCAGTCCCTAAAAAGAACGGAAAAGTTCGGATTTGCATTGATTTCAGGGATCTCAATAAGGCCACCCCGAAAGATGATTATCCGCTTCCCAATATTGACCTGTTGATCGATAGCACAGCAGGTCATGCCATGTTTTCCTTCATGGACGGATATTCAGGTTATAATCAGATTAAGTTGGTTGTTCGTGATCAGTCGAAGACTTCGTTTACTACCCCATGGGGAACCTTTTGCTATACAGTCATGCCATTTGGACTCAAAAATGCCGGGGCAACCTATCAGAGGGCAATGGCCGTCATTTTCCATGATCAAATGCATAAGAATATGGATGCATATGTAGATGACATTCTGGTTAAGTCTAAAGAAGAAGAGGATCACCTTGATGCTCTTAGTCAAGTTTTTGAAAGACTTATTCTCTATAAGTTGAGACTTAACCCTCAGAAATGTGTTTTTGGAGTAGAGTCCGGCAAACTGCTCGGCTTCATCATCAGCAAGAAAGGGATCGAAGTGGATCCGGCCAAGGCAAAAGCCATTATCGACATGCTGCCTCCAACTAATCTCAGGGAACTGTGAAGCCTTCAAGGGCGTATTCAGTCTATTCGCAGATTCATCTCTAATCTAGCCATGAGATGCGAGCCTTTCAACCATTTGCTAAGGAAAGGAGTTAAATTTGAATGGGGATCAGAATGTCAGCTCTCGTTTGAACGCATCAAACAGTATCTCCTTAATCCGCCAGTTTTGAAGCCGCCTAAGCTGGGAAAGCCTCTCTTGCTATATATTTCAGTCAATCAGAATGCTTGTGGTGGATTCCTCGCGCAATATGAAGAAGGCAGCCTGATAGAGCACGCCATCTACTACGTGAGCAAAACTTTCATTGATTATGAAAAGAAGTATTCTCAAAAGGAGAAAACTTGCCTAGCTCTGGTTTGGATGTGCCAGAAGTTAAGACATTACTTATTGGCTTCTGAAATCAAATTTCTATCAAAACTTAATCCTCTCAGATATATTTTAGAACAACCATTTCTCACTGGACGAATTGCGAAGTGGCAAGTCCTTCTGATGCAATATGACTTAGAGTACGTCTCTCAAAAGTCAATTAAAGGCCAAGCGATCGCATATCAGTTGGCAGATTTCCCTCTGACAGAAGAAATTAAAGCAGAGGATGATTTTCCTGATGAACACATCTATAATATCCAACAGCCCCCAGTTTGGAACATGTTCTTCGATGGCTCTAAAAACATGTCTGGCATAGGGATTGGAGTCTTGTTAATCACTCCAGAAAAAGAAATGATCCCTTATTCTCTCAATCTTGGTTTCCAATGTACTCATAATATGGCCGAGTATGAAGCGTTAATACAAGGCCTCAAAATTCTGCAAATTTTCAATGTCAAGAGAGTACATGCCTTTGGTGATTCATTACTTGTTGTCAGTCAAGTTAACACTGAATGGCAAGTAAAAGACCCAAAATTGATTCCATATCGGAAGATCGTCTTAGCTCTTGTGGACAGCTTCGAAGAATTTCAACTCAGTCATATCAGAAGAGAGCATAATCAAATAGCCGATGGTTTAGCCAGTCTGGGCTCCATTCTATCCTTCAAAGGTGGTGAGTCATGTCGCTCTTTCGAAGTTGGCAGCCTTAAGCAACCCGCTTTCGATTCAACTATGCAAATAAACCAGGTTAATCAGAAGGAGAAGCCTTGGTATCAAAATATCAAGAATTTCATTGAGACTGGTGAATTTCCACCGGAGATGCTAAAAAAGGAGCAACGCGCGATTCAGCGTATGTCTACCCGTTATTTCATTCTTGCCAATGTCCTTTACCGCCGTGGGTTCAGTTCTGAATATGCCAGATGTTTAGACAAAGAAGAAGCTATGGAAGTTATCCAAGAGGCACATGAAGGGATTTGTGGTGGTCATGTCGGCTATCAAACTCTCATCAAGCAGATCGTTCGAGCAGGGTATTATTGGAATACCATGCAGCAGGACTGTCATAGATTTGTGAAGAAGTGCGTCAAGTGCCAATTGCACGCGCCTTACATTCATGCTCCAGCCACATATCTACAATCAGTTGTTTCTCCTTGGCCATTCTCTATGTGGGCTTTCGACGTCGTCGGCCCGATTACTCCTTCTGCTTCTAACGGCCACAAATACTTTCTGGCTGCGACAGAGTATTTCACAAAATGGGTTGAAGCTGTTACTCTACGCACGGTAGAAGGCCGCCATGTGGTTTCTTTCATTCACAGGAACATTCTTTGCCGCTTCGGCATACCACATGACATAGTCTCAGACAATGGAACTCATTTCAAAAATGAGAGGATGAAAACCTTCTGTTCTAAATTCAGAATTTCCCATCATTTCTCAGCTCCCTATTATCCTCAAGGAAACGGCCAAGCAGAGGCTACCAATAAGATCTTGATTCGTATTTTGGAAAGGACTGTGAAGACAGGTCGAGATTGGCATGAGAAGATTCATGACGCACTTTGGGCATATCGGACCACCATCCGGACTCCGACTAATGCCACTCCTTCAGAACTTGTTTACGGAACTGAAGTAGTATTTCCGCTCCATGTCCAAAAGCCCGCTCTCAAATTTGCTTCTCTTATAGAATTACCACTTGATTAGTATCAGCAGCAGAGATTGGTACAGCTAGATTTACTGGATGAAAAGAGGCTCAAGGCAGCGGAACATGCTCAAGCTTATCGGCAGAGGACAGCTCGACATTATGCCAAGTCTGTCATTGAGAGAAAATTTCGAGTTAATGATTTGGTACTCAGATCAACGGCTCATCTCAAGCATCGACCACGGGGCAAGTGGTCACCCAATTGGGAAGGCCCTTATGTGGTTAAGGAAGCACTCCCTCGCAATTCATATCGTCTAATCAATGCAAATGGAGTGGAAATGTCAGATCCCATCAATGCTCTGCATTTGAAGAAGTTTTATACCTGAAATGTTCATTTTAAAGCCTTTGTACTCTCCAAAAGAGCCATTTCAATAAAATAACAATCTTCTATCAAATCTTACATTCTTCTCCATGATACTGGGGCATTTTATTTTGATCCATAATCATCTTCTTTCATCATATGCAGGCAGGATTAGACAAAAGTTCTTTTTCTCGAATTTTGTTAATTCTCATTTCGATCTTATTTAATTTACCTTTTGGTTTGAGCAAATGTTCTTCAAGCTATTGCTCATTTATGTCAAGTTTTAAACAAATTTTCATCAATCTTATTAAAATTTTCATCTACCTTTATCTTTAAAAAGTTCCCCTTTCAGGTTAAGGGATAAACCTGATGCCTCCTGTCAATGAGGTATTCTTTTTATTATCCCCCCCCCCGTTCAGGACAAGGGGATAAAACCCTGAAAGTCGACCACATGCAATTAAGCTATGATGGTCCATTAAATTTTACCAAAGAATCTTCATTCTCTGAAAATTTCGCTTTGTTTTAGCTCATCTTTTACAACCCGGTCCTCGCACTAGGGTATTTCCCAAAATCTTCAATTATATATTGAGCTCATTTGGAGGATCCGATCCTCGCACCAATAACTTTCTACATTCAATCTTTTGATCAAAATCTTTTCTTCTACAAAATTCAATTTCTGATTTAAAAATCTCCCAAAAGCTGATGTATTTCAAACGTCCCAGTTTTACTGGTCAGGTATTTCAAACGTCCCAGCTTTCGCTGGTCAGGCATTTCCGAAAAGATCCAACACTCGTTGGTCATGTATTTCAAACATTCCAGCTTCTCGCTGGTCAAATATTTTAAACGTCCCAGCTTTTGCTGGTCAGGTATTTCAAAGGATCCAACACTCGTTGGATATATATTTCAAACGTTCCAGCTTCTTGCTGGTCAGGTATTTCAAACGTTCCAGCTTTTGTTGGTCAGGTATTTCCAAAGGATCCAACACTCGTTGGTCATGTATTTTAAACATTCCAGCTTCTTGCTGGTCAGGTAATTCAAACGTTCCAACTTTTACTGGTCATGTATTTCAAAAGATCCAACACTCGTTAGGCATGTATTTCAAACGTTCCAGCTTCTCGCTGGTCAGGTATTTCAAACGTTCCAGCTTTTTGCTGGTCAGACCCAACACTCGTTGGTTATGTATTTCAAACGTTCCAGCTTCTCGCTGGTCAGGTATTTCAAACGTCCCAGCGTTTGCTGGTCAGGTATTTCAAAAGATCCAACACTCGTTGGGCATGTATTTCAAACGTTCTAGCATTTTGCTGGTCATGTATTTCAAACGTTCCAGCTTTCGCTGGTCAGGTATTTCCAAAAAAGATGCAACACTCGTTGGTCATGTATTTCAAATGTTCTAGCTTTTTGCTGGTCAGGAATTTCAAACGTTCCAGCCTTTCACTGGTCACGCATTTCAAACGTTCCAGCTTTGCTGGTCATGTATTCCCAAAAAAAGAACTCAGTTTTTGGTCATGTATTTTCAAAAGACCCAGCTCTCGCTGGTCATATATTTCAAAAAGTCTCAGCTCACAATTTTCGAGCTCCCAAATCAACCTCTTTTCCATAAAACAAACCCTCAGGGTGCGATTCCCCCATTCTATCATTTCCAAAACCTTCGGGTTTCAATCTCCCAAACATGTCATTTCCTAATCTTCAAATCTCTCAAGATTATCAATTCTCCAACCTCTATTTTTCAAAAATTCACTATTTTCTCAACCCTCGGGTTATAATCTCCCAATTTCGATCATTCTCAATCTTTTTATTAAAACCCAGTTTTTCATAACCATTCGCGTATTTCCCAAAAGACCCGACACTAGTCGGTCATGTATTTCCAAAAGGTTCCAGCATTATTGTTGGTCATGTATTTTAAATATTCCAATTTTACTGGTCAAGTGTTTCAAAAGGTTCCAGCTTCTCGCTGGTCACGTATTTCAAAAGGTTCCAGCTTTCGCTGGACAGGTATTTCAAAAAAGATCTCAACATCTATTTGTCACATATTCCAAAAGGTTCCAGCTTTCGCTGGTCATGTATCTCGAAAAGGTTCCAGCTTCCGCTGGTCACGTATTTCCAAGGTTCCAGCTTTCACTGGTCATGTATTCCCAAAAGTCCCAGCTTTTGCTGGTCATGTATTTCCAAAATCGAAGATACAAATCAAGTTCTCATCAGAATCTATATTGAGTGATTATTTCACAAAGAATTCGTGAAAACTTTGCCAATTTGCTAAAAAGCATTTGTTGATTCTAAATATTCTTATTGTGTAAAGAGAATTTTCTCAGATTACCTCCTCTATTTCCTTCCAAAAAGGTGAAACTTTTTGCGAAAAAGGTAAAATTCAAATCTTTTCCTGTTGATCACCCAAAAGGATGTAAGAAATGTCCTCGATATGATCAATAAAAGAAATCTTCAATGACGTTGAAAAGCCAGAAGCGAATTGATATTGATCATAGTTATGACGTATGTTTTAAAATGACTTTCTGGCAATTAGACAGTGGAAATATCCTGAGCTATAAAAGAATTCACCTAATCCATATCTTCTCATTTCTAAAGCTGCAATCAAATATCTGCAAAAGGGATCTCTCAATTGTCGTCAAGATGAAGGCGAATTAAGCGAGTAGACCCCCGGGGCCAAAGAAGATTTGGATCATCTACCAAGATGAAGGAGTTTGTGAAGGATCCTTCCAGGGAAAGTTCAGATCACCGTCGAGATGAAGGCGAGTGTGATGGACCTACCGACAAACCCTAAATGATATTTGATTTCAGCTATCATCTAAAGTCCTTTGAGCCAATACCATCGTATATAATCCCTAAGAAAAAGAAGGATCGGAGCATCTCTGAGATGAAGGAGTTTGTGACGTACCCTTCCCTGAAAAAGAGAGAAAAGTCAGGACATCTAAATGAAGGATGATGTGAAAGACCGAGAAAGCCCAATGACTCAAAAAGAGTGCAAAAAGATCATCGTAGGGAAAACACCCAGATATCAAACTGCCAAAGTTGCCAGAAGTCATCTTCTCTCATGCAAAATTCTTTTATCAATATCTCTTCATTTCCTGCTTTTATGAAGTTAAGAATATTTCTTCTATTCTCATATCAGGGAAATTATAGCTTCCTTGAAGAAAATCATCAGTGCTAAAATTTTGAATTTGACTCTTAGAACTGAGGAGTTAAACTTCGTTGGAGGAAATACTCTAGGTAAAAGAGATAATATCTTTTGCACACACGTGCACATTTAGAAGCATTTGAATCTACTCTGATTTTTATCTTATTGGCAAAATTTTCTAGCTATTCCAAAAGTAAAATAAACATCTGATATCTATTCTGATGCAACCTAGTGTTGTTTATATCTTCCAGAAGAGTTGCCTCATCCAGTTGAAGTATCTCTTCCTGTCCCATCACGGTTTCTTCAGTCAAGGATTCCGTATGGTGTTCCCACTCAGGTTAAGGGTCAAAACCTGAATTTTCTGCGAGAGGCCATTTGATTTCAAAAAGCTATTTCAGTCTCAGCAAATGAGACACCCAAAATCATTCTTTTTTCCAAGCTTTAAGAACCCTATATTTCTCCTTTCGCAAATCCCTTTCGGATTTTTGTTCGTCCAAGTTCCGAAGGTCCCATTATGGTTTCTCCGTTTGAGAAACCCATATGGTAGATTTTCTGTCCAGGTTAAGAGTTAACCCGGAACCTCGCTTCGCGAGGTATTTTCCTTGCAGGTTTGGGTTAAACCTGAGTCTTGTTCCTACAAAGTTCCTCGTTTTAACGAGATGATTTCTCCCAGTCTCATTATGGCTCTTCCCATCAAGGAATCCATGCTTTATATATCCATTCAGGATAGGATTCCTACTTGAGCTTCGTCTCACGAGGCATTTTTCAAAATGTCCCATCAAGGTCCTTGTGTATTTTTTTCCTCACCTCAAATTCATTTCTTGATATATCTTCGTCCCATCCAGGCTAAGGGCTAAACCTGAATCATTCCAAAAGAATATCTTGTCTCACCCATGAGACCTGATCAAAATTTTCATTTCCCACCATTTCAGAATTTTCATCTAAAGTCCCATCACGATTTCCTCATTTTCTACTCAATCATATCATCTTCGAGGATTTCGTCTCCTCGAAACCATTCAGGATAAGGTTTCAAGCCTGAGAAGCCATATTTTCAAAATAATTCTTCCACACCCAGTTCAGACCTGCTGACTGGGGCATTTTCAAAATTTGGAGTGTTGTCTTTGCCACTAAGCTCGGCTCTCAACCGGCTTAATAGCAAAGAGGGGCATCTGTGAACACCCCAAATTTTTTAAAGATTTGCAAAATGACCCTTTTTGCCCGTGACTCCATCTTCTGAGAAAATCAAGGCGATTTCAAAGCTAAATTTTAGTCATTCTTCAGATTTTCTAAATTAAATTCCACATTGATATATTCAAATTCAACTCCGGGTCTGAACCCAGTGTCTAAAACCCGAATCTAAACCCCGTTGTCACATTTCCAAAATTAATTATGAAAATACCAAAATAGTACTAAATGGCTCGGGCAATTCATCTGGCACTCTGTCGGATTCACAATCCTATATCTCTCAGTTTGAGGTTGTAAAACCTCGAATATTTCCTAAAAATCCGGATATAAATCCACTTTCTGAAGAAATTTTCTCAGAAATCATCTCGAGTTCTAAGAAAAAAACTCCTTTTTGTAGATATTTTTATAAAAACACCAAAAATCAGTTTTAATCTTTATTTCTCCCGAAAAACTTTAGGATTTTATTCCAAAAATACAAAAAAATAGAAAAATAACATGAAAAAAAAACAAAAAAAAAATTGAAAAAAAATTATTAGAAAAAAAAACGAAGGATTTTAAGCCTTGTGAAACCATTTTGCTGAAAACCTCATTTCCAAACCATTTTTACAAAAAATTCCTAAAGGGAGTCCTCTTATGGGAAAATGAGAAAAATTTACAACGGTTTGTTCCCGCGCATGCTCCCTCTTAATACACCACCGTTGATCTTCCAACAGCCTCCTCTCTCTCAGCCTTCGATCAACAACAACCTCCATTCGCGAACCCTCCACGGCGCCTTTAAGAAGAGGCCTCCCGGCTTCTTCTGGGCATCCCTTGTTTTTTTTTCCTGGAGATCGGTATTTACCTCAAGTAGCCATTGCAATCAATCAGAAAAGAAGAAAACTCATCTCTCAACTCGTACTGATCGGGGATTGTCCTGGAGATCGCTTTTCCTCCTTCAGATCCGTTTGCCCCATCTATCATCCATTATCAACTCTTCCTTTGAAGCATCCATCCCTCCTCTTTCTTCTGAGCGACTCCCCTCAAGGCCACAGAAGAAGCTTCTTCTTCTTCTTGCAGAAGCTCTGCAGACCCAAGTTTATGCGCCTCGGATTTTCGCTGGTTTCTGAATCCCCTTTTCATCCGGAATTTCTACAGCTCTAAAGGAATATGCGAAAGATATCATTATTTGGGATTGTAAATTTGATTTTGCCTATTGTAATAGCTAGATTTGAATGAAAATTTATGTTTCCCGCTTTAGGTAGAATGAATGAGCATTGTAGAATATCAAGAATTGCTTGTTTTTCATATATTTTTCTTTATTTCTCAAAATTTTCTCACAATGGCAAAACACGAATGGCACGTGCACCATTTCGTAAAAGATAATAGATACTAAGTTGATTATCCACATCAATGACCATAGTCAGGGTGTGGACAAAACTTAGTATGTCTATCTTTTACAAAATAAAATTGGATCCACACCAGATCCATTTTCAAAATTTATCATATTTCTTTAAAATATTTTCTTCTTTTATCAGAATTTAACTTAAAATCAACTCAAAATATATACCAATGGCCATAGTCAGGGTATATTGAGAGTTAATTTCATTTTAAATTCTATAAAAGCACCAAAATGTATTTTATTCTCCACTTGAATTTAAATGTGATTATTATATAATATATCCAATGACCATAGTCAGGGATATATTATATTTTCAATCTTATTTTAATTCATTTAAAGAATGAAGTAGCTTTTCAAATTCCAAATTCAAGCTTATTCAAATTCATTCATCATATAGGATAGAATTGCATCATATTTTCAAAACTTCCTTTTCAAAAATTCAAGTGATTCTTCTTCTTAAATCAAATCTTATCCAAATCCAATTCTATCTCATTTCAAAAATTCAAAATTCAATTTCAAAGTCCAATTTGACTTTGAAATTTCAAAATCATTTTATATTCAAACTTCAAATTTCAAACTCAATTCAAAATTGAATTTCAAAGTTCTATTTAACTTTGAAGTTTCTAACTCGTCTTCAAATTCAAAAATCAAGTTTAGCTTCTTATCTTCAAGTTTGAGATTGATTTTTAAATCTTGACTCTTCTTAAATTTTAAATTCAATCTGGGTTCCCAAAACCCAGATCCATCTTCAAAAGTCCTATTTTGGACTCCTCAAAACCCAAATCCAAAGTCCAATCCTAGTCTCAACTTGGATCCAAATCTCTAAGTATTTCACTTTTGATCTCCAACTACAGATCCAAATTCCATTTAGGATTCAGATCCTCATTCTATTTTGGATCTCCAATTACAGATCTAAAATCCATTTAGGATCCAGATCCTCATTCTACCTTTGGATCTCAGATTCAGATCCAAATTCCAATTCTTACGATCCAGAATCCAGCTCTACTTTGGATCTCAGACTTCAGATCCAAATCCATTCTAGAATCCAGAATCCAATTCTACTTTGGATCTCAGACTTCAGATCCAATTCCATTTAGGATCCAGAGTGCAACCCTGTCTTGGATCTCAGATTTCATATCCAAATACCATCTCGGATTCCAAATCTTGAATCCAATTCCCCTCAAAATTCCAAATCCAAATACCGTCTTGGATTCCAAATCTCGAATCCTATTCCATTTAAAATTCCAAATCCAAATTCCACTGTAATTCCAATTCTTAACCAATTCCATTTCATTCCAGATTTCAAACCAAGTTCTCATTTCAGATCCTAAATTCAAAATTCAACTTTGAACTCTATTCAGAATCTAGATATTGGATTCGGATTTCATCTTGAAAATCCAACTTTTAAATCAATTCCATTTAAATTTTCCAATTCTATCTTTCCTTCTGATTCAATTCCATTTTCATTTCTATTCTGATTCAAAGTCCATTTATGACTTTGAAAATTCCTTTTATCTCAAAACTTCAAAATCATTTTCCAAAATCCAGATTTATTTTCCCTAGCTCTTGATCATTCTAAAAACTTAGAACTTTAATCTTAAGTTCTAAGTTAGAAAACATTTCTTCACTTTATCAGATTCACTTGGAGATTCTTCAAAAACATTTTCAAAAAGAGCATACATCTTTGCATTTGCACAAGCATGATTCATTGTGCATTTTAGACTTAGTATAAGAACTTAGATAAATTCTTTGCAAAGCAAAAGGCATGAATTCGACCCTTGGTTCGATTACCCCTGGTAAAGGTGCCAGGAACGGTCGAACCTCGTACCGACGAGCGGATCCCGTCTCCCAATTTTTCCCGCAAATATTTCAAAAACGGAGGCGAGTTATTTCAATTTTTTTCTAAATTAAGGTCAAGTGAGACCCGCAAAAGAGTTCCTCTTCTCTTCTCTTCTTTTTCTCTTCTCTCTTTCTTTTCCGTTCTTTTATCTTTTCTCCCTTCAAAAAGGAGGAAAATAAGAGGCTGGAAAGGAAAAGAGAAGAAAGAGAGAGAATATTACGAGAGGAAAAATTTTGCGATGATCACAACTTATAAAGGAATAATTTTTCCATCATTGTTTTATTTATTTTCTTTATTCATCATCTTTTAATAGATGATGGCTGAATGTTTATTGGTTTAATATTTGTGCCATGTCAACTTTATGTGTTGAGTGTTTTTGTTATTTTTGTTAAAAATGAGCATGAAACTCATCAAACAAGTTGGCATTGCAACTAAATAGATAAGGAAAGAGATATCTCTGCTTAACTAAAATGGGCTCGCAACTTTTTATGAACTAATGGATTGGTAGGGCTTCTTTGGTTGAGCTACATGTACGAAAATTTTATTGGACACCGCCACCATGTAGTTGAGACATCAACTAATTGTGGACGTCCTAATCATCCATGGGCCATATAACCCCAATATGGTGGTTTAGTCTCAACGGATCTCTTCAGTGGACAATTAAATATATGCTCAATGTATACGTATATGTTTTTTTAATGGTTGTTTGAAGCATCCTAAAGAAAATAAACACTGAAATGTCTTAACTAATCAATGATACAAGAGTTCACAGTTCCATTGTTGGGAAAGATAACCGACCTCAAGAATCCGATGACAATTAGATTGGATGCCTATGAGCTATTTACAACAACACTCAAAATCATAAGCAGGAACTATCGGGGTCTCAATGAGATAGGGTTGAGCAAATTATCTGGTGTGACAGATGAAGGAATTACTAGTCTTGCTAAAAACTGTAAGGAATTGAGAGTGCTGAACATCACTTGCTACCACCAACTCACGGATGCTGCTCTTGTTGCCATTGCCTCTTCCTGTAAACACCTAAAGTGCCTTAAGATGGAGTCCTGCAGTTTGTTCACAGAGAAGGGTCTAGAGAGAATTGGAACAAAGTGCTCCTTACTCCATGAACTTGATCTCACCGACTGTAACGTAGATGATGTATGGCTCATACATACTTCTAAATGCACAGAGCTACAGATTCTAAAATTGGGGCTCTGCATCAATATTTCCAATAAAGGGATCACCTATATTGGTTCAAACTGCAAGGAGCTGTGAGAACTCGATCTTTATAGGTAAATTTGAATAGAATATCCACTACACAATTATGCGACCTCCACTTATTATGGATAGCAAAAACCTCATGGTTGTTATTTTTGCATTTTTTGTCAGGTGTGTGGGACTTTGTTATCATCGCAAAATTTTTCCCCTCCCTTGCGAGAAAGAAAGGAATTTCGCGAGTCAAACTCGACCAAAGTTTTAAAATGGTTTGTTCATTGTGAGCTCAGATGAGCTTGAGATGACTGATATTTTAACTGTCCTGAACTGACCAATGAGCTTGGTTGACTCCGACTGACTGGGGTTTGGGATGACCTAGGGATAAAATGGTAGTTTTTCTAATGAAAGTTGG
This sequence comes from Nuphar pumila, assembly GCF_984573655.1. NCBI lineage: Eukaryota > Viridiplantae > Streptophyta > Magnoliopsida > Nymphaeales > Nymphaeaceae > Nuphar > Nuphar pumila. Next base: position 116,304,430 of record NC_143250.1, read on the forward strand.
TAAAATGGTGATTTTCTGAAACTGACTCGGGGTTTGACTCCTACACTAACCTAACAGGGTTGGCACTGCACGAGGAGGGTTGTTTGAGAATGGATGAGGAAAATTTGGAGTGTTTACAGATGCCCCTCTTTGCTACTAAGCCTGCTTGAAGACGAGCTTAGTGGCAAAGAAAAACACACCAAATTTGGGCTATAAAAATGCCCCAGTTAGAAGGATCTGACTGGATATGAAGAGATTTAGCCCTGATGAAAATGGTAGATATGAAATGGAGAATAAAGAAGAAAAATTTTACCTCAAAAGAAGTGAGATTCAGGTTTTGCCCTTAACCTGGATGGGACATGAAATACCTCGTGTAGAAACGAAGCTCAGGTTTGACGCTTAACCTGACCGGGAAATGGAATATCTCATCGAAATGAGACTCAGGTTTTACCCTTAACCTGATCGGGAAAATGAAATACCTCATCAAAGGAGGCTCAGGTTTGTACCCTTATCCTAATTGGGCGGAAAATGAAATACCTCATCAAAGGAGGCTCAGGTTTAACCCTTAACCTGACCGGGAAACGAAATACCTCATCAAAATGAGGCTCAAGTTTAACCCTTAACCTGACCGGGAAATGAAATACCTCATTAAAATGAGGCTCAGGCTTAACCCTTAACCTGATCGGGAAATGAAATACCTCATCAAAGGAGGCTCAGGTTTGTACCCTTATCCTGATTGGGCAAAAAATGGTAAGTTGGATGGTGAATAAGACAATTTTCTTGAAGAAGAATAGGGTGACTCTTTCAACAACACGAAAGATGAATTCTTTCGTCAACGCGAAAGATAACAAGGCGATCCAAAGGAACAAGGCAATTCTTTCAACAACGCGAAAGATGACAAGGCGATCCAAAGGAGCAAGGAGATTCTTTTGACAATGCAAAAGATGAATTCTTTCGACAACGCGAAAGATGGTAAAGGCGATCCAAAGGAACAAGGCGATTCTTTCAACAACGCGAAAGACGACAAGGCGATCCAAAGGAGCAAGGCGATTCTTTTGACAACGCAAAAGATGAATTCTTTCGACAACGCGAAAGATGGGAAAGGCGATCCAAAGGAACAAGACGATTCTTTCAACAACGCGAAAGATGATAAGGCGATCCAAAGGAGCAAGGCGATTCTTTTGACAACGCAAAAGATGAATTCTTTCGACAACGCGAAAGATGGCAAGGCGATCCAGAGGAGCAAGGCGATTCTTTCAACAATGCGAAAGATGACAAGGCGATCCAAAGGAGTAAGGCGATCCTTTTGACAACGCAAAAGATGAATTCTTTCGACAACGCGAAAGATGACAAGGCGATCCAGAGGAGCAAGGCGATTCTTTCAACAATGCGAAAGATGACAAGGCGATCCAAAGGAGTAAGGCGATTCTTTTGACAACGCAAAAGATGAATTCTTTCGACAACGCGAAAGATGGAAAAAGGCGATCCAAAGGAACAAGGTGATTCTTTCAACAACGCGAAAGATGATAAGGCGATCCAAAGGAGTAAGGCGGTTTTTTTGACAACGCAAAAGATGAATTCTTTCGACAACGCGAAAGATGGAAAAAGGCGATCCAAAGGAACAAGGCGATTCTTTTGACAACGCAAAAGATGAATTCTTTCGACAACGCGAAAGATGGAAAAAGGCGATCCAAAGGAACAAGGCGATTCTTTCAACAACGCGAAAGATGATAAGGCAATCCAAAGGAGTAAGGCAATTCTTTTGACAACGCAAAAGATAAATTCTTTCGACAATGCGAAAGATGGAAAAAGGAGATCCAAAGGCACAAGGTGATTCTTTCAACGACGCGAAAGATGATAAGGCGATCCAAAGGAGCAAGGCGATTCTTTTGACAACGCAAAAGATGAATTCTTTCAACAACGCGAAAGATAACAAAGGCGATCCTTTCACAGAAAAGGCTAATCTTTCAACAACGCGAAAGATGATAAAGGTTACTCTCTCAAGGAGGTAAAAGGTGATGTCAGGATGTGTCAAGATGGACATCGAGCTCTTCACTTCATGTCAAGATAGTAAGAAAATATTGCCAAAATGTTAAAAATTGTTTGTTGATTCAAAATGCTTGAAATTGATGTATATTGGTATGAAAATCTTTCCTCTTTTCTACCTGAAGTATTACCTCCGACTGGGCTTAACCTCGTAGAATCAAGATTCGAATTCAAATTGCTTGCAATTGGCTTTCTTTCAAGGAAGCTATCAATTTTCTTGATATGAGCAGAAAAGTGAGTATTCTTGATATTGTGAGAGCAATTGGTGAAAGAATATTGATAATAGAATTTCACAAAATTAAAGAAGATTCTTTGGCAAATTTGGCAGTCTGCTATCCTGGGATTCTTTCCTCATGATGATCTTTCTGCTCACTTTTTTTTTCTTTTTTGACAGAATTAGAGCTCTCTTGGATTTTTTTTTGTGGATTACATCATCCTTCATTTTGGAGATGTTCTGACTTTTCTCTCTCTCTTTTTTGGAAGGGTACGTCACAAACTCCTTCATCTTGGAGATGCTCCGATCCTTCTTTGCTCTCAGCGATTATATTGACGGTTACTGGCTCATTGGTTGGAAATCTCTTGATGATAGCGGAAATTAAATATCCTTTAGGGTTTGTCGGGAGGCTCATTGCAGTCGCCTTTATCTTGACGGTGCTCTGAACTTTCCCTGGAAGGATCCGTCACAAACTCCTTCATCTTGGAGATGATCCAAATCTTCTTTGGCCCCGGGGGTCTACTCGCCTAATTCGCCTTCATCTTGACGACAATTGAGAGATCTCTTTTGCAGATATTTAATTGCATCTTTAGGTGATTGAGGAGATATAGGGATTGAATGGATTTTTCTGTATCACCCAGGATATTTCGACTGCTTTATTTTCCAAGAATGATCTTTAAAAATGTGCCATTGACTGCGATCAATACCGATCACTTATGGCTTTGCAACAACATTGAATTTCCTTTTGCTGGCCATATCGAAGATTTATTCTTCATCCTTTTGGTTGGCCAATAGAAAGAATTTGAATTTTGAATCCTTTTTCACAAAAGCTTTGACCTTTCGAAAATAATATTGAAGGTATTCTGAGGTAATGTTTTTGTGCAATAAAAATTTTGAAATCAACAAATATTTAATGGCAAATTGGCAAAATGTTCTTGAAATCCTTGGTGAAAGAAATTGCTTGAGGTCTAATTGACACATCCATGACCAAATTGAGTCCTGAAAAGACTCAGTGAAAGATCAACTTGAAAGTTGGGTTTTGTTTTGACTAACCGCTCGAAAGCAGGATTTATTGACCGACCAGCTCGAAAGCAAGATTTGTTGAACTACCAGCTCGAAAGCAGGATTTGTTGAACTACCAGCTCGAAAGCAGGATTTATTGACCGACCAGCTCGAAAGCAGAATTTGTTGAACTACCAGCTCGAAAGCAGGATTTGTTGACCGACCAGCTCGAAAGCAAGATTTGTTGACCGACCAGCTCGAAAGCAGGATTTGTTGACCGACCAGCTCGAAAGCAGGATTTGTTGACTGACCAGCTCGAAAGCAGGATTTGTTGACCGACCAGCTAGAAAGCAGAATTTGTTGACCGACCAGCTCGAAAGCAGGATTTGTTGACCGACCAGCTCGAAAGCAGGATTTGTTGACCGACCAGCTCGAAAGCAGGATTTTGTTGATTTAAAAATGATTGACATTAATGAAATTGTAACCAGAAGGCTTGGCAAGTGATAGATATTGACAAAGTTGTAAACCGAAGGCAGAAGAATGATTGATGTTGGTAAGATCGTAACCTGAAGGCTTGAATTGAGAATCTGATAGAGTGGACGCTCCAGAGTCTTGATTGATCAAATTGGATGACCCGAAGGTCAAGATTTGAGAATTACATGACCCGAAGGTCGAAATTGGGAGTCGAATGACACAAGGGGTCGAAATGGGAAATCAAAGGTTGAGATTGAAGGATTGAATAACCTGAAGGTTGAAATTGAGGATTTGAATGACCCGAAGGTCAAAATTAGAAATTGAGTGACCCGAAGGTTGAAATAGAGAATTGGGTGACCCGGATGTCAAAATTGGAAATTGGAAATTGGAAATTTTGGAATTGGAAATTGGAAATTTTGAAATTGATTGACCTGAAAGCCGAAATTGAAGTTGATTGACCCGAAAGTCGAAATTGGAAATTTGGAATTTGAAACTTGGAAATTGGAAATTGGGAAATTGATTGACTCGAAGGTCAAAATTAGAAATTTGGAAATTGATTGATCTGAAGGTCAAAATTGGAAATTTGGAAATTGGGTGGGCCGAGGGCCGAAATTAGAATTTGGAACTTTGAAATTTGAAATTTGATATTTGAAATTGGATTTGGAAGAAGATTCGAGTCAGAACTCTAATCTTCTAGACCAATTCTAGGACATTTGAATTGGATTTGGAAGAAGATTCGAGTCGGAACTCTAATCTTCTAGACCAATTCAGAAGGGAAAGAAATTCGAGTTGAAACTCGAATCCCAGGGAAAGAAAATTCGAGTCGGAACTCGAATCCCGCAAGAAGACTAGATCAGCATGGATTAGGTTTGAAAACATTAACCAGTAAAACCAGATTTAGAAAGTTTGACCAATAAAAATTGGATTTTGAAAGTCCGACCAATAACAATTGGATTTTGAAAGATGTACCAGTGTGAATACTGGATTTTGGAAATGAACCAGTATAAGTACTGGATTTTGAAAATGGATTAGTACAAATACTGCTTTTGGAAGAATTACCAGCACGAACACTGGATTTTGAAGATTTTACCAGCACGAACACTGAATTTTGAAAATTTACCAGCACGAACACTGGATTTAGAAGAATTTACCAGCACGAACATTGGATTTTGAAAATCTACCAACACGAACACTGGATTTAGAAGAATTTACCAGCACGAACCCAGGATTTTGAAAATCTTACCAGCACGAACACTGGATTTTTGAAAATTTACCAGCACGAACACTGGATTTAGAAAATTTTTACCAGCATGAACCCTGGATTTTGAAAATCTTACCAGCACGAACACTAGATTTTTGAGAATTTACTAATTGATTTTGATAGAAGATTTTCAGTCTTCACCCTCACGACGATTTGGACAACTGTCGGGGTCTCAGGATTTATCCCTTAACCTGAAGGGGAAGTTCAGGTTTATCCCTTAACCTGAAGGGGAAGTTCAGGTTTATCCCTTAACCTGAAGGGGAAACTCAGGTTTATCCCTTAACCTGAAGGGGATGTTCAGGTTTATCCCTTAACCTGAAGGGGAAGTGAATATGATGCATATGTATGTGAATGAATGCATGCAAATGCAAATGTATGCAAATGAATGCAAAATGATATAAATGGATGCACATGCATGCCAAATGAAAGATTTGTTAGATCCTGCCTGCATACAAGATGTTTTGAAAACAATTTTCAAAATAATGCCCCAGTTTAACTGGGAAAGAAGAATTTGACCATTGTTGAAGAAAGTATATTGAGGAATTACAAAGGATGGAATAGAGGATTTAAGTATAGGAAATTTTTAAATATTGAGCATTGATGGGGTCTGATAATTCCACACCATCGGCATTGATGAGCAGATATGAATCGCGGGATAATGCTTCCTCGACAGCATAGGGCCCTTCCCAATTCGGCGACCATTTGCCACCCAGGCGGTGCTTAACATAGGTCGTTGATCTGATCACTAGATCTTTGACTCAGAATCTCCTTTCAATAAAAAATTTTGCATATTGTATGGCTATCCTCTGACGATATGATTGAGCGTGCTCTGCTGCTCTGAGTCTTCTTTCATCTAGAAAATCAAGTTGTACTAGACGATGTTGCTGATACTGATCAAAAGGTAATTCTAGAAGTGATGCAAATTTTAGAGCAGGTTTCTGAACATGTAGAGGCAGTACTACTTCAGTTCCGTAGACAAATTCTGACGGAGTAGCATTAGTTGGAGTTCGAATGGTGGTTCTGTATGCCCACAACGCATCATGAATCTTCTCATGCCAGTCATGGCCTATTTTCAAGGTTCGCTCCAAGATTCGAATCAGAATTTTATTGGCGGCCTTTGCCTGACCATTCCCTTGAGGATAATAGGGAGCAGAGAAATGATGCTGAATTCTGAACTTCGAGCCAAATGTCCTCATTCTCTCATTCTTGAAATGACTGTTATTGTTTGACACGATATCGTGCGGTACGCCGAAACAACAAAGGATACTCTTGTGGATGAATGAGACCACATGTCGACCTTCTACTGTGCATAGAGTGACAGTTTCTATCCATTTAGTGAAATATTTTGTTGCGGCAAGAAAATATTTGTAGCCGTTTGAAGCTGGAGTGATAGGGCCTACCACATCAAAGGCCCACATAGAAAATAGCCATGGAGAGATGGAGATTTGCAAATATATTGTTGGCGCATGAATAGAAGGTGTCTGTATCTGGCATATTCAAAACTGAATCCACAATAATAGAGGACATCGACGAGAATAAAATATCGGGCAGACATGCGCCAAATCACTTGTTGCTCTTGTCCTAGTGGTATTCTAAGAGAAGGAGACAAATGTCTTCTCTTTGATGGGAGCCTTTCTGAAACTGTCCTCGGCTTGCTCAGACATCATCCTAATCATCATTTTCTTGAACATCTGATATGCAGCAGGATCAATGTCATCCCTATCATTTAGACTCTGTCTTCTGGCAGATCTTGGAGAATCCATTTCTTCTTGTCTGCTTCTAAAATCACTGATGCCCTGATACAGTGGTGTCTTCTTGATTGATTTGATCTGAACCACTTGGGAATATTGATGCTCTCTACAGAATGGATGATTAAATTTCGATGATGAAGATTCAGGATAGAAATGAATATAGAAAAAATATTTGATGAGAATTTGGTAGACAATTGGAAGAACATCCCATTACTAGGGATTGGGTCGCCGCTGGAGTCACGACAATTATGTTGTCATTCTTTGCAAGAAGAACGAACAACTGCAAATATGCCTTGTCACCTAGGCAAGGTCGTCAAACCATGATAGAATGAAAATTGAAGGATTTTTTTTTATTGAAGTAAAAATATGATTGCATCAATAGTGGACTTGGGAAAGAGGGGGCGGACAAACAATTTGCCACCACTCCTTATAACTAGCAGAGACACGAGGACCGAGAAAAAGTGGAAGAGTAACAAAAGAGTCTCAGCCATATCTGGCAGAATGGTATGCTCCAGACCACTGTGCTGATGTAAGGTCGAACTCTGGCACGACTCCTGATAGCAGCCGAGCTTCTACGCGCTTCTGTCTCTGAGAAAATTGCCTGACGCATCACTCTGGATAGTAGTAGGTACAGGAAAATGGGCCAAGTAGCTTGAACTGCTTGCCATACACATATGTATATTTGGGAAGAGGGTGAGCCCTTCAGTGCACAGAACCCTAGCATGCTGATTTCTTTCTTGAGTTGTTCTAGATAATGAGCTGACTTCTGCAAATGCCTCATACTGTTGATAGATCTCGATCAGGCTCACGTACTCATTCTCATTTTCTTCAATCAGTGGCCAAGACTTACGCCCTGTCATGCGAGCCACGACATCCTTAGGGTCCAGACCCTTGACATTAATTAGAAATTGTTGCTCTAATGGATCTCCAAGCTGACCGGCTGGCTCGGGCAGTCCCATAATCTCTGAAAATTCATCCATCAGTAATGTCATCTCACCCCATGGGAACCAGAACGTGCAAGTGCGCGGATTCCACCGCTCTGCTAGCGCATGAATCAGATTGCCGTTGACTGTCAACTTTCCCACTGCAGATGCCAATTCCAACCCGTAATCGCTCAAGTGGTCCGGAAACATACGAGAGAAGTTTTTGAACCAGACATAGTACCACCGGGGGAAGAAGGGTCCGGTGTTGAGAGCTCGATGCTCGGGAAGAATTTGTCGCATCTCGTAGGAGATGTGACCCTCAGAAAAAACAGAATCAAGCTGACTAGATGCCATTGAAGTGAAAGATAGGAAGATTGGAATTAGACTTTGGAAAAATAGAAGAATTTTGAAAATTGCAGGCAGGATAAAGTGAAATGCTGAAAATTTGAAGTCCAGAGGAACGAAAGAATGGAAAATAACCTGGAGTTTTGAAGAAAAGGTGGATAATTTGAAAAAAAAATCGTCCAGGGTTTTTTAGAAAAAGGAGATATTTTATAAAAGATGAAAAATGAGGTATTTTGGAAAATTGTTTAGTATTTTGGAAAATTTGGGAAAAATATGAGAAAATAAGGCGAAAATGAATATCATACATTCAATTACAAGCAATTATGCACATACAGCAATCCCTAAGATGCCAACTCTAAATGCATTGATTTTGAAAAAGCTTTAGGACCCTAATCCTGACTCTAGGCTCAGATCAACTGTGTCTAATCATGCTATGCCGATATACTCGAGCCGAGGCTCGATGTACGTGGCATAAAACTCATCTCTGGGTCTAGGCTTGTGTTTTCCCAACATCCTTGAGCGCCTGCCGATATACGTTGGACTATGGCCCTTGGTACGTGGCAGGGGGGCGTTAGCCCACATAAGTGGCCCAGTTGTGAGGCTCTGTCCCGAACTATGGTTCTGGAAGAGAGCCCAGCAACGTGAAGACCGGGTAGACATAGGTGGGGTGGTTTTTGAAATATGATCACATGCTTTCAAACAGAGGGCTCTAAATCCTAAAGAGATAGAATTTTGAATTTTTTTGAAGAAGCAAACATTGTTTTCATACAAGTCCTAGATTGAGGAGTGTTGTATTTCAAACCTAAGTCTATATGAGCGTGCATAATTCTCCTCAATATGGTCCTACCAAACCATGCCTAATCTATATGCAATCCATGTCAGCTGGGTTCAAGTTTAGGCTCCTAGGTTCACATGATATCAGAAATTAAAGCTGACATTCCATAGAATATAATTTTGATAATTGAGCTAAGTCAGAGCACATAATTGATCAGGCGAAGATAAGTCCCATCACGGTCGCCAAACCTATTATCATCGCAAAATTTTTCCCCTCCCTTGCGAGAAAGAAAGGAATTTCGCGAGTCAAACTCGACCAAAGTTTTAAAATGGTTTGTTCATTGTGAGCTCAGATGAGCTTGAGATGACTGATATTTTAACTATCCTGAACTGACCAATGAGCTTGGTTGACTCCGACTGACTGGGGTTTGGGATGACCTAGGGATAAAATGGTAATTTTTTTAATGAAAGTTGGTAAAATGGTGATTTTCTGAAACTGACTCGGGGTTTGACTCCTACACTAACCTAACAGGGTTGGCACTGCACGAGGAGGGTTGTTTGAGAATGGATGAGGAAAATTTGGGGTGTTTACAAACTTGGTGATGATGGTTTAGCGGCATTGGCAACTGGCTGTAGGAAACTCAAAAGGATCAACATCTTCTACTGCACAGAGATTACAGACATGAAAATGAAATATATTGGCAATCTAGAACAACTCTGGGAGCTTGAAATGGGAGGACTGATAAAGGTGACATGCTTGTAATTGGAGGATTGGCATGTTCATGAAAGTCTGATGAAGTTAAGGTAATTCTTCGTCATTTTTCTCTGTCATATGTTAAATGGTGGTGTGTCTATGACCATGTTTGAAGTGTTATGTGGTGATTTCATTGCTTCCCCTTAAACTTTTGCATTATAAACATGTAGCTACTGGTGTTATTATTCTGCGTGATTTGACAATTGGCAAATTTTGCAGTTATATATGATCAGATCCTACAATGACCAAAATGAACAAAAAAAAATTTAAATGCAGAAAGATATGTATAAAAGATAAATAGACCACATATTTGACAAAAGTTTCATAGCCAAGTCCATGCATTGTATTATATATAAAGTATAGTCTCCACATATTAATATTTTTCATTAAAAAGGTATGAGTGTTTGCTTCTTTTTTCATTCAGATATAGGGATTCTGGCTTTAGTAGTGAAATGTTGAATATCAACAGATAACAGATAAGAATCCGCAAGTTCCTGGACGATGGTGAGTATCCTTCATTACCAAGTTTTTACTTAATAAGCTTTTATGATGTTTTCATTTTCAAATGCACGTACAGAAAGAACATGCTCAAAGTTGTTTTTCTTGGAATACTCAGGTTCTGATATCTACTAGAAAGAACATGTTTAGTGGTACCACAACTTATTCATTGGCATCTCTTTATGAGTTTAGCAGAAAGTCAGGGATCTCCTATCATATTTGTGTTTACTTTGTATTGATACCATCTTCATGTTCCGTATATTGAGCAACGAATTCAGTTGCCCTGTTGTGTGGCTTCTTGAGGATTAAATTTTTGTTAATCACATGCTTCCATGTGAGAGGAAATCCATATCTACATAGACAGTGAGCCACTATCAAGTTTTTGGCTCTTCCAATTTATCGGGTAGCAAAAGGCGCCTCCTTGCAACAAGTGGCAGCTTGAATCATTGTAGTCTGAAGGTAGGTCTGGATAATTTGATGATACATTGTTCACTCCATTGTGAAATTCAAATGCTGTGCTCAGTAATCTGCTTGTGCCCTATATGAGGCCACTAATTGTGACTAGAAGCTGATTGGATGTTTATGTCTTGTTTGATATAGATATCTTAGGATCAGTATTTACATCACATTGCAGAGATTTTAACTGGTTTGTTTCTCCCTTGTTAATGCATTGCTACATCATCATACATATGATGCTTTGGCCATTCACAGTGTGTATACTTTGTCACTGTCAAACCCTGTCAAGTATCTTTTTGGCTAATGCTTTTTGTGAACGATACATTTGTGTTTCAAGGTAGGTTAGGTGGTTGCAAATATTAGACACATAGCCACAGATCTTTCATTGCAGGCATTGTTTATGAGCTAAAGGTGAAATCTTCATAATCTCTTCTAGACATAATACTTTGCTTGTCCTATTTATTTATTTAGGATGTTGTCCATATACTTCTTTTTATTGAGCTATTTTCAGTTACAAATTGTGGGTACTGCTTTTTGTGGTTCTAATATTCTTGCTTGATATTTTTTTTCCATTTCTTTAATTTTTAACAGATTGATTTTGGATTTATGTTCAGGGAAAGGTCCAACTCTTATCACTTTAAGCAATACAAAAGTTGCATATCTTTATCTTTGTGCTGGCTATTGTCCATGTTATTTTCAGTGTTCTTACCATGCTCCTAGGAGGTGCTAAGGTATCTAAAATAGGTGTTTCTTTTTTCTTTTTTATTCATATGTACCAAATATCTTAATTTGGCTACAACAAAAATCAAGTTGTTGTTTTATGTTCCCATAACTAATGAATATTGTGGAGAAATAATGGTTAGTATAATCATCTATCATTGACTTTTATAAGCTTTCTTTGCTAGATGCGTCAATGGAAACATTGGGAAGATTCAATTGCAAATGATAAGTACAATATGGAAGAGGGTTTGTGCCAACATTATAAAAATTTTGTTTCTTTACATGAAAGCTTTTTTTTTATGCAATTAGGAATCAAGGAATATCTGCCTACTCCAATTTCTTATATGTTGTTTAAGTGGAAGTTGATGAGTTGTGGAGCCTGATTCAGTGTTTTTTCTTTTACTAGAGGAGGGGTCCGGGGGTTCCCCCCAGCGCGGGTCTCGCTGCGCGGGGGTCCAAGGGGGCAGCACCCTCCTAGAAGAATTTTTTTTTCTCGGGATTATGTTTGATACATATGAATAATGTCTGTAGTTATATTTCAAACAAATTTGTATTTTTTGTTTAAATTTTGCAATGAATTAGCGACGGATAATATTTGTCGCTAATATTTGGTTTTGCGACGGAATGTAATCCATCGCTAAAATAGCGATGAATTAGCGACAAAGTACATTTCATCGCAAAACCAAATCCGTGCTTGTTTAGCGAAGGATTTTATCCGTTGCTAATTAGTGACAGATCAATTCTGTCGCTATTTAGTAACCAAAATTATGAGACAGACGCTATCCATTGCTAAGTCATCGCCAATCCATCGCTAAACACATTTAGCGACGGATAGCATCCATCGCTAATCCACATTTTTCTTGTAGTGGTAGCCCCCACAAGGTTCCCTCAAATTGCTATAAGCTAGCACCTGCTGCCATTGGTAGGCCAGACCAAGCCTTGCCAGGCGGTGGCTGGCTTCTTATGGTCGGTCGTCGTTGAAGGCTCTCAAGGCCGAATGACGGTTGGTGGTCGGCGGAGGCTGTTGATGAAGTCACAGTCAATCACAGCCAACAACATTGTCAGCTGCCATCGATGACGGATGGCCATGAACGGCGGTGGATGCTGTCGGAGCCCGGTCATCACCATCAGTGGTGGAGGCCGATCGCGGATGGCGGCCGCATGAGGTAACAGTGGAGGTGGGCAGTACCTTGAGAAACCGAATGGCTTCGGTTTGGGTATTTTTAACCCCCTTTCTTTCACCAACCTCCGCCGGTGGTTGGCTGCCAAAGGGCGACCCGTGCAGATTTGAAGGAGGGAACGGATGAATAAGGAGAACTGTGAAGGCCATTGACAATAGAAGATATTCGGGAGACAACTCGCATGCCATCAAACTTAATAGCACACAGAAGTCCTCATTGACTTTTTTTTAAATATGAAACTAATTGTAGTTGTCCTTTTCATATGGAAGCAGACTATTGACTTTTTTATGACAAATAATGGGCACCAATAGCAAGGTGTCTACCGTTAAGTGACCTCACAGTTTCATATGCTTTTATCCCCACGCCTTTTCAATAAGCAAGAGATGGAGCTAACAACTTTCATAGGAATCGCCCGAAGGGTTGGTGTTCTAGAGGAATGAGGTGGAGGTTTTGGGTTACCATTATTTTCAGATACAAACCAGAAAAAAGAAAAAAAAACCTAAATGCACATTTGTACGAGACAAAATTTTGCAAGAAAAAGTAATTGTGCAATAAAAATGCAATTGGATTGGTAATTTTCCAATATCAGACTTTCATCATTTTTCATAATTTTGCAATACTTCATGCGATACTCGTCCATAATTTCACAATTATCGAATTTTCAAGCATTTTATGACTTTCACTGTTGATCGCTCAAAGCTCGACATGAGTTTTACATATTGTTTATAATCTTGCAATATTTTTTGGAATTTTGCAAACCCTGATGTGATTTTCTTGACAAGTTTCGTGGGTGTATTAATTTAGCGTCATGAAGTACGAAAATCAGAAATTCGCACCGGCAAAGATTAAAAACATAAAAAAAATTAGGAACCTAAGATATTATCCATTCCATGTATTTGATAAATTATGAGGCATTTTTGGAAACATGACATTTTTGCCGTACAATGCGATCATTTTGGTCAACACTTTTTATGCCCTCAACCAAAAAAATGGGTTGGAGCCAGGGCAAACCTGACCCATTGACAACAACTACATACACATACACATGACTTGCTCACACAAGAATTTAATACTGGATTTCCTCTTGGGTTACAAATTCCTTGGTTGAAACTCATGGAATTTAGCGAGGTTAACTGTATTAAGTCAAACGCCATATTTAGAAAGATGAACCCTTGACTGACATCAGAATGATTGGGATTTGTAATGTCATTGTTTGTTTTAAATGATCCTTCAATAATCAAGAAGCGTTTTGGCCTATGGTTTATTTCAATAATAGATTTATTTTAGAAGCGTCGTTCCTAGCCATTCATTCATGTTATAAATGACATCCAACCACCATGGTTGTATTATTTATGTTTATCATGGACCTCACAACTTGAAGCATTCTAAATGGACAGCTAAGTGTGTAAAGGAACACACCCAATAGTTCGGTGCATTCATTCATTGTAAAGAGAAGGGCCACTAAGGTGTAGCGCTGACCTGACCGTAATCAATTCTCACGGATAGCGTTCATCCACGTGATGAACAGCCTCCTCCTGAGCACAAGGTTTTGTAACTACTTTCACCCGTCTCTTTTGAATGCTCTAGATGCCCTCCATTTAGAACATCAATGACTGAAAATTTTTGTGGGACCCATTTAAGATAAAAAGAACAAAATCAGTGTATTTTGAAGGTCGTTCATCCAAAAGCTGAATGGTACCTAATAACCTCTCATTCCTGTGTTACCGTACAAAACAAGGCTGTCCTTGGAATTAGACAGAAGATTTATGGACGGTTTTGCAGTATTTCAACGCTACAAAATCAGCACGAAAATGGGTACAAGCAAGAAAAGAAGAAACACTAGTTGAGAGATGAAATTGTCAATAATGCCCCATGATTGAAAGGAATTCAGTGGTCATATTGCTTAACCACCACCCAAGTGTCTAGATGGCCGATTTGGGGGAGTGTTAATCTCATATCCAAAGAATCCAAAGTGACACAAGTGATGTTGAGATGTGTGACTTGTACAGGGGCAGCTAAAGAGTACAACCTATTTTTTCATATTTTTCTTTTTAATTGGTGTGTCAGAATATGAACAGGATCCAACCTGATGTGACCCTGATTGACATGGGTACATCCTGGGGTAAAACAACTCAGGTTAAAAGCCTATAAGAAAGGGTTAGGTTGCATGATGAAAACAACCAAGGTGTCCTCATTTCTCATTGGGTTCAGGGTTCTGCTCACCATCGACTTGAAGACCTGGGCTCATCGTAGGCATCGATAGGCTGAGGAGAATGCCTAGCACCCGTGCGTGAATCGTTTCATCCATGGGGTCTACCGGTATGTATTCTTGCATATTACATTCCGGTTGTGGTTTTGAAGAATGCCAACATTGGGTTATGGGCCCACACCGCAAGTCTGTTGTGCGTGTGGGTGTGCCAATGTTCATGAGACGCTCACCAAAAATTTTGCCGTTGTTGTTCTCTCTCACTGAACTTCATTTCATTTTGGGAAGACAGATATCGACGAGAATGCACTGGCTAGCAACCCACCGCCTGCGAGTAGACAACATATCCTATTCCTCGCGGAGGTCATGGTGGTTGCCGTCGTCGAGCAGGGATGCCAGATTTCATCTTTTAGCTAAGGTTTTCGTAGCCCCCGCAAGGTTTCTTCCAATCGCCATAAGTTGACACTTGCTGCCACTAGTAGGCTGGACGAAGCCTTGTCAGGCGGTGGCTGGCTTCTTATGGTCGGCCGTCGTCGAAGGCTCCCAAGGTCGAACGACGGTTGGTGCTTGCTGAAGGCTATTGATGAAGTCAAAGTCAATCACAACCAACAACGCGGTCAACTGCCATCGACGACGGATGGCTATGGACGGTGATGGATGTTGCTGGAGCCCGATCATCATCGTCGGTGGTGGAGGCCGACCACGGACGGCGGCCGCCTGAGGTAGCAGTGGAGGGGGTGGTACGCTGAGAAACCGAATGGCTTCGGTTTGGGGATTTTCAACCCCCTTCTTTCACCCGCCTCCGCCAGTTGTTGGCCGCCAAAGGGAGACCCGTGACAGAGGTTGTCACCATCGCTAGCGATATTTTAGGCTGACCGTAGGTGCCAGTGACGGCATGTAATCAAAATGGGGGTTGGCGTGCAGTAAACCAAACCCACTTGGTTTGGGCTGGAGCAAAACCAAGTCTGTTTAGCAAAGATAAAGTGAGATAGTCAAAAAATTATGTTTGGTTGATTTAAAGCCAACACACTTGATCTTGGTGTGGGCATAGACCAAGTAGGATCAAATCATATTCAAATATATATGCCATTACACACACACACACATATATATATATATATATATATAGATATATATATATATATAAGACATATCAAGGCTAGTTTTGACTTGGACTGAGTCACGTCGGACCCACAACATAATAAAAGACTGAAATACCCTTATAACATGGTATTAGTAAAATAGTTATAACTTCTCATTCCGAACTTGAAATCGGGTGAAGTTAGTTTTGTTGAAATCGGGATGCAAAGAGGAATCTGCTTGTCCTAATATCATTACAAACATGTAACATAAAAATTGAAGTCGGATAGACCACCTTTGAGCAGAGTAGTTTGGTAATTTTATAAATATAAGAATTGTCAGTTTAATAATTAAGTGAATTTTGTGTAATGAACAGATCTAGCCACTACTACGAGAGCTCGATTGTAGGGTGAGAGTTTTGTTCCCGCATTCAAGGTAAGGGATATTATGAGCATGTCTACTTAATAATAAATTGTTTGTTGTTTGTGTGAAATAGCTTGTATGAGACTAGGTATGTTTGAGAATTCTATTATATCTCACGTACGATGTAGATACTTTTACATTCTTAAAAGTAGAAAAGTTGCATATGAAATAGTTACAATGCAAAGAATGATTTCATGTATTTTTGAGTTTTCTATGCATGTTAGTAGATTATGTAATTCTAGACAAAATTCATATTCTATGCTTTTTGAGATTATAGAACCACATGTTTGCGAATAGAGTTGAGTACTTGAGTAATTTCCCTGAGTCCTTTCTTTCAGTTGTGATTATTGCAAGATTTGAGTTATCTTAACCTGCTAGACTTAACCCAATGTGCAATATCTAAGTACAATGAATTAAGTAGGGTTGTAAAGCCCCAAGGGGCGTTGGTTGAGCACGCCTAGCCAGTAGAGGGTGTATGAAGACGCTCGAAATGAAGGATATGAGATCGAACCCAACTGCTACCAAGATGTAACTGGTCGTTTAGTGGCTATCAGAAAGGCGAGAAATAGCTTTCGAGGAAGTTGTGTCTCGTAGGACCATCAGGAGGTAAGAGGGCAACACACACCACATGATCTGCCCCTTGAGTGGCAGAGATATCACCTGTCCCAAGAGTCATGTCAGTCTTTACGTAGCCCGGATATGCACGCTGTTCACGGACGCTTTCCCCTCCAATTCATGTGCCAACAACCTCGTGTATTCAAGGAAATCTTGGAAATGTAGTAAGAAGGAAACTTGAGGGGCCACTTCTTCATGTCTTTCCCACACTTCATGTCCTCTAGGAACAGTTCTATGACCCCATCGATCTTATGCTCCATCAGGCCCTCCATCTCTGACAATTGTTTCCTAAAGTCTTCATCCCTTACAAGCTAAACCAAGCAGCAGATTATATCATCGTAGGGATGGAACCAATATTGTCAGTATCAGTATCGGCCCTGTATTGTTTCCCCAGCAATTCATCAGGTGAATTTGCCGATAGATACCGTGATACTCAAGTGAATAATTCTGAATCGGCCAAAAAATAATTAAAAAAATTGTGTCAATCAGAACGTGACGTGTTAAAGCCATTAAAATAATATTTAAAAATAATTTTATGTATTTTTTACATTTATTAAAAAATAGCCGATTCAGGGGTGTACCGTATCCATTTTCTGCTGATACACACCGATACTGACAACATCGGATGGAACTCTTACATGCATCAAAGTATTCCCAACCAAGAAATACTAGAGAAGAGGTATGGTTATTAGCAGTGTTATCAAAATCGGTTTCTAAATTAAATCAGTTTTTCAAAAAAAAAAAAAAAGGCCTGAATTGGTCCAAATCTAATGCAAATCTTTTTTAATAGTTTTGTTGTTTAAAAACAAAAAAAACATTTTTAACTCAAAAAATCATAAAAAAAAATTATGTCTGATTCAGGCCAAATCAGTTGGATCAGCCCGATGCAGCTGACTGATTAGATTCAAGTTTGATAACATTGGTTAGTTGAGATTTACACTTAATTTTTGAGAGAGGATCAGTGATTTACACTTATTAATCCATAGAAGTAAGAGAGGTTGACTATCTTGGGCTTGTGATGAGAGTGTCAAAGGAGAGGGTGCAAATCCTGGGTTAGCCTTTTAGTTCTGTAGTAGTTGGTGTCAATGCTCTCCTTTGCTGATTCATATTACTCAAAATTCGTCTGGAGCACCAAGTTTCAGTTCTCAGTTTCTGCGTGACTTATTTCTTAAAATAGGATAGCTTTGTAAGAATGATAAAACATATTTTGCTGCCTTGGGCAGGCTAAAATTAGCTGGGGCTATAACTTACACTCAATGACGATGGGACGGCTCCCCATAATGCTTGAGCATCTCATCGATCGGACCTCATATATTTAATTTTTATAACTTATTTAGCAAAAAAAAAAATTGTATTTCACAAAGACTTCACAACATAGAGGCATGTTTTTCAAAATGAAAAAAATCGATAGCTCACAATGCATTTGAAACTTTGCAGTGTAAAGTATCGTGGAATGTTGATTTTTTGCACTTTCAAAAACACATCTAAACATTCAAAAATCATAATGCAAAACATGTCACTCACTAAAAGAATGGTAAATATTCAATATGTAAAGTCCAACTGATGAAAAACCCGATCATTAGAGAAGGAACACCATCAGTTATCATAGGTTGTAGATTTTGGACCTTACTTTGGTTGGACGGTTCTGTTAGCGAATCTTGTAAAATAAACATTGACAGGAAGCGTACCTGAATTCGCCATAGTGCGTGTAGGAAATTCAGCGTTCTTCTCAGTCGGTCGACGCCCACAATGAGCCCAGGCCTTATGTCGACGATGAGCAGGACCCTGTTTCGTTGTATCCGAATGCGAAACTGAATTGGGCAAGGTAAATGCTATGAATGTCTCATCATCCTCATGGCCCCTAACCCCTTATGTAATGGGAGATTAGGCAGTTACGCCACATTCACGTAACTCCCACCCACTATCCTCGTTACGTGGCCACTAACGTGTCCCACTAATGGGTGTCAAACCGAGTCACAGTGTGGGTTGGACCCATAACCCATAATGTCCAACATTCTTCCACTTGACCCATTGACACCAAAAGTGTACTAAATCGAGGTGTATATCGTTATCTCGATTTAATTCTTCATGTGGGTTCATATGTCACCCTTTTATCACAAGAATGAATCTTATGAGTCATGGATATGAACACTTCTTTATGCAATGTCATATTTCCATGTACTACGCTACAATTCGCCTTCAGTGCTTAGGCATGTAAAAAAAATCACTTTTATGAATATGTTGGTTTCTCGCCTATTCTATTGGTCCTTTAATATTGTTATTCTGCTATCCTCTCTAACCCATATGAGAGATTCTTTATGCAAAATCAACAATAACACAAAACCTTAGAGAATCAAAACATAAACACAAATGTGATCACATAATGTATTGTCATACATCAGAAGGAATAAAAAAGACCCATCCCCTTTACATGTTGAGAATACAATCCCGGTGTTAGCCCTTTAGTAAGGGGATCCACAGTCATTTCCTTTGTCCCAATCGTATCAATACATACCAGATGATTCTCAGTCCTTTCCTTAACAACAAAATATTTTAACTCCATGTGTTGACACGATGTTGAACTTTTGTTGTTATTTGAAAAGGACACAGTTGCTTTATTGTCACAAAAGATCTTTAGTGGTCTCTCAATAGAGTCCACTATACCATGACCTATAATGAAGTTTCTTATCCAAATGGCATGTGACGAAGTCTCGTATAGAGCAATAAATTATGCCTCTATGGTATGAGTAGCAGTGGTAGACTGTTTTCCACTTCTTTATGAGACAGCACCACCCGCTAGAAGGAAAATGTATCTAGTAGTGGATTTTCTACTGTCAATACACCCTCCTAAGTCCGCATCAGAGTATCCAACGACCTCTAGGTGGTCAGCTTTCCTATAGGTCAACATATAGTCTTTCGTTCCTTGTAAATAGTGCATGACCTTCTTCGCTGCGTTCCAGTGCGCAATGCCTGGATTTGACTGATATCTACCAAGCATCCCCACAGCAAATGCTATATCAGGTCGAGTGCAGGTCTACGCATACTGTAAAGTCCCAACTGCTGAAGCATATGAGACAGCATCCATCGGAGCCTTCACAATATCATCCTGAGGACAGTCCTTTAAGCTCAATTTATCCCCTTTCACTATAGGTGTTGAACAAGGAGAGCAATTCTCCATCCCATATCTTTTAAGAACCTTAAGGATATAGGATTTCTAAGATAGGCCAAGGACACCCTTAGTTCTGTTATGACAGATCTCGATTCCAAGGACATAAGTGGCCTCACCCATGTCTTTCATATCGAAATGAGAGGAAAGAAAATCTTTTGTTTCATGTAAAAGACTCAAATCATTAGTTGGAAGAAGAATATCGTCAACATATAAAACCAAAATTATGAATTTACTTCCACTAGTTTTAATGTAAATACACTGATCAACAATGATTTCAGTGAATCCAAAGTTCATTATTACCTTATTGAACTTCTTATACCACTAGCGGGAGGCCTGTTTAAGTCCATAAATTAACTTATTCAATTTGTAAACTAAGTTATTTGAGTCATCTATACTGAAACGAGGAGGTTGTTGCATGTATACCTCCACATCTAGATCCTCATTAAGGAAGGCAGTTTTCACATTCATCTGATGCAGCTCTAAATCAAAATGAGCTACGAGGGCCATGATTATCCTCAATGATTCTTTAGTTGAGACTAGAGAAAAAGTCTCATTATAATTAATGCCCTCTATCTGTGTGAAACCTTTTGCAACAAGCCTAGCCATGTACCTCTCCACATGACCTTTAGAGTCTGTTTTGGTTTTATAAACCCATTTACAACCAACAGGTCTAACTCCATCAGGTCGAGGTACAAGATCCCACACTTGGTTCTTTGCCATAGAGTCAAGCTCTTCTTTCATGGCATTAATACAATGTGTTGATCTTTCGCTTTCAATGGCTTCTGCAAATGTGAAGGGATCTTCATCAATGTCTATGAAATCATTTGACTCTTATCAGTACACCACATAGTCCAGATGAATAGCAGATTTCCTAATTCTGGTGGACCTTCATACAGGTACTACAGATGGTTCAAAATGATCTTATGTATCCTGTTGTTGTTGTATATCCTTATAAACAACCGGATCTAGTTGAGATTGATATTCATTGACTGAACTTTCTCTTACATTACTCAAAGGAACAATGATAGAGAAAATTGGGTCTTTATCTTTAGCAGGTGTGAAACTTGAATCCTGCATTTCCTCAAAATCAATATTTTGAGACATCTATCCCAACAGAACCATTTTCAAGAAATCTTGCTTTATTTGTTTCTATTATCTGTGGTGTATGAGATGGACAATAAAACCTAAAGCCTTTCGATCTTTCTGGATAACCAATAAAGAAACCACCAGTTGTCCTACGATCAAAAGTTTTTATATGTGGGTTATACAATTTAGCTTCTGCAGGACATCCTCATATGTGCATATATGATAAAGAAGGTTTTCTACCTGTCCACAACTCGTAAGGAGTCTTTTGAACAACCTTTGTAGGAACCTTATTCAGAATATGCATTGTTGTCCTAAGAGTTTCACCTCATAAGGTCAAAGGAACGTTTGAGTGATTCAACATCGCTCAAACCATTTCTTTAAGCGTACGGTTTCTTCTTTCAGCTACACCATTCTGGTAAGCACTATCAGACATAGTATACTGAGATACAATGCCTTCCTCTTTTAGAAACTGCGCTAATGGACCTTCCTTTTGTCCCATCTCAGTGAAACGACCATAATATTTTCCACCTCTATCAGACCTAACAACCTTAATAACTTCACTGGTTTGTTTCTCTACTTCTTTCTTGAAGTCCTTAAAAACCTGAAAGACCTTTGATTTTTCATATAAAATGTAGAGATACATATACCGTGAGTAATCGTCTATAAAGGTGACAAAATATTTTTCACCCATATAACACGGTGAAAAAGGGCTGCAGACATCTGTATGCACTATTTCTAACTTTTCATTCTTTCTTATATATGTTAGAGTGCTTAGCCTTTATGCAGTCAACACATGGCTCTATATTCGTAAAATCAAGGGATCCAAGGATTTCCTCTTTCACGAGTCTTTGGACTCTCTCTTTCGAGATATGTCCTAATCTTCGATGCCAAAGCAAATAGAATTGATCATCCTTTAGGCCACGTTTATTGCCAATCATTGTGTTCTCAATGGAGTGAGATTCCCAAATTTGGAATTTGACTCTTAATCGATACAAACCATCACACATATATGCAGAACCTATATTCATTGAATTTTTCATAATAATAAGTTCAGAATTTTCAAATTTAAATACAAAGTCAAACTTATTAAGTTTTGAAATTGAAATTAGGTTCCGACTATAAGATGACACATAAAATGCATCGACCAAATCCAATATAAATCCTGACTCCAACACAGTTCTGCAGATCCCAATGCTCTTGACATGCGAACGCATCTTGTTTCTAGAAAAGATGCTTCTTTCATGCTTCGTTAGTTCCCTTTTGTTCAGAAATGCCTGCAAAGAGTTGGCAATGTGCACCGTGGCACCAAAATCTATCCACCAATTATGTAATGGAACATGAATTAGATTGCGCTCATGAGAAACGAATGACCTATTACCTTTATTTTCAAGTCACTTCTTGTACTTTAAACAATCCACCTTCTTATGCCCCTTCTTTTTGCAGAAGAAACACTTTATAGAAGGGCCTTCTAACTGGGATTTAGCTTTCGCCTGAGAGTTTGAACTCTCCCCAGTGGCTTTCTTCTGATTCTTCCTTTTGAATGAGCTTTTCTTTGGTCTCGACCTTTGTTTATCCTTATGAGAAGTCATATGTGCACTTGGCACCCTCTCATCCTTCAATCTCTCATCTTCTTCAACACACTTGGCCAAGAGGCCATTAAAAGACCACTCATCATTTTGTGTGTTGTAGGAGATTTTAAAGGGTCCATACTCAGTAGGTAACGAGGCTAAGATCAGATGGACTATGAAGGAGTCAGAGATGGCAAACTTCATGTCATTTAGTTGAGTCACAATATTTCTCATTTCCAAAATGTGTTATCGGATGTGACTGCCACCAACATATTTCATAGACACTAATTTGAAGATGAGTGCACTGGCCCTTGCCTTATTAGAAGTGACGAACTGAGCCTCAATGGCTCCCAGAAATTCCTTAACAGTCCTACAATGAGGAATGGCGTCTCGAATATTCTTAGCCACTCGAGATTGCAAAAGCAACAGGCTAAGTTTGTTCGAGCGCTCCCACTTCTCAGAGGCAGCCTTTTGATCGGTTGTACTCTGCTCTGTAAGAGCGGGAGGTTCGTCAATTCTAAGGGCCAGATCTAAATCCATATAGCCCAAAGTGAATAATACAATTTCTTTCCAATCAGAAAAATTTGATCTGTCTAAGATGGAGATATTACTAGAACCATCAATAAGGAAGGAACCTGATAAAACAAGGAACGAAAACGGAAAGACATTACTATTATTGCTCAGACGAGACTCATGTTGAAAAGGTAAAAGTGAGACCCTTTATTTTCACCTTTTCTGAAACAAGCATAGTTGAGCCATTATCATTTCACTTTGGTGAAAACGATAATACTCATAGTTGCTTCGTCTCTTCAATTCTCAAGGAATTGACTTCAATTGGTGAAACTAGTAGATCATGTATCTAGAGGCAATTCAGCACAGTACTTTTAGGTACGAACATGCTTCATGAGCTGAAATACACATCTACTATCACACCCTGTGTAAATTTGGAACACAACGACCTACCTTTGGGTAGAATCGATGTTTCATAAATTCACACACAATCATAATAATGAATCTTAATACGGTCCAAAGAATCATTAATTAACATGACTCAGATCACTTTGGTGATTACATGAATCGGTCAATCAAGATCTTTTACCAAAAAATTTATACATATTATGGAGCACGCCCATGCACACATTTTAATGCATGTATATTCATGACATAATATAAGTTCATACTTCAACAAATATGCATAAACTAATTGTCATGAATTTAGTTACAATTCATGCTTAAAATCTTCATGCACAACTTAACCAATGCAAAATACATGAATTAATATGCATAAGCCATGCATTATTCAAAATAAATACTTTATAAAGCATGAAAAATAACAAAAACATGCTCATATGGGTAAAACTCAGGGTTCTCTAGTAGAAACCAGTCTAAAAACACTCTGAACCGGTCTGAAACTGCCCTGAACCTGTCATCTAAGGGTCTGAACCGGTTCTAAATCTTATAAACTGATACTTAATATGAACAAAAGTTCATAAAACCCTATAACTGTATGCCAAAATCCCTGTATCTTTTTATATTTATGAAAACAAAGTCTCAGCATCTCGGAACCGATGAAAAACTGAAAAGAACCGATAAAAAATGGCTCTGAACCAGTTCCGAAAGTGGTCGGATCAGGTTCCTGGTCTGATTCAGTCTTAATAGTGTTTGGATCCTGATTAACATGGATTTGACCCGGTTCAAATGGAATCTGGGTCTGACCTGACCCATACTTAATACGGGTCAGACCCGGCTCGAATAGAACCCGAGTTAGACCCGGTCTGAAACAGACCCGGGTTAGACGCGGTCCGAAACAGACCCAGGTTAGACCCGATCCAAAACGGACCCGGGTTAGACTCGGTCCGAAACAGACCCGGGTTAGACCCGGTCCAAAACGGACCTAGGTTGGACCCGACTCTTAATGGATCCGGGTCTGACCCAGTCGTAAATGGACCCGGGTCTTATCGGATTAGACCCAGAAACAAAACCATTATGGGTCTAGGTCAGATTCAATGAAAAGCGACAGACCTGATCCACCCGAGATGGGTTTGGATCGGGTCTTCCATCAGATCACCTGTTGGATCCGATCCAGTACCCCTTTTCAACACAAAAACAGAAAACCCGATGGTTTTTCTGTTTATGGTTTTCAAGGAAACTGAAACGATTTCAGCCATTTTCGGCTCCACAATGACCCACGTCACCGAACGATGACCGACACCAGTTGCCGACGTTCGATGCCGCCTGCCGGCGACCGGCGTCAACCCACCGACGAAAGACGTCGCCCCACGACGACGATGCGAGATTTTGTCGTCCGATGACTAAAGAAGCAAAGGAATAAAAGGCACAACTGGTGCAGCAGCGCTGGCAAGATCGTCAGCAACCGACGATCGATCCAGCCGGCATATCGCCACACGGCGATCATCCGATCCGGCGACAGCCCCGACACCACTGATCCTGGTGTTGTTTATGGATGCCTGAAAAATCCTCCGGCGACCCACGTCGCCCTCTCATCGGCGAACAACGTTGCCCCATGACGATGTGCTATTGCCGGCACCAGCTACTGGCTGAAATCGCCTGCAAACACCTTAGCGACGGCGACTCCACTGTAGCCTGATGGAACGCCGGGCAGAGAAAAGGGGTTTTTCAAACCCCAGACGCCGGCCATCCGGCGTTCTCAACCCCGGCAACACCTTTGACAACCTCGGCATAGGCCGACCACCCTGCAACCTGACGGTGCAGGGGATTTCAGGCGATGGCTCCGGCGGCTATCCCGGCGACCACAGATGCTCCCTGTAGACGGACGACCACAGGTATACATCAATCTGTTTTTTTTTTAATGAGGTTCGCCTGAGCCGACCGCTGCCGGGAAAAATATGTCACCCCCATGGCGACAGTTGCCGATGAAGGTTGTCGCCCCACGGCAACAGTCTGCCAGAAAAATGATTAACATCCTCTGTCGCAAACAGTGATGTTTGCAACAGTCTGCTAGGATGTCACCCCATGGTGACATATTGTCGCAGAATCCAGAATTCATACAACAGGGCGAAACGCCGAAAGGGCCTACATGGCCATGCGCAGCGGAAATGTGTGGATGTGGGCCCATAACCCAATGTCAGCGAATCCTGCAAAACAAACATTGACAGTAAGCGTACCTGAATTCACCAAAGTGCGTGTAGGAAATTTGGCGTTCTCCTCAGCCGGTCGACGCTCACAATGAGCCCAGGCCTTATGTCGACTGTGAGCAGGACCCTGTTCCGCTGTATCTGAATGCGAAACTGAATTGGGCAAGGTAAATGCTATGAATGTCTCATCATCCTCATGGCTCCTAACCCCGTATGTAATGGGAGATTAGGCAGTTACGTGAATATGGTTTTCTCTACATTCACGTAACTCCCACCCACTATCCTCATTATGTGGCCACTAACGTGACCCACTAATGGGTGTCAAACCGGGTCACACTGTGGGTTGGACCCATAACCCATAATGTCCAACAGGTTCCCCTTCCCAAACTTTTGAACTGAAATACATATTCAAATATCTTGCTCAAAAGTTTAAGGTACAAAGAAAATTGTTCCAAGATGTTCATTTCTTCCTGAAAAGGATGTCATTCCTCTGTACATGTGAAGCTTATGTCATAACTACACACCATTTAGGTAGCTAGGGATGCAAATGGGTTGGATTTAGGATGGGGTTTTTGCAATTTGTAGTTGTTTCGAATCTGATTTTGATCTGAATCTGCATGTTTGAAGTTGTTCCCGATCCGAACCGTTTGCTTCGCTACATTTAGTGTCTCGAGTCTAAGGGAAATGACACAACACTTGACTCATTGAAACGAAACATGCAGGTTAGTTGGGTGCATCTATTCATTGCACAGATGAATGACATTGGAAGGACAATCTCAGATGTACCCTGACCTGATCCTAACTGAACCAAAATGTTTGCCTAGATATTTACACACGTTCTGCGGAGTGAGGATCAGGTCAGAGTCACCTCTGATGGTAATCCTTTCAAGGTGACTCTGAAACCCTCATGGACAAACCACCTCCCAAATGAAAGGTTTTAGGTTGAATTGCAGCCATCCATTTTGTATGTTCTAGATGTTATCTAGAACATCAATCATTGTGAAAAAAATGTGTAGAACCCATCTAAGATAGAAAAAAAAACAATCATTTAAAGATTTTGGATTTATGGTATCATAGGCATCATCAGAGGTGCCTTCTGTACATAACTGGGGTGTTCTTGAAATTAGACAAAAGATGAATGATGCCTTGCAGTATTTCAACACCACACAATCACCAGGAAATTATGAACACTATTTTCACATAATAACACACACACACACACACACACACACACACACACACACACACACACACACACATACACACACACACACACACACACACACACATATATATAGATAGATAGATATAGAGAGAGAGTAATGTGCTGGTGCTTTTCCGTTCTACCCTGTTAGGTACATTTAAAAATAATAGTTTTTTGCATTTTTTCTCACATCTAACACCATAGATGTGATCTATAGGTTTTGTTTAGTGGGAACCGGGTTTTGGATCACTGAATTTTGACATATATACAGGGTTTTCTAGTGATCCAAAATCAATGATTATGAAGGCATCAATTTTTTTTCAACTCATAAAAACATTTTTTTGTCAAGAAAACATGATCCAAGAGTCAATTCTCATTAAATTGAGCATGCTAATCATAAAACACTTCAAACATGTTTCTCAACAAAACATTCTTAAAGTAGTGGAAGGAAATAAATAAGATAAGACCCAAGGGGTTTGGTGTAGTGGGATGGGAGCTAGACTGTTTGGCTAGCAATCTAGGTTCAAATCCCATGGTTGTCACCCCCCTGCATAAGCCGAAGCTTGGCGACACCCTGGGCTAGGCGTTGACATGGACAGAGACCGTAAGTATGGCAAGCTGAGTGAGTTCGGTTAGGTCTCTGCTCATGGAGTGGTTTCTTCAAGTAAAAAATAAATAAGATAGCTTTATAAGAATGATGAACATATTTTGATGCCTTCGACAGGCTAAAATTAGCTGGGCTAATATAACTTACTAACACAAGTAGGAACACCCAAGTTTTGGGAAATTGTGAAATGTAATCATCTAATAGGGGGTTACTTCCAAACTTGGGAAATTTCTCAATATTTTGGTAGCAATCAACCATATAGACTTACAATTATGATATTGACCCCAATATTTTAATTAACCAGAAAAGTTTAGATGTTACCATTCAACCAAAGGAAGGTCCAAATAATCAACAGCCAACCATGATAGCACGACTCTCCTTCAATGCTTGAGCATCTCATCGAGCAGACCACATATATGTGTTCTTTATCACTTATTTAGTAAGAAATATAAGTTTTACAGACTTTAAGACATAGGTAAAATCAGACAGCTCATAATGCATTTAAAACTTTACATTGCAGAGTATATATTGTGGGCCTTTGATTTTTAGCACTTTCAAAAATGCATCTAAACATTCAAAATTCATAATGCAAAACATGTTGTCACTAAAAGAATGGTAAATATCAAATGTGCAAAGTCCCACCGATAAAATACTCGGTCGTTAGAAAAGGAACATCTATTGATTATCAACCGTTAAAAAATTTGGACCTTCCTTGGGTTGGAAGGTCTCCTTTCCCAAAACTTTTGAACTGAAATGCTTATTCAATTATCTTGCTCATAAGTTAAAGGTACAAACAAGCTTGTTCCAAAGATGTTCATTTCTTCGAAAAAAGGATGTCATTCCTTAGTACATGTGACAGTTTATGTCACAGCCACAAACCATTTAGGTAGCTAGGGATACAAATGGTTTAATTGGATCTAGGATGGGGTCTTTGCAATTTTTACTTGATCTGAATCCTCATGTATTAACTTGTTCCCAATTCCAATTGTTTGTGTCACTACATTTAGGTTGTTGACACATTGAAATGAAACACGCATGGTAGTTGGGTTTATTCACTCGTTGCACAATTGAACGGCATCGGAAGGACCAGTCTCATGTGTACCCTGACCTGATCATGCCTGAACCAGAGTGTCTGCCTTGATATTTACACAAGTCTCACCGAATGCAGACCAGGTCAGTCACATCTGATGATAATCTGTCAAAGGTGTCTCTGATACCCTCGTGGATGAACCACCTCCCAAATGCAAGGTTTTAGGTTTTTTTCAGCCATCCATATTGTATGTTGTAGATGGCTTCATTTAGAACATCAATCATTCTGAAGAAATGTGTAGAACCCATCTCAGATACAGAATGCAATCATCCAAAAGATTTTGGATGCATGGTAGCATAGGCAGCTCCAACATATTAGCGTTAGAGGTGCCTTCTGCGCATAATGCCACACTTTCACCCAGAAATTATGAACACTATTTTACTACACACACACACACATATATATATATATATATATGTATATATATGGGTTAATTTAACATTAAGACATAGTTGGGTTTAATATTACCACACACACACACACACACACACACACACACACACACATATATATATATATATATATATATATATATATATATATATGTATATATATATATATATATATATATGTATATATATATATATATGTATATATATATATATGTATATATATATATATATGGGTTAATCTAACATTAAGACATAGTTGGGTTTAATATTACCACACATACACACATGTAGATAAAATTGAATTTATCTAATGTTAAACACAACTAGCTTAATGTTAGATTATATATTTATATATATAGAGAGAGAGAGAGAGTACCAGAATGGTTTCAAGGTCCATGTTGTTCTTTTGCCTGAACTCCCAGTCTACCTCAAGTTTGGCAATTCCTGCATTATTTATCTGCATCACAACAATGTTGGTCACTTAATAAACCCACAAAAATGAGCAATTGTTCAAAAGAAATGTGTGAAAATGCTACCATGTATGGAAGAGCAGATCTAGTAGTCGGGCAGACTACTTAGCAAAGCACTCGTTCTGTTGGATTAATGGTGCCATTTGTCTTGAGGCAAGGGCCCACAATGCTCATGGATAGTGGTCACTTAAACCCAAGTTGAGATCAAAGAAGCTGCTAAGTGCCATGGCTATGTAACACTAGCCAATCACATGACAACATTCCTTGAAGCCCACAACTAGAGACTGCGCAAGCCTCACATGAAATGTTGTCATGTTATTGGTTGTGTCTAGGGGTGGCAAAACCAGACACGACCCGCCAGCCTGCCTCTTAGACGGGTTCGGGTTTGGCTTAAACGAGTTTGTATCATAAATGGGTCGACCCGCCTAACCCGTTTATTAAACGGGTTGGGTTCGTGTTAGGGGTATGCCAACCCGCCAACCCGGCTGACCCGTTAAATAAACAGGTTAGGCGGGTGGGTCAACCCGTTTACCCGAACCCGACCACCCGCAACCCGTATATCTTTCATTATCTAACCCTAATTTCCTAAAGTGTAATCCTTCCTTCCTACCCAGCCGCAGCCGAGAGCCGAAGAGTCGGAGACCTCTCCTCTGAGTCCTCTCCACCTCGTTGCCATCACGATTCACAACACAAACGCACACCACCACCCTCTTCTCTCCTCCCTCTTGTTCCTTTTCTTGGTTTGGCAATGGCACCCAAGCAAAGAAAGTTCAATCCAACATTTCGTCTCTCCCGCTGAAGGCACCTCATTTTTTTATCTTGAAAAAGGGGGTGGAATAAGTATGTGGTTTATTCTTTGCTTTTTTTAAAGGTCTTCCCATTCCCATCGTTTGGCAGCACTGTCACACTGGTATATTATTGCTCTCTCTCTCTCTCTCTAGTGTTGGTTGAAACCTTGTGACGGTAATGCTTGGGTCATTTTATTTTTCTTCATAATAGGCCACCAAGAATCTGAGATCACCAAGGGTCTGATCTGAGATTCTGAGGCATGTCTGGTGGCAGCATGCATTCCCTCTCTGCCTACATTTTTGCTTTTTCATGGGTGCCTTGCATTTCTCAAAGCATATGAAAAGCTCTCATTGTCCCCCCAAACGACTGTCAAATTTCAAAAGAAACTTCACAGACACCCAATTTTTTTCTATTTTTATTTCTTTTTTGTTTTTTTATGCCAAAGAGAGGAATTAGGCCTCTTAAAATTTGATAAACATAGGCTGTTTTTGTTTTTCGATTTCTAGTGAAGGTACATTGTGTATTTTGTTTCTTGAGAAGTAGTGATAACTGATAAGTAAAATTATTTATATTTGACAGTGTAGGTAGGAAATGTTAGAAGGCAAGCACATATTGGAAACTAAAGGTGCTACGATGAGGTTCTGGTTGCTAAGACTTATCAATTTATGTTGCATATAGGAGCCATTTTTTTAGTGATTTTAATCGTGTGCTCTGCATACTATGATTCATGTGCATGCTGTGTTGCCAATAAATATACATTATGGGCTAAATAGATTCCAAAACATTATAAAAAGTTGCTAATGGTTTGATTTTTCTCATCTTTTTTTATGCAATGTTTTGTCATCCTGTATATGTCCATCTTCATTTCCTAAAAATTCTTGCCTGGCCACTTGAATTGATTCAACTATGTTTTCATTGATAATTCAAAAAAACATATCCTAGTATGGCATATGGTCATATTGATAGATGAGGATATACACATTTGCTGATATTTTGGTATCACTTCATGCTTTTTAGGTGTAGTTACCATCAAAATTTGCTGTTCAAGCTATAAGTTGGCATAAACATAAGCACATATTAGCATTTACATCTGGTCCTAATCAAATATCTGTGCACGATTTTGAAGAATTAGGCCAGTGGCATATGAAAAGTATCTTCTATGTGCTTCTCTTTTTTTCTACAATATGTTTTTCTCATTCCAGGGGTGGAATTTGCATTTGGTCTACTTCTTATCCAGGGAATATAGCTTCTCTAAGATTTGGGTTAGCCTCTTAAGATATATGTATCATACCTCTGACTCAACTATTAATTTTTTCCTATGTTCTTTTACTCTATTCAGGTAGTATTAAATATTACTTTCAATTAGTAATGGACAATGTTGTAGATACATCTGCTGAAGGTCCTAAAGAAATTAATTTTGATGATGTTCGTGTTACGCCATCTACAGTATTAGGTGGAGAGAGTTCTAGTACTAGATGGAAAAGAAAACTAACCTCTAATGTTTGGGAAGCATTTAAGCAACTTCCAATTGGATAAGATGGGATAAAGAGAGTTGTATGTGAATTATATAACAAACCCTACCAAGCAGATAGCAAGAATGGGACCGAAAATTTAAAGTGTCATATGCTTGCATGTCCAAAATTGAAAACTAAAGACATAGGTCAATTATTCCTTTCAAAATCAGAGGGAACTATGTATTTACAAGTTTCTAAGTTTGATCAACAAAAGTATTGGGAATTGGTAACAACGATGATTCTTAAGCATGAATTGCCTTTCCAAATTGTTGTTTATGATGGATTTCATTCATTGACTACCTATGTATGTGATGAGGCCAAACACATTAGCAGAAACACAGCTAATGCAGATGTTTTAAAGATTTATAAAAAAGAGAAAGACAAACTCAAATATTTGTTGCAATCTATTCCAGGAAGGATATGTTTAACATCTGATTTGTGGACATCTATAACTACTGATGGGTATATATGTCTCACTGCACACTTTTTTGATGAAAATTCAATATTGCAAAAGAAAATTCTAAATTTTTCTACAATGCCAACTCCACACACTGGAATAGCTATATTTGAGAAAATTTATACATTGTTGACTGAATGGGGTATAGAGAAAAAAATATTTTCGATTACACTAGACAATGCTTTTGCAAATGATGTATCTATTGAGTTGTTGAAGAGTTAGCTTACATTAAAAGATGTATTATTATGTGATGGTGAATTCTTCCATATTCGTTGTTGTGCTCATATCCTGAATTTGATAGTTTAAGAAGGACAGAAAGAGATAGATGATTCTATTAAAAAAGTTCGAGAGCATAAAATATGTGAAAGGGTCACAAGGTAGAAAACAAAAGTTTTTGGAGTGTGTTAAGCAAGTTTTTTTGAATAATAGTAAAAAAATTGAGACAAGGTGTCCCTACAAGATGGAATTCAACTTATTTAATGCTTGAAGGTGCTATTATATATCGTCGTGCACTTCTTCATTTACAATTGAGTGATTCAAATTACAAGCATTGTCTTTCGATAGGAGAATGGGACAAAGTTGAAAAGATTTGTGACTTCTTGAAGTTGTTTTATCGTGTGCCATGCTTATTTTCTGGATCTACATATTCTACGTCAAATTTATATTTTCAAGAAGTGTTTCTAATCCACTTAAGCATAGTCAAGGGTATGCAAAGCTCAGATAGTTTTATCAAATGCATGGCAACACAGATGAATATCAAATTTCAGAAGTATTGGAAACATCATAGTCTGATCTTAGCTATGGCTATTGTTTTGGATCCACAATACAAGCTACAGTTTGTGGAGTTCTTATATAATAAAGTAGGAGGCTCTTGTGAGGCGATACAAGTTCGTGAGAAGATATTTGCTCTTTTTGATATTTATATGCAGAACAGACCTAAAGCTTCAAATGTTGAATCTTCAATTCCTTTGGATAATGGTTTAGAACGTGGTTCAAACGATAACTCACTTTTTATGGTAATTACTTCTAATACATATATTTTCATTACTATATTTGTCAATGTTTTTTTTTAATAATTTTTTTTTGTAGGAGTTTACTTTATTTGAGAACTCTCGGAGTGCGAATAAAGCACAAAAGTCACAATTAGAATTATATCTAGAAGAGCCTCGAAATGATTGAAATTCACAATTGAATGTTCTTGATTATTGGAGAACAAATAAATTTCGATGTCCAGATCTTGCTCTCATGGCGTGTGATGTATTGAGTATTCCTATCTCCACAGTTGCTTCAGAATCTGCTTTGATCAAGTACTCTACCAAGGTATCGAATAATTTGTGGAGTTTGATTAGTGAGTTCTATGTTACTAACTATTTTATGATATGTTACTAACTATTTTATGGTATAACAGAAAATTTAGTATTATTGGAGGAGCTGACAGAGGATGTTATTGATTTGAACCCAACTGTGACCGCGAGTGAAGTTGTAGAATCTGTTGAATGCTCAAATTAAAAACCAATATTTTGTAAGGTACTTGTAAAAATCTTGATACTTATGTTTTTTTTTTGTTTCATATGTTGTATCTTAATAATTTAACTTACTCTTTTAATTTTTTTGTGTAGGGTCATGATCTTTGGAGGATTGAAACAATTGATAAATTGATCTTAATGTTGATTGTTGACACAATATATCAGATGATTAATGTTTAATTGTTATTGTGATATGGAAGATTAATTATTTATGTTTATCTTGATGACTGCAAGACAACTTGATGGATATGTTTGTAGTATGGTTGTAACTTGTAAGACATTGTGTTTGTGTGCCTTGCTTGGTCCAGTGGCATCAATTAATTCACATGGATGATTGATTTTTAGTCATGTATTTTATCCCTCTGTTGGTAGCTTGGTATTCTTAGTGGAATACCAACTTGATTGTTTCAGGTGTTGCTTAGCCTTACACCAACTGAGTGAGCCATAGTAATGGAATATGCTTCTGGCGGTGAGATAATGTTGAGAGATTATGCAATGCTGGGAGATTCAGTGAGTTTTTTGAGAGAATATTCCCTTAGTCTTTTCTGTTTTCTTATTTTTATTTGTTTCGTTAATTGGTTTGGAAACTGCATTTTGGTTAGACTCGAGGAAGCAGAAGAAAGTGAAGAGTAATGGGCAAACACTTGCAGTTAATGAAGTGTGTGCTTTTCCTTTTTTCTAATTCTCGGTTATCAAACTTTTTGCTATTCAAAATGCATTTTTGTGCATGTATCGAGTTATTGTATATGATGAACATGCAATTAAAAGATATAGTCCTGGCTAATAGTGAGTATTTTTTTCTTTTCAATAGTGTAAGTACAAATCATTTTGATCAATTGCATTTTTTGCCTCCATGCATCTCGAATAAGTTTGTTGTTTATTGGTGCCTTAGGTTTCCTAACCTCTCTTGTTGATAAGTTGCATTTTCAGCTAATGTTGTTTTGCAATTTTTACTGATTTTTGAGCAGTTATATTTATGCACAATTACTGATTAGTTGCCAAATTCCTTTACGTTTTCAAGTGCCTTAACAACTTGTGCTGGATTGGAAGAATTGGACTTGGGTCAGAGAATTCATGGTTGGGTAATCAAATGCAATCTGGAAGATGTCTTCATTGCAACTGCACTGGAAGATGATGTCTTCATTGTTAGGCAGGAGGATGTTGTTTCTGCTTTTGAGTTCTTCCGAAGCATGAGAACTTCTGGAGTTGATGCAAACATATACACTGTCACAAGCATACTTAGTGCCTGTGCTAAAATGGCCAAACTAGAACAAGTCTTGCAGTTCCGCTGTTGGATTTTGAAGGGAGGATTTCTTTCAGATGTTGTGGTTTCTGAAGCCCTCATCAATGCATATATGAAATGCTGAAATATTGAGTCGTCTGAGAGAGTGTTTCATGAAGAAAGGGATAGTGGTCACAAGATTGTTGTCTCCACTTGGTCAACCATGGTTGCTGGTTATGCTCAAAATCGGAATACAGGAAGATGTATTGAGTTGTTTCAGCAAATATCTCGAGAAGGAATGAAACCAAAAAAATATGCAACTTAAGTATTCTGAGTGTCATAGACTGTGAAGAACTGGGGAAACAAATACATTTTGTTTCTAAGGCTGGATTAACTCCTGATGTTTATGTCGCTAGTTCAATTTTCACAATGAACTCCAAATGTGGAAGCCTCAATGAAGCTTTCCAATTGTTTGAACGAATGGTTGAAAGAGATGTTGTTTCCTGGACTTCCATGATTGCTGGATTTGCAGAACATGGCCAGTCGGAGAAAGCATTTGAATTGTTCAGAAAGATGTAGCTTGAAGAGCTCAACCCTGATGCATTCACTCTGTCAGCTCTTTTCATTTTGCTTCATCAATTGGTAGTTTTACACTTTAGTTTAACTCGTCAGTCTGAAGGCCAGTATGATTAGACAGGTTATTCGGGTTAGTCGGGTCGGTTATCGTGTCTATATTATCGGGTTGACCCGTTTAATAAACGGGTCCTCGTGTAGTGTAAACGGGTCCCCGTGTAGTGTAAACGGATCGTGTTGACCCGACCCATTTATTAAACGGGTTAACCTGGTCGTGTCGGGTTACCCATCTAATAAACGGGTCGGGTTCGTGTTGAGGTATGCTGACCCGCCGACCCGACCCGATTGCCACCCCTAGTTGTGTCAAATAGCTGTGGCACTTAACAGAAGACACCCTTGAGTACCCCTCTAGCTGACCATCATTTGTCCTCGTCATCCGGATGGGTAGGCACCATCAAGTGAGCTGAGTACTTGCTAAAGGCCTCCCTGCAAAGGGACTTCCCTTGAAATTGTAGATTTTCCCAACATGAAATCACTTTGTAGGCACGATGAGCTTGTTCATTCTAGCCTGTCAAACCTTGTACACAGCTCTCTTTTCTTTCGATGAGAACCAGAGAAAGCCATTCCTGGAGTAAGAGACCTTGGCTGTGTTGGTGAACCCTGCCAGCCTACGGGGCCTTCTCCGGCAATGTAAAACAGGGCCCCATCCCTCACCCTAAGGAGTCGCCATGCTTCAGCAATATGCAAATGCTATGCAAATGCCTATGAGAATGAAACCCTAACCACCGGTCTAGTGGCCAAGGCCACACCCCACTGCACTAACCCCCTTAGGGCTTTGTACAGGGTTCATGTTTCCTCGTCTTTGTATACCATTACATCATGCCAAATTTCCAGTTTCATCCGTTAGCCTTTTTTTTGTTCGGTTGATCAC
The DNA here is from genome assembly GCF_984573655.1 of Nuphar pumila. Classification (NCBI taxonomy): domain Eukaryota; kingdom Viridiplantae; phylum Streptophyta; class Magnoliopsida; order Nymphaeales; family Nymphaeaceae; genus Nuphar; species Nuphar pumila. The sequence goes on from NC_143250.1 coordinate 116,340,846, forward strand.
ATGAATTCTTGTTTGTGCACGAAAAGAATGCACACATGAAAAGGAAGCACATAACTAATGGGGGTGTGGTTGGTAGGAGCTGACAATGCACGTCTCCTGTGGGACGTCGCAAGTTCAAAACCCAATGGCACTTTGAATAATAACTGGTGGGGTCTGCCTAACCCAGCTTGCCTTTACCCAAAATAAAATGAAAAGGAAACACATTAAACCGGAGAATTTATGATGCATTTGGATGTTGCCCGAAACTTGGTTAAAAACCAAGTTTAAACTTATTAAGCTTGTGCCTAGGGGTGGCAATCGGGTCGGGTTGGTGGGTCAGCATACCTCAACCCAAATCCGACCCGTTTATTAAACAGGTCGGCTGTGGCAAACACGAACCTGACTCATTTATTAAACGGGTAACCGGACACAACCCGCCAACCTGCTTAATAAACTGGTTGGGTCGGGTAAACAGGTTGGCGGGTTAGCGGGTCAGGTTGGCCGGTTGACTCGCCCGCCTAACCCGTTTATTAAACGGGTTGGCGGGTTGGCATACCCCTAACACAAACCCGACCCGTTTAATAAACGGGTTAGGCGGGTTGACCCGTTTATTAAACGGGTTCATTTTTGCCCAACCCGAACCCGCCTAAGAGGCGGGTTGGCGGGTCGTGTCAGGTTTTGCCACCCCTACCTCAAAGGCAGGCATCTTTTTTTGGGTCCGTACATCTTATTTTTTTAGTAAACTTTTTCATTCAAAACTTGACCTAAACGCAGCACCTAACAAAAATGTTAAGTGCCACGTGGCATTCATCTGAAACCTATAATGATCGGCCACGATTTTAGCATGAGCATGTTCAGCCTGACCTGATCGGCTTCCGCCATTGAAAGCTACTGACACACCCGTGATATTGACAGATTGAAATGACATTGTTTCAGCTTTATATATGGTAATTGTGTAGTGTATAGTGGTCAAAAAAATAAAATTTAGCTGAAATCATAACCTAAATTTATGTGGAACAATAAACCGAGCTATATCATGTCATTGTTTCAGCTTTATACATAATTGTATATTGCTTATGGGAAAAAAGAGTATATCCATAATTGAAATAATCCATGAAATGGAAAACGAATAATTAAATATATTTCTTTTGAAAAACAGAAAATAATTTTAACAATATTATCATTAAACATCCCAAAGTAGTCATTTGCAAACATCCTCGACCCCTTTTCGTTAAATGATCCTTAGCTTGTAAACTTAAATAGAAATGATTTATCAAAGCTGCTTCATTAAAGCTCCACAAGTAACATGAAGCCTAACATAATTATTGGTCTAAGCACTGACAAGTGGCACACTTTGGCGATGTCACAAAATTTATTCTCCGAGAAAATATGGTGAGCAAAAATTTCATGGTTGTGAAAAAACTGGTTTTAACAAAAAAGGAAAAATATTGGCATAGAAAATATATAAAAAATACAATTAATATAAAAAAACTAGAAAAAAATGCTTGCATGGTGTTAATATTCCAATAAAAACACGATATGTTCATAACTCAAAATAGGCGATACTTTGAAAAACATCATTTTTTTTTTAGTTTTATATGGATCATTGAAATTATCGATCCATTGTGTTGATTGCATGGACAAGGTAAGCTATAAGGCTGCACCTTGCAGTATTTACTGCATTTGTACCAAAAGTGAACTCATCCATGCTCAATTGGCCAAATCACCTTAACATTAGCTATAACCCGAATTGGGACAAACCTAAAAACCCGGAAAATTACTCTTCCAGATAAAACTTGGAAGAATCAGAACCAGAAAAATCTTTTACCAAGACTTTGAAACATTTATGAAACACAAGGTGCTGTCCCTCCTGAAACATGTACGCAACGACAAAAGACCATCATAGATTACGGCTGGTAAATGCACCAATCTGCTCATAACTTTTTTTTTGAAAGGCGAGCTGGGGTTAGGCAAACTCATACCAGTTATACAACTATACCATTGGGTTTTGAACCTGCAACGTCTCAACACAAGCTGACGTACACTAACTTCTCCTACCAGACAAGCGGAGCCCCCTTTGGTCAATCTGATCAACTTGGTTCGCGTTGGTTCAATAAGTATTGTATTCACCACCACCTAGGTGGTGTCCCATGTGGTCAGCAGGAATCATTCACATAGATAGGATTGGGAATTGAATAGAAAACTGCCACCAAGATCAATTCTTCCGGGGATCATAATGGTGGGAGTTTTCTGTGAGCTAGGCCATTCACCTAATGTGTACTATGTAAAGAGGAGGGAGGAATTAGGTGACCCATGTTTCTTAGGCAGGTTCCTCGTAATCAAAATAATAATAATAACAACAACAAAAATAATAGTAATAATAATTATATGCGGTAAACAAGTTGCTAAAAGCGTGACTTAGATGCAAAAAAAATGGAGTTTGTTTTTCAATTATTTTCCTAGTGCGTCTTTAAAAATGTGTATTTTTTAAATGTGCCAGCTCGAGCATGGCATGTGTTTCAAAAGTTGGCTAGAGCTTAAGCTTAGGTTCAAATAGTATTGGCCAAAACAACCCAAACTTGAATTAATAATGATAATACGAGTCAAACAAGTTGCTAAGCATGACCTAGATGCAAGAAATTTGAGGTTCGTTTCGTCGCTTTATACTTCAATTATTCTCCTTGTCCCTGTTCAAATAGTATATTCTTGTTCATCGACGACTTCTACTACAACACGAACATGCTTAAGGTGCTTGGTAGATATGAGATCATACTTCTCCCAAAGGTAGTGGATTTGAAGAACATATATATCATCGTGTAACCCCATTTTCATTCTTGGTGCGCCCTCCCGTGTCATTTCAGATATTATCAGCACCTCGTAGAAGGCATTCATCAAGAGAAGGAAGGTGGTGCAAGCCTCAAAAGCCATCCACAATCTCTACATCCAGAAAGTTGCACTTCATGCTGATGATGGATATTAGTAAGGCCTTTGACTTTGTCTCATGGCCTTTTTTTCATAAAAGTCGTTGCAAAACGTGGGCTTTGGGGACAGGTGGTGTAGATGGGTGAAAGAATTGGTCGAGACCGCATCCACAATGGTTTGCCTTAATGGTGATTCTGGCCCAGTTTTTTATTTGCACAGGGGCCTCCGGCAGGGCTGTTCGATATCACCCTATCTCTTTGATATAGACTCAAAGGGGTTGACAGCCTTACTAGGACAAGCTGCAAGGGTCGAATTTATAAACCTGACGTCCTTCTTCGACTTCGACTTCACTCTTCTCTAGTTCGTTGATGACTTCATCCTCTTTGGTGAAGCATAATCAGAACTTAACAAAGATTTCAAAGATGATTCTCTCAAACCTACTCAATCTCGTAGGTGAGGTTTCTTTAAATAATATTTTGATATAGAGTATTGACAAAACTGTTTACAGAAATAAATCCCTTAATTTAAGGGAGGATATGTTTGGTTGTTTTAACAACCTCACTATCTTTCCTTGTTCGACAGATTTATCTTTAGCTAAACAGCCTGGCGAGTTTTCCATATGATGCTATGTTGGTAAGATTATAACTAAATGGGGCGAGATTTCTGCAACATTGATTTCATGTGATGATGTTTTTGTTATTGTTCTAATATCCCCCTTCAAACTCAAGCTAGGAGTGCGTAGATTGAGTTTGTCTCATAGAAACAAGAACAGAGAGCTAGTGAGGGGTTTGGTCATGATGACAGCAATCTGATCACCAGAAGGAACATGTTGCACTTGCAGATGGCCTTTGGTAATGTGATCCCGAATGAAGTGTACATCAATCTTGATGTGCTTTGTTCGTTGATGAAGAACCGGGTTGAGAGATAAGGCAAAGGCACTCAGGTTATCACAGTACGATGAATGTCTTGTCCGAAGCTCTTTGAGTAAATGTGTGAGAGAGATAACCTCGAGAGCAGTGTTAGCGAGTGCCCGATATTCAGCCTCAGTGCTAGACCAAGCCACAATAGCTTGTTTGCCAGCACTCCAAGAGGCAAGAGAGCGGCCAAAAAAGACAACAAAGCCATCGATGGATTTGTGGTCATCTAAATTACCAGCCCAATCATCATCGTTGTAGGCAGTCAACCCAAGATGAGCATTGACAGAAATGAGAAAACCGTGAGAGAGAGTGCCTTTGATGAAACGCAAAATGCGCTTTACTGCGCCCCAATGATCCTCAGTGGGTCGTTGCATATATTGACAGACCTTGTTGACTACAAAATTGATGACAGGTCGAGTGAGGGTAAGGTATTGAAGAGCTCTGACTACCTGGCGATAACGGGTAGGATTGGAGAGAGGAGATCCTTCATCTTGAAGAAAATGACAGGATAGAGACATGGGAGTGGTTGTGGACTTAGCGTCAAGCATATCCACTTTGTGCAAAAGGTCCACCATGTATTTGTGTTGAGTGAGGAGAAGCCTATGTCGAGAGGGTGTAGCCTCAATGCCAAGGAAGAAGTGGAGATGTCCCAGATCTTTGAGGGAGAACTCTTGACCAAGTTGAGCAATGGTGTGGGAAATGACGGCCGAAGAATCTCCAATGAGGATGATGTCATCAACGTAAACTAACAAATATAAAATGTGAGTACCCTTAAAAAACATGAATAAAGAAGGATCTATGTGAGAGGGTATAAAACCAAGGAAAAACATAAAAGGCTAAGACGATGGAACCAGACACGAGGGGCTTGATTGAGTTCGTAGATAGCTTTATGTAATTTGCAAACAAAATGTGGCCTCTGGGGATCAATAAATCTAGGTGGTTGGGTCATGTAGACTTCTTCCGAAAGAGTGCCATTGAGGAAGGCATTATTTACATCCAATTGATGAATTTTCCAACCGCGAGAAACAACCATAATGAGTATTAGACGAATAGTGGGTGGTTTAATGACTGGACTGAAGGTCTCAAAATAATCAATGCCTTCTTGCTGTGTTTCAGCCTTTGGCAATGAGGCGTGCTTTGTATTGGTGAATGGTTCCATCAACATTGCACTTAATTTTAAAGACCCACTTGTTGATGACATTGTTGTAAGATGAGGAAGGAGGGACCAAACTCCAAGTGTTGTTCTTTAGGAGGGTCGTATATTCGTTATTCATGGCTTGAAGCCATTTACGATCTTTAGAGGCTTGGAGATAGGTGGATGGTTCGAGACTAAGAGGATTAGAAGTAGTGAGGTAAGTTTTGGGTTTGAGAGACCCTGTTTGAGATCTAGTAACCATAGGGTGAGTTTTAGTAATGGGTTGAGAAGGAGGCTCGAGTTGAGATGAAGGTATAGGATCTATGGTGGATGAGGATGATGAGGCTCGGTTAGAGGCATCAATCATGGGTGAAGATGGTGGAAGTGTGTAAGATAACTCTGGTTCATTTGTGGGAGGGGCAGGTTGTGAAAAAGGAAGAGGTATGCAGGAAAAAAAAAGAGGATGTAGTAGGCGAAGACGGTGTTGCTTCTTGGAATGGGAAGCGGCCCTCATAAAAAACAATGTGTCGACTAGTAATTACTTGTTGTTTAGCTATGTCGAAACACAAGTAGCCTTTGTGTTGAGAACTGTACCCAAGAAATATGCACTTTTGGCTTCGAAAATACATTTTATGAGAGTTGAATGGGCGCAGCCAAGGGTAGCAGAAACATCCAAACACCTTTAGGTTCTTATAATCAGGATTTTGTTTAAAAAGGATCTGAAGAGGGGATTTCATTTTTGTGATTGTAGATGGCATCCAATTTATAAGAAATACTGCAGTAAGAAAGGCATAATCCCAAATTTTTTGAGGCATTCCAGCTTGAGTGAGAAGTGTAAGCCCTGTTTCGACAATGTGTCTATGTTTACTCTCTACCTATCCATTTTGTTCATGAGTGTGTGAACAAATGATACGATGATCAATTCCAGAAGTTTTTAGATAAGTGGACATATTTCTAAACTCTCTTCCCCAATCACTTTGAAAATACTTGATGCGTTTTCCAACCAGATTTTCAACTTTCTTGATAAAAGTTTTGACTACCTCAAGAACAACATATTTATGCTTAATAATATATATCCAGCAGAAACGAGTGCAAGCATCAGCAAAACTAATGTAATACCGATATCCATGCATAGGAGGAGTGGAAGAAGGCCCCCACACATCTGAAATAATCAATTCCAAAGGATTCCAAGTTTTCTGTGATGATTTATTAAAATGCAAAGCATGACTCTTGCCCATTTGACAGGCTTCGCAGACATTATTGAGAGATTTTCTAAACACACGTAGTCCATACTTATTCAACACATGTTGTACTATGCGAAGAGATGGGTGTCCCATACGAAGATGTCATTGATCCTTTGAAGTGTGTTCGCCTACAAGAGCAGTAACTCTCATTTTATTTATGTTATCAATCTTTTATAGTGCAAGCTGATATAGTCCATGACCATTGGTTCCCTCCAGAAGGACGACTCCCATTTTGCGATCCTGCACAAAACATTTGTTAGGATGAAACTAGAACATAGCATCATTGTCTTTACTAAACTAATGAACAAAGAGCAGATTGTGTGTAATTATAGGCACGTGCAAAATGGATTTAAGAACAAGAGGGAGACTCTAAGATCCTTGAAAATAAGTTTTTCCAATAGAGGAAATAGACAAACCTTTTTCATTACCTATTTTCACTTGATCATTTTCATAATATGGTGTGCTGATGGAAAGATTGTTGAGGTCGGCTGTAAGATGGTGAGTGGCTCCCAAATCAGAATACCATCCATTTTTTTCTATAGAAGGTTCAACAGTTGCATTAAATACTTCAGCTTTGCTCCTTTGCTCTTGTTGAAATAATTTGCATTTTTTAGCACCATGTCCTTGCTTTCGACAAAGTTGACATATAGTGCGGCATTGCTGAGACATATGGTCTGTATTCCCACATGCATGGCACTTGATAGGCCCTTTCTGCCCGAAAGTGCATTGATTTCCTTGAGTTCGGCTTTTCAATTTATTGTTTTGTTTGAGATTGAAATTATGCTCTTTGATTTCAGATGGCTTAAAAGCCATGTTTGCTTCAGGTGAATTAAGGATACCTTCATTGTCTTGCAACTGTGCCTCATGTGAGAGGAGCATACCAAGAAGGTCTTCAATGGAAAGAGCTTCTGCTCGAGTATTGATTGTTGTTCGAAATGCTCCATATTCATTAGAAGGGAGTCCGGCAAGAATATAAGTAATCATGTCATCATCATCGATTGGTTTGGAGGCCAAAGCCAATTGAAGTGCTATGCTTATGATTTTATAGAAATATTCAGATATTGACTCTTTTCCTTTCTTCATATTAGTTAACTGAGCTTTTAACTGTTGTATGTGTGCCCTTGATCGGGTTGAATACATTAGTCGGAGGGCTGACCAGACCTCATTTGATGAGGTTAATCCAACAATTTGACTGTGAACTACATCGGTTAACAATGATAATATCCAACTGAGGAGCAGTTGATCCATTCTCTGTCATTCAAGATAGGCAGGGTTTATTTCGTTCTCCTTTTCTGAGATGAACTTCTAGGCACAGGGTCGAGACCCATCAATATAACTCAGCAGGTCATAGCTTTTTGAAAGTGGGATAAACTAAGATTCTCACAACAAAAAGTTGTTTGTAGACAACTTAACAGAGAGCAAATATTGTAGATTCGATGGAGCAGGGAGAATATAAGAGAAACCTGTGATGGCACTATTGTATGTTGCACATTTATTTTCTGCATTTGCTTCAACGCCCATTGCTAGACAGAAAGTTGCAACTCAGGTGTTGGTTTTCTCTGTGAGGAAATGCAGGCTCTGATACCAAATCAGAACTTAACAAAGATTTCAAAAATGATTCTCTCAAGGCTACTCAATCTCGTAGGTGAGGTTCCTTTAAATAATATTTTGATACAGAGTATTGACAAAACTGTTTATAGAAATATATCCCATGATTTAAGAAAAGATATGTTTGGTAGTTTTAACAGCCTTACTATCTTCTCTTGTTCGATAGATTTATCTTTAGCTGGACAGCCTGGCGAGTTTTCCATACGATGTTATGTTGGTAAGATTGTAACTAAATGGGGCGAGATTTATGCAACATTGATTTCATGTGATGACGTTTTTGTTACTGTTCTAATAAGCATCAATTAAGCACACGATGTAGATTCTCTGCTTCCTTAGAGTGTTCGACGTCATCTTTGGTCTGCATATCAATGGGCGCAAAAGTGAGGTCTTCATCTTCAACATTGATTATGTTATCACAACAGCTGCCTCCTACCTCTTGGAATGCTGGATAGGTAACTTACTAATTTCTTACCTTGACCTCCCTCTTGACAAGTGGTTAGTTTCAGTGCCTCACTAGTCGTCTGTCTTGGATCGTGTGGAGTTCAGATTGTAGTCATGGCGAGGTAAGTACTTATCCAAGGCTGGTAGATTGACCTTGATCAAATCTGTTGTGTTGGCCATACCATCCCATTACATGTCGGTCTATAAGTTGCCTGCCAAAATAGAGAAGCACATCAAGCAGCTTATGCACAATTTTCTTTTGAGAGGAGACAACAAGCGGTCTAAAATCGTTGTGGTGGCTTGGTCTTGGGTTGCTAGGCCGATCAACCAGGGTGGTTTGAGGGTCATGCCGCTATCATTGATGAATAAAATGTTGATTTCAAAGTGGTGGCGGTATGTTTGCCGCAACAAAGGGGATTGTGTTTTGTATTTTTACTCGAAGTATGGATTGCGAGGCACACCTATGGATTGATCCTCGGGCAGGGAGCAACAGGCTTCTTTCGAGATGTGGCAGCATTGGTGTCGAGTATGGCCTCAGTTCGTGATTGGGCCAGCCCGCATTATCCGATTGGTGGGATGTGTGTGTATGGTCTCACACCACATCTAGGGAGTTCTCAGTGGCCTCTTTTTGTCTTGCGATGTCGAGGCTTCGTAGAGTGTGTGTGGTCTTGAGGGGTCATCTCTTACCTCAAAGATTTGTGCTTGGGTAGTGATTAGCGATGATGTGTTGACTTATGACAACCTTTTGCGGAGAAGTTTATGCTTGCCCAATGTTTTTTACTAATGCAATGTGAGTAGGGGTGTCAACAGGTCAGGTTTGGTTCGGACCCAGGTGAAATCAGACTTGTACCCGATTTTTGGATATGGTGTCAGGTCCGAACTCAAGTCTAATCGGGTCTACTATAAGAAAAACCACACTCGGAGCCGATAAGAACTACATGAACCATATTCAGACCATACCTAGTAAAACAATAGTTTTTTATCATTTTTATATTGAAAATTTGTGGGTCATAATCGAAACTCGGGTCAGGACTGGGTATGGTATAAAATTTCACAAACTATACTTGGGTCCATGTATTAATCGGTCCTTCGAGTCCGGGTAAACCAGGCCCATTGACACATTAAAATGTGGGTGCAGAAATGTTCCCGCACTTGCTATGGTTCTGCAACCTTTTCAGACCCTTCGCTTGGCTGCTTAGCAGCAGCTTTGCCTAATAGTGGGCCGAGAATCTTTGGCTAGAGACCTAGTTTTTAACCAGAACTTGCTGCCTAGAAGAAGTGATATTATGTTTGAAGGTGTTGGTTGTTCACGGCTTGATGGGAAGTTTGGTGGGAGCATAACGCGAGGACCTTTGAGGGTCGGGCTAGGCCTGCCTCTTCACTACTTGTTCTTATTCTATCTAATGTATTTCACATTATTGCCATGAAATGGTCGATAGCGAGCTTGGGATGAATTTGACCCATCTTCGCTGCCTGCCCTTGTAAATTTGGGGTTGATACCTCATCGCCCTAAGTTTTTTTTTTACCTTGCTTTAATAAAATCAAGTTTCGTTCTTTATCAAAAAAAAAAAACTGAGACAATTAAGGAGAGAATAGAAATTATTAATACAGGTAATGCAAACACATTTTGGTTACAAACAAGGTGAGAATGTAGACTAATCCTAACCATTGGTTGGATGGCTATAATTGAATTTAGGATGGATCCTATCAGTGGCAGAGCCAGGGGTGGGCATGGGTGGGCGGTCGCCCACCCCAGAATTAGAAATTGAGTCGAAATATGATACGACTCGGGTCTTCTTCTTCATTCTGCACGATTTGGTGGTTGCATTCTTTCCTTGTGAATGCTTGTCGAAGAAGATCAGAGCAGGGTGGTGCAGGCGTGGACATCAAGCCTCCCTGCAATACAGAGTACCCTATGGCACCCAGACGCAGGAAACGGTGGACATGGGATGGAGCCAGCCGAGGGAGTTGCTTCGCCTCATGCTGTGGCGAGGACCGTCCCCTCCGAGAGGGAGCTGAGGAGGCACCTCAGTTGGAAGACCTTCGGCTTGCTGCTAGATCACCATCGAGAAGGAGGTGGCTCAACTACCGAAACTGGCTTTCTATCTCGTTCTATGATCTTCACCACCACGGAGGCTTCGAGCCATTGTGCCACCGATAGAGGTCGATCATCACCACCCGAAGTCTGCCCACCCAACGAAAAACTTCTGGCTCCGCCACTGGATCCTATCATATGTCAGATGATGAGATCCATTCCCATTTGCCTAGTAACGTTTTTACTACCACCACAATGGTAAGGGCAAACCAAATTTAAAATCTCTTCAAACATAAAGTTTCATGCTATTTTGGAAACGTTATAAAGTACATTTTGTTTTTTATGAAGCCCCTGTTTCTGCTTTAAATAACTTGTATGAGTGTCCTTCAAGTGCTAGGCTGTAAGATATTCGGAAGAATTTGATTGTGAAGTCCTGGACGTGGGGCCATTGGAGGTGAAGAAGGGCAAGGTAGTCCCTCACATGTTGATAGGAAGCATCATTTCTAGAAAATGATGCTTGGGACCTGTACAAGCTGGTTGGTTCATTTGCTTGTCATTTACATTCACCTTCAAACGCCTACAGTAGTACATACGATCACTGTCCTGACAGTGTAAAACTTTGTGGGCTTACCCTTTGCCCCCATGGGGTCGCCACACTTCAATGATACCTAAAGAACTTATAATTTAAAAAAAAAAATGTGGAGAAACATTATACTTCAATCTTACAGATTGGGTTGCTATGAGCCCCAGCCATTCCTCATAATGATGTTAAAACAGAGACTGAATGGTTATTTAAAATCAGAGCAGTGACCAACTACCATCTGAATCTGCCAAGAGTTGCAATTGATGCCATGCATTTGCTTTACGTTTGGAGATAATGATTGATTGTAAACAGGGCAAAACCTTAGTGCAGATTCCATATTTTTTTTAAGGAAAAAAATTTGGCTACGCGTATGGGTTTCAAACAATGTTGTTAAAATCGGTTGGTCGACTCACGTGTCATTTAAATTCATGAATTTTAATATATTTTAATATTTATAATAGGTTGAAATTTTGTATAATATTTTTTATTATTTAATGACACGTGTCATCTGATGGTAAAAAAAAATGATATAGAAAGCTGGGTTAGGCAGATCTCTACCAGTTATACGACCATAACATTTAGGGTTCTAAGTTGCAACATCCCAACACAAGGAGACGTGCACTAACTGCTCCTGCCAGACAAGTAGAGCCCCCGTTATTGATTCATAAACAATTGGTTTTGATTTGATGGTTAGGGTTTTTTGAGAAACCAATTCACACAGTGAACTGATTTTTAACAATGCTAGTTTCAAATACATTCGTGAGGAAACGGGATTTTTTTTTATCAGACCCTGCATATGAGATGCACATATTTGGTATTCTTAAATAGAATGATGTTTTCAATTAAAAAAAAAAACACGATTGAAGGGCCTGTTACAAACAATTCGATTCAATCATGATTTTTTTTCAGCTTGCTAATCCAAAAAAAAAAAAAACATGATTGAAGAGTCAATTCTCTGTTAAATTGACCATGTTTTTTTTTTTAAAGGCAAGCTGGGTGATAGTGACAAATATCGTGAGATTTATGAAAATCTTGCAATAATATCGTGAAAAATTGCCGGAAAGTTTAAAATGGCAATTTCTACCAAGATTTTCAAAATATCGCGAGATTTATGAAAAAACATAAATATCACGATTTAAATGTGATAGTTACTTTTTAAACGGCTATTTATCATGAAAAACTCATGTGTTTTTATTTTTAAATAATTTTTATTAATATTTTCTTATAATTTTTTTTAATTTATTTTTTATTGCCAAGATTTTGCCAAAAAATGCAAGAATTATGATTTTTTTTAATTTCTCACAAGTTTTTGAAAAAAGAGATTTTGTCATTTTTAACATTTGTCACAGTGGCTGGGGTTAGGCAAACCCCCACCAGTTATCGCGAGAAATTGCCTGAAAGTTTAAAATGGCAATTTCTTGCGAGATTTTCAAAATATCGCTAGATTTATGAAAAAACATAAATATCATTATTTAAACATGATAGTTATGTTTTAAACGGCTATTTATCATGAAAAAATCATGTATTTTTATTTTTAAATAATTTTTAGACATATTTTCTTATACAAAATATTTTTTAGATTTTTCAATTAATTTTTTTATTGCAGAGATTTTGCCAAAAAATGCAAGAATTATGAAAATCTTTCAATTTCTCGCAAATTTTTGAAAAATAATATTTTATCATTTTAAACGTTTGTCACTGTGGTTGGGGTTAGGCAAACCCCCACCAGTTATTATTCAAAGTACCACAGGGTTTTGAACCTGCAACGTCCCACCAGACGTGCACTGACAGCTCTTACCAACCACGTAGAGCCTCCTCTGGTTAAATTGACCATGTTTTTTTTTAAGGGAAGCTGGGGTTAGGCCAGCCACTACCAGTTATACAAAGTTACCATTGGAATTCGAACTTGGAACGTCCCAACACAAGGTGATGTCACTAGCTGCTCCTACCAGACAAGCGGGGAGCCCCGTTGGTTAAATTGACCATGTTTATTAAAACACTATGCGGTCAGATTTAGTCAAGATAACCAGCCCTATGAGTTTCAACTAGGAGGGGTTTGGAACCCATAAGTCCAGTTTGTGTAGTATTTCCCCTTTTTCAAACAGTGTTCTTTCATGGACTGTTTGCATTAAGAAAAACATCATTGTCTTTCTTCAGAAAACCAGACCAATTTCACTACTCTCGATCTCAAGCAAATATATCAATCTTATGGAAATTTTAGGCTTTCTTGTGAAAATCTCAAGAAAATATCTGAAAGGATAAAAATTTGCACAAAATACTATGAAACCATTTTTGTGACATGCTAATTTACAGAAAAAATGATATCTTAAATTAGAGGATATTTTGAATATATTGTGGCTTTTTGTATTATGTCAGGCTATGATATGAAAATATGGTGATAAAGCATCAATTTCATAATATCAGCTAACATTTGTGATATAGCTCCTTAAAACCTCACCAATTAGGGGGTGGAGATGCCATCAAGGGGTGGCAAAATCCGACACGACCCGCCAACCCGCTTCTTAGCCGGGTTCGGGTTTGGCTTAAACGGGTTCGTGTCATAAACGTGTTGACCCGCCTAACTCGTTTATTAAACGAGTCGGGTTCATGTTAGGGGTATGCCAACCCGCTTGACCCGTTTAATAAACGGGTTAGGCGGGCGGGTCAACCCGTTTACATGAACCCTCAACCCGTTTACACAGGTTAGGTGGGCGGGTCACCCCATGGTCCATTCCCAAATGCCCACCGCTACCCATCACCACACACACACTCTCTCCTACCCGCTTATGCCACCCTCCTCCGTCGGCAACACCTCTCGCACTGGCAACCCACCCCTCTCTCTCCCTCTCCCTCTCCCTCCTCCATCGATGCTCGTCGTTATACCACATCAAGCAAGCCCATGCTCAGATCGTCACCTCCAGCGTCACCGTCGTCGCCGGCCCGCTCATCGCCGCCTGCTCGCTCTCCCCCTCTGCCTCGTTGGACTACGCCCTGGCCGTCTTCCACCGCATCCGCAACCCCGACACCTTCGCCTGGAACACGCTCATCTAGGGCTTTGCCGAACGTGGGGACCCTCTCCGAGGGGTCGCCCTCTACGCCCAATTTGTCTCCCGCGTCGTTTCTCCGAACAACTACACCTTTCCCTTCGTCCTCAAGGCATGCACGCATGCCCCTGCCTTGCCGGAAGGCGAGCAGATGCACAGGCACGTCGCAAAACTCGGGTTTGTTAGAGGAAGGATAATCGAAAGAGAGGAGGAACAACCGACAGACGCGCCATGCCCGTCGACGAGTAAAGGGTGAACAAAACCTCGATAATGCTCGAATCAACCTCCCTTGAAACAGAAACCCTGAATGACTAATAGAGGGGACATTGTCCTCCTCAAAGCGCAGATGAATGCCACCTCCAACAGAATCACTGGTCGGGATCACCGAAGGTGAAGCTCGGATGCCAGAGGGGGGAGGGGAGACCGATCAAAGAGAAGAGAGAGGGGGCGACATGGTCGGTTTTTGTTCATCGGTTTTAAGAAAGAGGGATTGAGAACCCAAACTTGTCAACCCACAATTCATGTTATCGTGTTATTGGGTCGACCCGTTTAATAAACGGGTTGTTGTGTCATGTAATCGTGTCGGGTCAGGTTACCCGTTTAATAAATGGGTCGTGTTCGTGTTTGCCACATCTGACCTGTTTAATAAACGGGTCGGGTTCATGTTAAGGTGTTCTAACCCGCCGACCAGACACGATTGTCACCCCTTTGCCATCTTTCCATGTGGTAGTAAAGTGCAGCACCTTGCTGCCATGATAAAGAAAAGACAAAATTATGATTTTCCACTACCTAAACATATCCTTAATGGTTCGTGCCAATCTTTTTATGGTCAACATGCCAAAAAAGGACATTATACCAATGAAAGGGACAATTAACATATAAGTACCTAATATATAACAAATTTCTGTTTAGTAGCTTCAGGTTACATGTATTTAGGATATATGCCTAATCATTTCAAAAATTACTTAAATGGCCACTTGAGTTGTTTTTTTTCACATAACTTTTAGGGGTGGCCATAAGACTCACAGGTGCCCGCAACAGGTCAAGCTTGGACCTGGTTCAATTAAATAATCAGACTGTATTCGAGTCGAGCTCTTATGTAAATTACACAAGGCAAGACAGGTCTGAGCCATTCACTGGGTTGGGCCTAAAGGACCCAGTAGGAGCTCAGCTTGAGCCCGAGTATAACTGAGTCAGGATGAGCTTGGACCAAGACATGATTGGGGCATGTCAAACCCTAATCAGGCCAAGATAGACTTGCCCGATCACCAACCCTACTAACTCTAGCTGAAGTTTACAAATGAGACATTTGACTTCTTTTTTTAAATAATCAAATGTCAGTTTATTAGTCCTTTATTTTTGGAGAGTGCATCTGGTAAGAGGTAGCTTTGACGGATATACCACCATGCTCAACACTCCTCCAACAATTCACCCAAGATTTTTTTTTCTTTCTTACTTTTGCCAATTCCTTAGATCTCATACAATTCATATAAAACTAACCTTTGAAAATTTTCAATAAAATTTAAACTTTACAATTTGTTTTACTTGCCGATTTTTAAATGTTCCCCCCAATTTTCTATTTTAAAGATTCAAAAATCTAGAATTCATGAAAAAACCTTATTAAAAAGATTTTTAATGCACATAGAATGTGCTTGTCACAGACCTATTTCCTTCAATGGGCCAGCGCGGTGCGACAATCCTTCCTTACCGCCGTAAGCCTACTTGTTAGCTCACTTGCCAGTTGCGGAAGCTTGTAATCAGAGTCCAAGAGAGCAAGATAGAATAGAGGGAGAATAATTGCAATCACAAGAAGCAATCACAACGAGGGTGAACAAAAGAAATCTCAACGCATTTAAATCATTTACAATTTTGCCTGAGGGTGATTACAGTTCAAGCATATGGGCTGCCCCTTCGGGGTATTGATTCACATGAACCGGGCAGCATACATCAGACTCAACAAAAGCAAAACAGAGTCTAAGCACAACTTTACAATGTAAGTCGTAAGGGAACATGCTTCCCTCTTCAAATCATGCATTATTCTCGATGCCATCTGTTTCAGGGTAAGCCCTTACTCCAGCCGGGTAGCAACTGTTCATTAGGAATCTAGGATCCCGCATTGGTTCTATTGTTTCCTCTTACTGCACTAGATATTTCTTTACTTCGCCCAGGTAGTTGACCTTGTGACGAACGATCTTACTGAAGCGCTTCTCGACCCGTTGTGCTGTCGGGGCCCTCTGCATGATGGGAGCGCGTTGTGGCACGCCGCATTCTAGATCTTTATCATCTGGATGGAACTGCTTGAGGTTGCACACGTGGAACATCGGGTGCACCTTGAAGTTTGAGGGCAACTCCAGCTTATACGCCAGCTTGCCCACCTTCTTTGTGATGGTGAAGGGTCCTTTATACTTTCTGAGCAATCTGCAGTGTTGTCCATGGAAGATGCTTGTGCGCTCTGGATATAACTTCACCAACACATGGTCCCCAACTTAGAACCCAATGGGTCGAAGATGCTTGTCCGCCCACTTCTTCATTCTCTTTATCGTCTTGTATAAGAATGCCTTCGCCAACTCATTATGCTCGTTCCAGTCGCGAACAAATTGATAAGCGAAAGATGGCCTTCTCTTTTCTTGTACGACAAAAGTGTGTGGGTCAGTGGTTGTTGTCCCGTGGCTATCTCAAACGGGCTATGGTCTGAAGACACACTCTTCTGCAGGTTGTAACAAAATTGTGCCATGTCAAGGAGCTTCACCCAATTTTTTTGATTGGCACTAACAAAATGTCTAAGGTATTGCTCAAGTATCCCATTGATGCACCTTGTCTGCCCATCTATCTGCGGATAGAAGCTTGTTGAAAATAGCAAATCAGAACCAAGTAGCCAAAATACTTCACGCCAGAACTTGCCCATGAAATGAGCATCGCGGTCACTCACAATGCTCTTTGGTATGCCCCAGTGTTTCACCACATGCTTTACGAACAACTCTACAGTCTTCTCTACAGGGCACTCCTTAGAAGCTGGGATGAAGGTGACATACTTTGAGAAACGATCCACTACAACCAAAATAGAACTGAGACCCTCTACCTTTGACATGCTAACAATGAAGTCCATAGAGATATTATCCCAAGGGCGTTCTGGAATTGGTAGAGGCTCAAGAAGACCGACAACCTTATGGTTTGTCCCCTTATCTTGTTGGTAGATGAGGCATGTTCGCATATACCCCTTCAACATCGTCTCTCATATGTGGCCAATAGCAGTCGCGCTCAAGGAGTGCTAAGGTTCGCTCCTGACCAGGATAGCTGACCCATAGTATATCATGACACTCCTTAAGCAGTTTTCGACAGAGGATTCCCCACCGCGACATGAAGATGCGTCCTCCTTTTGTCACAAGGAGGTCATCTTGTAGCCAAAAACGCCGAGTCTTCCCTGTCTGCGCTAGAAAAATAAGGTGTTGTGCAGTCGGATCCTGCGGCATACTTTCGCGGATACAGCTCAGTAATGTGCCCTCCAAATGTACTTCAAAAGGCTTCATGCGTGCAACTGCCAGTTCAGCCCTGCGGCTCAGAGCGTCTGCCACAACATTGGTCTTTCCAACCTTGTACGAACTCTGCGATGTCCCGTTTCATCCCATTCCACCAGTACGTCCTCTGAAGATCTTTGAACATCTTGGTGGAACCAGGGTGAACGGAATACTTCGACCTGTGAGCTTCACTCATCAGCTCTTCCCGTAACGCTTTTGGAACCCACCATCGGTCCCCGAACATAATGGTTCCGCTCTCCTCCCGGCGAAACTGCGCTTCTGGCTTCTGAGCACTTTCGCACAACTTTTCAAAGTCCGGATCTTCTGATTGGAGTTCCTCAATTCGATCTATGATCTCTGGTCGGGCCTGCATCCCGGCACAAAGGATGCGCTCGGAGTCATCAGAAAAAGGTTGCCATTGTACGAACTCCTCGACCAGATTCCAACTGCGTCCAATTAAGCTAGCTGCTGTGATTGACGTCTTTCTACTAAGCGCATCAGCCACCACATTCGCCTTACCCGGATGGTAAGCGATGGAGAAGTCGTAATCCTTTAGGAATTCCAACCACCTGCGTTGCCTCAAATTCAGGTCCCTCTGGGTGAAGATATATTTGAGGCTCTTGTGGTCAGACATGACCTCAAACGTTTCTCCATAAAGGTAGTGACGCCAAATCTTCAGCGCGTACACTACTGCCGCTAACTCCAAGTCATGTGTGGGATAATTCTTCTCATGCACCTTTAGCTGTCGGGAAGCGTATGCTATGACCTTTCCATGCTGCATAAGAACGCAACCCAGTCCAGTCCTCGACGCATCACTGTATACCATGAAACCACCTGTCCCGGAAGGCAATGTCAAAACCGGCGCTGTGGTCAACCTCTTCTTTAACTCTTGGAAACTGTCTTCGCAGCGAGAGGACCACTCGAACTTCACTCCTTTCTGCAACAACCGAGTCATCGGAGCCGCTATACGCGAGAAATCTTGAATGAATCGGCGATAATAACCCGCCAATCCCAAGAAACTCCTAATGTCTGTCACCGTCTTCGGTTGTTCCCATGACAAAACGGCTTCCACCTTGGCTGGATCAACCTCCACACCCCTCTCGGATATTACGTGACCCAGAAACATTACTCTATCGATCCAAAACTCACACTTTGAGAATTTAGCGTAAAGATGATGTTCTCTCAGTGTCTGCAGCACGAGTTGCAAATGCCCTCGGTGATCTTCCACACTCTCCGAATATATCAGAATGTCATCTATGAACACGATGACAAAAGAATCCAGCCACAACTTGAAAACCCGGTTCATCAGATCCATAAATGCCGCAGGGGCATTTGTAAGTCCAAATGACATCACTAGAAATTCATAATGCCCATATCTGGACCTGAACGCTGTCTTAGGAATATCTTCGGTTTTAATCCTCAGCTGATGATATCCTGAACGAAGATCGATTTTCGAGAACACCTTGGCCCTTCTCAACTGATCAAACAAATCATCGATCCTAGGCAAAGGGTATTTGTTCTTCACCGTCACTTGATTCAACATGCGGTAGTCAATACAAAGTCGCATTGAACCGTCCTTCTTCTTAACAAAGAGGACCGGGGCACCCCAAGGGGATACACTCGGTCTAATAAATCCTTTGTCAAGAAGCTCCTGCAACTGCTTTTTCAGTTCCCCTAACTCAACAGGTGCCATGCGATACGGAGCGCGTGAAACTGGTGTTGTATCAGGCACTAGCTCGATCGAGAACTCAATTTCTCGATGCGGAGGCAAACCCGACAAATCCTCAGGAAAAACATCCGGGAATTCGCGGACAACGTCTAACTGCTCCAATGACGTCGCCTGACTGTCTTGAGCAGAAACACTGGCCAAGAATACCATGCAACCCTTCTTGTGGTACTTGGAGACCTTCAAAGCTGACACGATCTTCACCCCATCGGTTGGTCTCGTCGAATGGCACAACAACGCCGATAACTTGGGGTGCTCCAAGATTACCTTCCTGCCTCGACACTGGAGGGTCGCATTATGCTTGGACAACCAGTCCATGCCCAAGATGACATCATAGAATGTCATATCCAAAATGACCAAATCGGCCGACAACTCATGGCCTTCTATCACCACGCCTACGGAGGGAAAATACTTCCCGCAGGAAGAGGATGCACCCATAGGTGACATCACATCAAGAGCCCTTTCGAGGCTAGATGGAACCAAATCAAGCAACTTTGCAAACGAAGAGGAAATAAAGCTGTGTGTTGCACCCGAATCAAACATAACACGTGCAAAGTGTTCGGCGACTAAGAATATACCTTCGATCAGATCAGCCTGATCATCCTGGGAGGTTGCTGTCGCTGCGTAGACCCGTCCATTGGCCTTGCGCTGACCCTGCTGCTGTTGAGGCCTCTGCTGCTGTGGTTGTTGCGGCTGTCCACCCGGAACCGCAGGCTTGTTTGGACAGAAGGGGGCAATGTGCCCTGGCTGTTGGCACTGGTAGCATACCCCCTTAAACGATGGGCAAAAACCTAATGGATGATTCTTGCCACATCTGCAACATGCCGATTGGGCCTTCCCCTGTTGTCTCCGCGGCTGAGGTCGACCCTGTTGCGCGCCCTGTTGTCGCCCGTCCCAGGTCCGCTGCTTCTTCCCGTTCTGCACCCCCCCTCCTGCTGGAGGATTCTTCCTGGTCCCGCCTGAAGAACCTCCTCCGCTGCCACCCTTCTTCTGGAAACCACCTTTGGATCGTTCCCAATCCTCGGTCAGTATGGTGGCCGACTCGATCGCCTCGGCCAGGGTAGAAGGACGACCCCCGAGCACACGAGTCCTTAACCCGTCTTTCAGTCCACGCACGAACCTAGCCGCCCTTGCCTTCTCATTCTTGAAGAGGTTTGGGCTATACTTCTCAAGACTCCGAAACTTAGTAGTGTATTCCACTAGACTCATGGTCCCCTGAGTCAGATCAAGGAACCTTTGCTGCATCTGCTCTTCGGCGTAAGGGGGAAAGTAGGCGTCCAGAAACTCCTCCCTAAACGTCTCCCAAGGAATCTCATCCCAATCAGCAAATTTCACCCTTCGCAGGGTGTCCCACCAGTTCATGGCATCGCCCTTTAAGCGGTACGTGTCAAAGGGTGTCTTTCTCTCCTTAGGGACAAGTAAGACGTCAAACACCCGCTCAATCTCCTCGACCCATCTCTCGGCAGCCTCCGGGTCTGCCTTTCCTGAAAAGGAAGGCGGGTCCAACTTCAGAAACCTCTCGAACGAAATGCCACCTGCGTTGGGAACGATGTTGACCGGAGGGACACGAGTTGCTGCCTGCACGGCTGCCTGTGCAGCTGCCTGTGCAGCCTGTGCTGCTTGGGCCGTTTGTGCAGCTTGTGCCGCCATAGTCTCTGTTAGGGTATGGATGGTCTCCATCATGAAATCTCTTTCCTCCTGCCAGTTCGTGGGAGCAGCAGTAGAAGACGAAGCGCCTCTACAGGTATAGTGCGACATCTACAATGCACCACCTTTTCAAATTAGACTATTATTGACACTACCCCTTTAGGGTTGATCATGAACAGTATTTGTTCCCGAATCACATCAGACTTTTAATTCACACCAAAGAACATTAAATTTTAAGTAACATAATCACACAAGACTTATATAAAGTAAGCAAAAATATTAAGCAACATACCAGTGAAGAAGACTGCTCTGGAGGACGAGTCACAACTTGTTGACGCTTCAGGACAGGGCTCACATACCAATTATGAGAATTAAACATTAAAAGATGATAAAATTGCAAGTATTTGTGGTGGCTCTGATACCAAACCTGTAACGACCCCAACTCATCCTCTTTTAAAAATGCGGATTTTTTTTTTTTTTTGAAAGGCAGCTAACTTCTCACTGGGTTTTGAACCTGCAACGTCCCACCACAAAGAGACGTGCACTGACCGCTCCTACCAACCTGCGGAAAACTTCCCAGAGACCCGGGGTTCTCACAGTTCCAATTCCAACTGGATAGCCACAAACCACAAATCAACTTGCAAATAACATCCATAACTAACCATTACCTTTACTAATCTCAAAAAATAAAGTGTCTGACTCAAGTAACTACTGATGACAATAAGCAAATAACAGAAATACTAGATTGAAAAACCAAAACGAAGAGACACTCTGTCCACAAAGAAGACTGTCAAAACTCGTTGTGACTCTCGCGCCCTCGCAGTAGCTGTCGACTTCACTGATCACCTGTTCCTGCGAAAAACCTACGAAGTAGGGTGTCAGAATCGAAATCCTGAGCACAACTACTTCTTAATGAAACAAGTGAGATAACGAGTGAAGATGAGATATCATGTAACAATTAATGGAATTGCATACAAGACAATTTATAGCAACTGGGAAATTATTCATGCAACAATCATAATTGCTAAGCATGTAAAGACAGTAAAGCAGCAGCATCTACTAAAATTTCAGCATGCAACAAGAATTAAACATTCAACACGTACCATCATGTATTGATTAAGGAAACCATTAAAGTATGCATGATCTAATGCATAACAGGAAAAATGCATGTCTTTTATGCAATGCATGAATCATTTTATTAGCTTCCATTTAAGTCTTTTGTTTCTTTATGCATGCCCTATTAAATGCATACAACCTTAAGTTTCTCTTTTTAATTACCGTTGCCCGCGGATACACCAAACGGGTACAAACCTCGAGGTTAAGTTAGGTTCCCAGGGTAGCTTAGCACACAATTTATATTTTATTACTGGGTCCTAACTTAGCCCTCGACCGAATCACCTTCGGAACATTAGACCTCCACATCTAATGTCGGGGACACAAGGGACACCCCTCGCCCACAAGTGCCACTTCCTTGGTACCAAAAACAAACAACAGTTGTGTCAAACACACCACTCACGGGTAAAGTGGCGGACTCTCCCTAAAACCATGGCCAGGAGAAGGAACCTCAATATCGGGTTCAGGGGACCAAAATTAAGCACACGGAGTTTTGTATCCTCACAGTCTCCCCCAAGACCGGATTTCTAAGATCCCCATTCTCCAGATGGGTGATCCCAGAAGGTATATTACACTGTGCTTTATTATTTCTTTTATTTAAAATTTAATTTCTTAAGTTTTGCAACATAATATGCAAAAGGAAAGATAAAAGCTCACATCAACCTCGCGAGAGCCATCACAGGACTCCGGCCTGTGGAAACATATAGAACAGTGCAATAAAGCTGAAATATTTTATGAAGCATGATCTTTGAAATGCATTGAAATGAGAATGGAAAATATTCCCACAACTCGGGTTTACCAAACCCTCGATGATTCATTTTGATCACCGGAACACTAATACAGGGATCACAAATTCAATACCATCTTTAATTTCTAAGACATATCAGAATTAAACCATGGATGAATTATCATCTCATTCTAACCATTCAAATTAAAATAAGAATGCCTAACAGCATGATAAATCGGATGCCAATTCATTTAAACAATATCAATATTTTCCAACCATTCAAATTAAAGTAGGAATGCCTAACAGCATGATAAATCCGATGCCAATTCATTTAGACAACATCAATATTTTCCAATAATTCAAATTAAAGTAGGAATGCCTAACAGCATGATAAATCCGATGCCAATTCATTTAGACAACATCAATATTTTCCAATCATTCAAATTAAAGTAGGAATGCCTAACAGCATGATAAATCCGATGCCAATTCATTTAGACAACATCAATATTTTCCAATCATTCAAATTAAAGTAGGAATGCCTAACAGCATGATAAATCCGATGCCAATTCATTTAGACAACATCAATATTTTCCAATCATTCAAATTAAAGTAGGAATGCCTAACAGCATAATAAATCTAAATGTTTTTCCATAAAATTTCATATCGATATATGAAAACGCAAAATGGGTCAACACGGATGGATCAGAAGCTAAGAAAATATTTATATTCATAATGGAAGATTAGGATGAATCACAAAGGGAGTTCACTTGATTCGGTTTGAAAGAGAACATACATTGTATGATTCACAGATGCATCATAGTGATATATTCAAGTATAAGGAAAAATACAACTTGAGACTTGTTATCTAAAAAAAACATGATTAAACATGATTATCATATCGATACATGAAAACACAAATCAGCCCAAAAGGGCTTATAACTTAAATCCCATCCTGCTCTTGCTGACCATAACATAAATCCAACAGCTTAAGCATCTTTGTTATTATATATATATATATATATATATATATATATATATATATATATATATATATATATATTTTATGTAGATGAAAACACCCAGCCCAACCCAGCCGACCCTGTCGGCTGGGTCCACCAGCATGTGCACAGGCCCAGTTTGGGCCTGTGTGTGCTGTCAAAAAGAACAGCATACCTGCAACAAGGAACTGGTTTTTTTTTTTTTGAAAAGGAGAAGAAACCCAGCCCAGCCGACCCTGTCGGCTGGGTTCAAAAGCATACACACACCTGCCCCAGCCCAGCCGATCTTGTTGGCTGGGGCTTAGCAGCATATACACAGGCCCAGTGTGGGCCTGTGTATGCTGCCAGCAACCAACAGCATACTCTATTTGCACAACTAAATTTTCTTTTCCATTTTTTTTTTGTACAACAAAGTACAGAAGGTGCAAGGGAGCAACAGTGGAACTGTTCTCCAAGATTTTCCATCGACTGCTACATGGAAATCACACCTCCACCGATGCCCCACTTGAAATCAAAAAGAGGTACCCGTACCTTTTTCACGGTGGTTTTCCGGTGGCTGGAGGCTGCTGTCGTGAAGAAGGGAGCGTGGATGCTGCTTGCCGCGACCTTCAATGGCAGCCGGTAGCCCACGCTGCCTGACGATGGTGGTTTGCCCTTCGGCGTGCGCACACCGAGCGAGAGAGAGAGAGACGGGGAAAGATGGGGAAGAGAGAGCCCGAGTGAAGAGGGCATAACCCTCTCTTCACCCCCCTTTTATCGACCCCAGCCCCCCTCCTTCCTCGCCGAGATGGGAGGGGGAGGTCGGTTACGCCTTGCGTAATCCCCCCCCTTCCCCCCTTTCCTTTCCTGCTAGGGCGTATCGGGCAACCCTTATCGGGTTGCCCTTTCTGTTTTAAAAGGCTATTAGTTTGGGGTGGGGCTCGGGTCCGAACCCGGGACCCGCAACCCAGCCCCAAAATGAAATGGGTCCACAAGTGGATCCAAATGGATCCACTGTGGATTCTCGAATTAAAATAAAAATTTTAAATTAGAAAAATTTTTCATTTATTTATTATTACCCTTTAAATCAAGATTTCAAATAATCAATCCTAATTACCCCCTCCCCTTTATGGGTCCTGGATCCGTAATGTGGGTCTAGGCCCAAATTGAAAATTTTTGAGATATTTTCAAATAAGAAATCTCGGGTTTTACATCTCTACCCCCTTAAAAGAATTTCGTCCGCGAAATTTGCACGTACCAAATAAAAGAGGATAGTGTTGACGCATATCCGCCTCAGGCTCCCAAGTGCATTCATCTAGCCCATGATGCTGCCAACGCACCTTTACAAATGGAATCGTCCTACTGCGCAGTACCCTTTCCTGGCGTTCCACAATCTCTATCGGCTTCTCGTCCGTTGTTAAGTCAGGTTGTACCTCGATCGCCTCATAGTGAATTACGTGTGAGGGGTCAGGCACGTACTTTCTCAACATCGAGACATGAAAAACATCGTGAATCTGCGAAAACTGAGGAGGAAGGGCTACTCGATACGCAGTCTCTCCGACACGTCCAAGGACTTCGAAGGGTCTCACATACCTAGGACTCAACTTGCCTTTCTTCCCAAACCGGAAGATACTTTTCGTAGGCGAGATTCGAACGAACACGTGATCACCTACCTCAAAACTGAGCTCTCTACGCCGCTGATCGGCATAACTTTTTTTTGCCTACTTTGAGCTGCAATCAACCTTTGCCGAATTAAACGCACCTGATCCGCATAGTGCTGAACGATTTCTGGAGACTCTACTGCTCTCATTCCAACCTCATCCCAACAAACCGGTGATCTACACGGTCGGCCATACAGTGCTTCATACGGGGCCATACCAATACTAGCATGAAAGCTATTGTTATAAGAAAACTCTGCAAGCTTCACATGTTTGTCCCAATCACCGGCCCAATCCAAAGCGCACGCTCTCAACATGTCCTCGAGTGTCTGAATCGTTCGCTCTGACTGCCCGTCTGTCTGCGGATGGAAAGCAGTACTAAACTTCAAGGTAGTGCCAAGGGCTTTCTGAAGCTGTCGCCAAAATCGAGATGTGAACCTCGGATCTCGATCGGACACTATCGAACGAGGCACTCCGTGAAGCCTAACAATCTCTTCTACGTAAAGATCGGCCAAACTCTCCAAACTTTGACTAATCCTGATCGGAAGAAAATGAGCACTCTTTGTCAACCGATCCACAATCACCCATATGGCATCTCGTTGTCGTCGGGTCTTAGGCAGCCCTACGATGAAGTCCATTGAGATATCATCCCACTTCCATTCTGGAATCTCAAGAGGCTGCAAAAGTCCACCCAGTCTCTGGTGTTCAATCTTCACTTGCTGACAAGTAAGAGACCGAGATACGAACTCTGCGATGTCCCGTTTCATCCCATTCCACCAGTACGTCCTCTGAAGATCTTTGAACATCTTGGTGGAACCAGGGTGAACGGAATACTTTGACCTGTGAGCTTCACTCATCAGCTCTTCCCGTAACGCTTTTGGAACCCACCATCGGTCCCCGAACATAATGGTTCCGCTCTCCTCCCGGCGAAACTGCGCTTCTGGCTTCTGAGCACTTTCGCACAACTTTTCAAAGTCCGGATCTTCTGATTGGAGTTCCTCAATTCGATCTATGATCTCTGGTCGGGCCTGCATCCCGGCACAAAGGATGCGCTCGGAGTCATCAGAAAAAGGTTGCCATTGTACGAACTCCTCGACCAGATTCCAACTGCGTCCAATTAAGCTAGCTGCTGTGATTGACGTCTTTCTACTAAGCGCATCAGCCACCACATTCGCCTTACCCGGATGGTAAGCGATGGAGAAGTCGTAATCCTTTAGGAATTCCAACCACCTGCGTTGCCTCAAATTCAGGTCCCTCTGGGTGAAGATATATTTGAGGCTCTTGTGGTCAGACATGACCTCAAACGTTTCTCCATAAAGGTAGTGACGCCAAATCTTCAGCGCGTA
Source organism: Nuphar pumila (assembly GCF_984573655.1). Classification (NCBI taxonomy): domain Eukaryota; kingdom Viridiplantae; phylum Streptophyta; class Magnoliopsida; order Nymphaeales; family Nymphaeaceae; genus Nuphar; species Nuphar pumila. The sequence continues at coordinate 116,367,463 of NC_143250.1, forward strand.
CACTACTGGCGCTAACTCCAAGTCATGTGTGGGATAATTCTTCTCATGCACCTTTAGCTGTCGGGAAGCGTATGCTATGACCTTTCCATGCTGCATAAGAACGCAACCCAGTCCAGTCCTCGACGCATCACTGTATACCACGAAACCACCTGTCCCGGAAGGCAATGTCAAAACCGGCGTTGTGGTCAACCTCTTCTTTAACTCTTGGAAACTGTCTTCGCAGCGAGAGGACCACTCGAACTTCACTCCTTTCTGCAACAACCGAGTCATCGGAGCCGCTATACGCGAGAAATCTTGAATGAATCGGCGATAATAACCCGCCAATCCCAAGAAACTCCTAATGTCTGTCACCGTCTTCGGTTGTTCCCATGACAAAACGGCTTCCACCTTGGCTGGATCAACCTCCACACCCCTCTCGGATATTACGTGACCCAGAAACATTACTCTATCGATCCAAAACTCACACTTTGAGAATTTAGCGTAAAGATGATGTTCTCTCAGTGTCTGCAGCACGAGTCGCAAATGCCCTCGGTGATCTTCCACACTCTCCGAATATATCAGAATGTCATCTATGAACACGATGACAAAAGAATCCAGCCACAACTTGAAAACCCGGTTCATCAGATCCATAAATGCCGCAGGGGCATTTGTAAGTCCAAATGACATCACTAGAAATTCATAATGCCCATATCTGGACCTGAACGCTGTCTTAGGAATATCTTCGGTTTTAATCCTCAGCTGATGATATCCTGAACGAAGATCGATTTTCGAGAACACCTTGGCCCTTCTCAACTGATCAAACAAATCATCGATCCTAGGCAAAGGGTATTTGTTCTTCACCGTCACTTGATTCAACATGCGGTAGTCAATACAAAGTCGCATTGAACCGTCCTTCTTCTTAACAAAGAGGACCGGGGCACCCCAAGGGGATACACTCGGTCTAATAAATCCTTTGTCAAGAAGCTCCTGCAACTGCTTTTTCAGTTCCCCTAACTCAACAGGTGCCATGCGATACGGAGCGCGTGAAACTGGTGTTGTACCAGGCACTAGCTCGATCGAGAACTCAATTTCTCGATGCGGAGGCAAACCCGACAAATCCTCAGGAAAAACATCCGGGAATTCGCGGACAACGTCTAACTGCTCCAATGACGTCGCCTGACTGTCTTGAGCAGAAACACTGGCCAAGAATACCATGCAACCCTTCTTGTGGTACTTGGAGACCTTCAAAGCTGACACGATCTTCACCCCATCGGTTGGTCTCGTCGAATGGCACAACAACGCCGATAACTTGGGGTGCTCCAAGATTACCTTCCTGCCTCGACACTGGAGGGTCGCATTATGCTTGGACAACCAGTCCATGCCCAAGATGACATCATAGAATGTCATATCCAAAATGACCAAATCGGCCGACAACTCATGGCCTTCTATCACCACGCCTACGGACGGAAAATACTTCCCGCAGGAAGAGGATGCACCCATAGGTGACATCACATCAAGAGCCCTTTCGAGGCTAGATGGAACCAAATCAAGCAACTTTGCAAACGAAGAGGAAATAAAGCTGTGTGTTGCACCCGAATCAAACATAACACGTGCAAAGTGTTCGGCGACTAAGAATATACCTTCGATCAGATCAGCCTGATCATCCTGGGAGGTTGCTGTCGCTGCGTAGACCCGTCCATTGGCCTTGCGCTGACCCTGCTGTTGTTGAGGCCTCTGCTGCTGTGGTTGTTGCGGCTGTCCACCCGGAACCGCAGGCTTGTTTGGACAGAAGGGGGCAATGTGCCCTGGCTGTTGGCACTGGTAGCATACCCCCTTAAACGATGGGCAAAAACCTAATGGATGATTCTTGCCACATCTGCGACATGCCGATTGGGCCTTCCCCTGTTGTCTCCGCGGCTGAGGTCGACCCTGTTGCGCGCCCTGTTGTCGCCCGTCCCAGGTCCGCTGCTTCTTCCCGTTCTGCACCCCCCTCCTGCTGGAGGATTCTTCCTGGTCCCGCCTGAAGAACCTCCTCCGCTGCCACCCTTCTTCTGGAAACCACCTTTGGATCGTTCCCAATCCTCGGTCAGTACGGTGGCCGACTCGATCGCCTCGGCCAGGGTAGAAGGACGACCCCCGAGCACACGAGTCCTTAACCCGTCTTTCAGTCCACGCACGAACCTAGCCGCCCTTGCCTTCTCATTCTTGAAGAGGTTTGGGCTATACTTCTCAAGACTCCGAAACTTAGTAGTGTATTCCACTAGACTCATGGTCCCCTGAGTCAGATCAAGGAACCTTTGCTGCATCTGCTCTTCGGCGTAAGGGGGAAAGTAGGCGTCCAGAAACTCCTCCCTGAACGTCTCCCAAGGAATCTCATCCCAATCAGCAAATTTCACCCTTCGCAGGGTGTCCCACCAGTTCATGGCATCGCCCTTTAAGCGGTACGTGCCAAAGGGTGTCTTTCTCTCCTTAGGGACAAGTAAGACGTCAAACACCCGCTCAATCTCCTCGACCCATCTCTCGGCAGCCTCCGGGTCTGCCTTTCCTGAAAAGGAAGGCGAGTCCAACTTCAGAAACCTCTCGAACGAAACGCCACCTGCGTTGGGAACGATGTTGACCGGAGGGTCACGAGTTGCTGCCTGTGCAGCTGCCTGTGCAGCCTGTGCTGCTTGGGCCGTTTGTGCAGCTTGTGCCGCCATAGTCTCTGTTAGGGTATGGATGGTCTCCATCATGAAATCTCTTTCCTCCTGCCAGTTCGTGGGAGCAGCAGTAGAAGACGAAGCGCCTCTACGGGTATAGTGCGACATCTACAATGCACCACCTTTTCAAATTAGACTATTATTGACACTACCCCTTTAGGGTTGATCATGAACAGTATTTGTTCCCGAATCACATCAGACTTTTAATTCACACCAAAGAACATTAAATTTTAAGTAACATAATCACACAAGACTTATATAAAGTAAGCAAAAATATTAAGCAACATACCAGTGAAGAAGACTGCTCTGGAGGACGAGTCACAACTTGTTGACGCTTCAGGACAGGGCTCACATACCAATTATGAGAATTAAACATTAAAAGATGATAAAATTGCAAGTATTTGTGGTGGCTCTGATACCAAACCTGTAACGACCCCAACTCATCCTCTTTTAAAAATGCGGATTTTTTTTTTTTTGAAAGGCAGCTAACTTCTCACTGGGTTTTGAACCTGCAACGTCCCACCACAAAGAGACGTGCACTGACCGCTCCTACCAACCTGCGGAAAACTTCCCAGAGACCCGGGGTCCTCACAGTTCCAATTCCAACTGGATAGCCACAAACCACAAATCAACTTGCAAATAACATCCATAACTAACCATTACCTTTACTAATCTCAAAAAATAAAGTGTCTGACTCAAGTAACTACTGATGACAATAAGCAAATAACAGAAATACTAGATTGAAAAACCAAAACGAAGAGCCACTCTGTCCACAAAGAAGACTGTCAAAACTCGTTGTGACTCTCGCGCCCTCGCAGTAGCTGTCGACTTCACTGATCACCTGTTCCTGCGAAAAACCAACGAAGTAGGGTGTCAGAATCGAAATCCTGAGCACAGCTACTTCTTAATGAAACAAGTGAGATAACGAGTGAAGATGAGATATCATGTAACAATTAATGGAATTGCATACAAGACAATTTATAGCAACTGGGAAATTATTCATGCAACAATCATAATTGCTAAGCATGCAAAGACAGTAAAGTAGCAGCATCTACTAAAATTTCAGCATGCAACAAGAATTAAACATTCAACACGTACCATCATATATTGATTAAGGAAACCATTAAAGTATGCATGATCTAATGCATAACAGGAAAAATGCATGTCTTTTATGCAATGCATGAATCATTTTATTAGCTTCCATTTAAGTCTTTTGTTTCTTTATGCATGCCCTATTAAATGCATACAACCTTAAGTTTCTCTTTTTAATTACCGTTGCCCGCGGATACACCAAACGGGTACAAACCCCGAGGTTAAGTTAGGTTCTCAGGGTAGCTTAGCACACAATTTATATTTTATTACTGGGTCCTAACTTAGCCCTCGACCGAATCACCTTCGGAACATTAGACCTCCACATCTAATGTCGGGGACACAAGGGACACCCCTCGCCCACAAGTGCCACTTCCTTGGTACCAAAAACAAACAACAGTTGTGTCAAACACACCACTCACGGGTAAAGTGGCGGACTCTCCCTAAAACCATGGCCAGGAGAAGGAACCTCAATATCGGGTTCAGGGGACCAAAATTAAGCACACGGAGTTTTGTATCCTCACAGTCTCCCCCAAGACCGGATTTCTAAGATCCCCATTCTCCAGATGGGTGATCCCAGAAGGTATATTACACTGTGCTTTATTATTTCTTTTATTTAAAATTTAATTTCTTAAGTTTTGCAACATAATATGCAAAAGGAAAGATAAAAGCTCACATCAACCTCGCGAGAGCCATCACAGGACTCCGGCCTGTGGAAACATATAGAACAGTGCAATAAAGCTGAAATATTTTATGAAGCATGATCTTTGAAATGCATTGAAATGAGTAAGGGAAAATATTCCCACAACTCGGGTTTACCAAACCCTCGATGATTCATTTTGATCACCGGAACACTAATACAGGGATCACAAATTCAATACCATCTTTAATTTCTAAGACATATCAGAATTAAACCATGGATGAATTATCATCTCATTCTAACCATTCAAATTAAAATAAGAATGCCTAACAGCATGATAAATCTGATGCCAATTCATTTAAACAATATCAATATTTTCCAACCATTCAAATTAAAGTAGGAATGCCTAACAGCATGATAAATCCGATGCCAATTCATTTAGACAACATCAATATTTTCCAATCATTCAAATTAAAGTAGGAATGCCTAACAGCATGATAAATCCGATGCCAATTCATTTAGACAACATCAATATTTTCCAATCATTCAAATTAAAGTAGGAATGCCTAACAGCATGATAAATCCGATGCCAATTCATTTAGACAACATCAATATTTTCCAATCATTCAAATTAAAGTAGGAATGCCTAACAGCATGATAAATCCGATGCCAATTCATTTAGACAACATCAATATTTTCCAATCATTCAAATTAAAGTAGGAATGCCTAACAGCATAATAAATCTAAATGTTTTTCCATAAAATTTCATATCGATATATGAAAACGCAAAATGGGTCAACACGGATGGATCAGAAGCTAAGAAAATATTTATATTCATAATGGAAGATTAGGATGAATCACAAAGGGAGTTCACTTGATTCGGTTTGAAAGAGAACATACATTGTATGATTCACAGATGCATCATAGTGATATATTCAAGTATAAGGAAAAATACAACTTGAGACTTGTTATCTAAAAAAAAACATGATTAAACATGATTATCATATCGATACATGAAAACACAAATCAGCCCAAAAGGGCTTATAACTTAAATCCCATCCTGCTCTTGCTGACCATAACATAAATCCAACAGCTTAAGCATCTTTGTTATTATATATATATATATATATATATATATATATATATATATATATATATATATATATTTTTTTTTTTTTTATATAGATGAAAACACCCAGCCCAACCCAGCCGACCCTGTCGGCTGGGTCCACCAGCATGTGCACAGGCCCAGTTTGGGCCTGTGTGTGCTGTCAAAAAGAACAGCATACCTGCAACAAGGAACTGATTTTTTTTTTTTTGAAAAGGAGAAGAAACCCAGCCCAGCCGACCCTGTCGGCTGGGTTCAAAAGCATACACACACCTGCCCCAGCCCAGCCGATCTTGTTGGCTGGGGCTTAGCAGCATATACACACCTGCCCCAGCCCAGCCGATCTTGTTGGCTGGGGCTTAGCAGCATATACACAGCTGCCCCAGCCCAGCCGATCTTGTTGGCTGGGGCTTAGCAGCATATACACAGGCCCAGTGTGGGCCTGTGTATGCTGCCAGCAACCAACAGCATACTCTATTTGCACAACTAAATTTTCTTTTCCATTTTTTTTTTGTACAACAAAGCACAGAAGGTGCAAGGGAGCAACAGTGGAACTGTTCTCCAAGATTTTCCATCGACTGCTACATGGAAATCACACCTCCACCGATGCCCCACTTGAAATCAAAAAGAGGTACCCGTACCTTTTTCACGGTGGTTTTCCGGTGGCTGGAGGCTGCTGTCGTGAAGAAGGGAGCGTGGATGCTGCTTGCCGCGACCTTCAATGACAGCCGGTAGCCCACGCTGCCTGACGATGATGGTTTGCCCTTCGGCGTGCGCACACCGAGCGAGAGAGAGAGAGACGGGGAAAGATGGGGAAGAGAGAGCCCGAGTGAAGAGGGCATAACCCTCTCTTCACCCCCCTTTTATCGACCCCAGGCCCCCTCCTTCCTCGCCGAGATGGGAGGGGGAGGTCGGTTACGCCTTGCGTAATCCCCCCCCTTCCCCCCTTTCCTTTCCTGCTAGGGCGTATCGGGCAACCCTTATCGGGTTGCCCTTTCTGTTTTAAAAGGCTATTAGTTTGGGGTGGGGCTCGGGTCCGAACCCGGGACCCGCAACCCAGCCCCAAAACGAAATGGGTCCACAAGTGGATCCAAATGGATCCTCTGTGGATTCTCGAATTAAAATAAAAATTTTAAATTAGAAAAATTTTTCATTTATTTATTATTACCCTTTAAATCAAGATTTCAAATAATCAATCCTAATTACCCCCTCCCCTTTATGGGTCCTGGATCCGTAATGTGGGTCTAGGCCCAAATTGAAAATTTTTGAGATATTTTCAAATAAGAAATCTCGGGTTTTACAGGAAGCTTGTAATCAGAGTCCAATAGAGAATAGAAGAAGAAGAATTGCAATCACAAGAAGCAATCACAACGAGAGGGAACAAAAGAAAACTCAACACATTTAATTCATTCGTAATTTTGCTCAAAGGAGATTACACTTCAAGCATACAGGTTGCCCTTTCGGGGTATTGATTCACTTGAACCAAGAAGCTTACATCAGACTCAACAAAAGCAAAACAGACTCTAAGTACAACTTTACAATGTAAGTCGTATCGGAACAATGTCATTGTCATGTTTAAATACAAGGAGTCTAAAGCAACCTATTTTCAATAAAATTACAAAATAAAAAAAAGAATTTATATCAAGACAGAAATCATGGTTGACACGACACTATTTCAACAATTCACCCAAAGATATGTTTTTTCTTTCTTTGGACAAACTCCACCTATATCTGATTTATTTTCCCTTATATCTCATACATATCATATAAAAATTTAAGGAGCAAGGTCGAAGTTGGGTGTACTCCCTGGATTGTCCCCAAAAAAAAATTAAGTAGCTGAATGTAATAGCTTAAAGTTGGGTCTTTTTTTTTTCTTTTTTAAGGAGATTAGGCAAAATTTTTAGAGACACATTTCAATAAGAACAAAACTTTTGAGGGCATAGTGTTCCCGTAGCCATCTTTGAGAACTATGTTCTGAATCTCATGAGTTATTACCAAACATCCTAGGTTTTTTTATTAGCATGTTTTGAAATTAAGGAAAGAAATATTAGAATATTATATAAATATGGTTATAACTTTATTTTGTTGTTTTTATCTTAATAAAATTCAATGTCAATCCTCTCTATCAGTGCATTGCCTTGGCGTTGAATAACGAAGGGATCAACCAGGCCCGGTACTCGGCCTGATATGAGTCTGACTCAGGCTGCAAATTGCAGACCCAGCCTGACTTTTAATCAAGGATTTAACTGGGTCGTGCCCAAATAAAAAAATAAATGGGTCTGGCATGGCCCGACAAGAACCGGGTCGCCTAATTAAGCCCTGATCAAGCCTTGGCCGAGGCCAGCCCAAATCCAATAATAGTTGTGACAGGATTCAACTCAGGCCTGTCAGGCGCTTACTGGCCTGGCCTGGTGCATACGGACTGATGGATCTAATACTACTAATTAAAGATAAAATGACTTTGAACTTCGATACATTAGATCCAAATTCAGATACATGTCTGCGTTGAAAACTAAGAATCTGATCGTGGATCCTTTTTGGGTCTTGGATGTAATTGATCCAAACACTGCAAAATGTGCTGAAAGCAAGTTTCTCCTGATTGGGAAGGGGAAAATTCGTCAGGCCAATTCCGAACTGTTCTAGATCTAACTCAAACTTTCAACCCAAACCTTATATAATCTGATAGGCCAGTCTCCAGTTGGGCCAGACATGCAAATGGGTCTCATGTTATAGTCCATATCCAGAAAATTATGATTCAGATTGGGGTCAGGGACCCAACCAGGTCCAACCCGATTGGTCTACCGTGATGCTTTAAACTACTATAGCCAGTCAGTAAGATCTAGCGTTGGCGTATTCATCCTGTTTGTTTGGTTGCTCATCATCACTGAATCTTTTCTATATTTATTTTCTTAAAGTATCTGTGGTGATCTTGGTCTGAAATTGAACACTTGGAAGTTTACTTGATTTGGAGCAAAAAGAACAGAAAATGCAGACAAGGTCGGGTCTTGTGCTCCAAATTATCCTTCTGCATGAGTGGTGAATATATATATATATATATATATATATATATATATATATATATATATATATATATATATATATATATATATATATATATGAAAATTAATTACTTTCAAAAGAAAAAGGTAACAAAGAACTAGAAATAAGCATATATGAATATTACTTTCAAAAGAAAAAGGAAAGAAAGAACAAGCGGAGCAGCAAACTCTTTTCTTACACTAAAATTGAGAGAAGGGAGAAAAAAATATAGGAGAAAAAAATTTTGAGCACCTCTTTTTTGTAGTGTATTAAATTTTGGTTGGAGGGTTTTCTCTTGATTTTGTGTGGGCAAAGGATGCAAGTGACTGAGGGTGCATGGCCCACCTAACCCATTCATTCCAATCGTTGTGGGGGCCAAAAGCTAAAGGGTTGTGTGGACAGTAGAAAATTAGCAAGAGACATCAGCAGCATGGGATGAGCGTGGGATAACGTGTTAAAGCCCTCAACTTTTTGCAAGAATTTCATGGGAGCCATTACCATCAGAATGTTGTTAAGACATGGTTGTAATTATTTGAATTCTTACATATTTTCTCTAGTAGTGGCATATTCAACATATTATCCTTATGCATCCAAAAAATGTGTCAATCACCCAATTCACTTTTTTCCCTCTTTGGTTAGGGAAAGGAAAAAAAAACCCTCATCTTTGGCCGCAGATTCGTAGGCTTCCCTGACCCAAGGGGTTTGGCGTAGCGAGATGGGGCCTAGACTGTTTGACAAGCAAGGTACAAATACCATAGGCGTCACCCCTGCATAAGCGGAAGCTTGGCGATTCCTTGAGTCGACCGGTAAGCCCACAAATAAACCCTAAAGTTTAAACCCCTAAACCCTTTCACACCATCATAGACAGACTGGCAGGTTGAGCCAGCACAGCTAGGTCTCAATGCCTGGGGCGGCTTCTCCGGGTACAAAAAAATGGTAGGCCTCCTATTGATAAAACCCCATAAGCCCCCTATGCTCACTAGGGATTACACACAGATTTGATTGTTTTGTCGTTGTGGGCTATTTTTGTGAGTCCCACAACGACAAAACAAACACGACAAACCTTTTCTCAGTGGAAAAGGTGGCTGTTTTGGATGGTGAACGCCCTTTTTTTGTGAAAAGCATTCCCGTGAGGGGTTCTGATTATGTTTTCGCTAAAAAAAACCACGGAAGAAGATGCTGCGGCTTCCTCTTCTGTACAAGTCACTCCTATAAGATGAGAAAAACCCTTGTTGGCCCAATTCAAATTTTTTATTCACAACAAAATTAGGCATTCAGGGTGACAGAATATGGAAACCCTAATTTATTTACAAAGGATCTTCACCCAGATGCGTGAGTATGTATCATATGGTCGATTTGGATTATATCCAAATATTTACCAAAATCCAATTCATACAGTAATTAATCCATCGGACTTAAACGTTGAATTGCATGATCCACCGAATCCGGGTCACTAAGACGGTAACATGGATCACAATTACAAATCTATCAATTTCTAAAAAATCCTGCAATTTTACACAGAGCTTTTTGTAAATTGATGTAATAATGAAAAAACATAATATTTTTGTAATATCACCTATTTTAAAAATATCATGCTTTTATCGCGATATCATCATGTTTCAGACCGATCTTTCAGAATAGGGTATGTGCAGTGCAAAGCTCTACTGGGTGGAAAAAACATCGAGTGCAGGAACACATAGCATGCGTTCGCTTAATCGTTGATGTACAGTGGTAACATGGCATGCGATTGACATTGGTATCATCGTTAGTGCATTGTTGTGTGGTGGCACAGATGTGAAACATTGTTTAGTTGAGCAATGCCAACGGATCAGAGGATGTTACTTTTGGAGACTTGGTTAAGGACTTTTCGGCTTGTAAGAGATTTTCCATGCGTAGCGGTTGGATGCACGAGAGTGCATGTGGGTTAGGGCTAATTCCTTCAAGAATCACCTTAGGTGGTTCCAATCGAGTATGGTGACTTGGAGCTAGGCGAGTGAATGTCTAAACGCCGACGAATGAGTATGGGTGATGCTCTTCGCTAAAGTGTTCAATCATCAACTGGTCTTCGGACTAGGGGCCGTAAGGTCTTGTTCCTTCAGTGACGAAGTTTCGCTATGTCGTGTGCATGGAGTCACAATACGCTCCATGACACGTAAGACTAAGACAAATGTTGTGCTTCTTTCGGAGGTGATAGCTGGTATGGGACGACTATGCACTAAGCAACATGAACTATAAGGAATGTGCATTTGAAAATGAGTTTGATCAACTTTTGTTAGGCAACTGCGCATGAAGTAGTGCACATGACCAATGAAAATGATTCAGCACATGAAAAGGTGTTGGTACACGACTTTTGGCAGTTAGGCTAGCCAGCTTGAGCAACTTGACAAGTCATTCTATGATCGTGACAAAATGATAAGTAGGCTTGCAGCGATAAGAAAATATCGTCACGCCAGACTGGCTAATTGAAAAAAGCAAGCCTGTGACAATCACATTCTAGTCATTTTTATACATTTTAAACTATAAAAGTGCATATAAATATAAGAAAAAACTTTTTGGTATTTTAAAATGCAGAAAAGTTTTTCTTATATTTATATGCACTTTTATAGTTTCTTGAATTTTAAACATACTGAGAACTTCTCAAAAAATCAAAGTTTTTTCAATTTATTGCATAAACCCTTCATCCAGGTTCGACTCCCACCGGGTTGTGCAGGTGCCTTTCATTGGTGGGAGGTGCCTTTCATTGGTGGGCTTAGCAAGGGCTTGGATGTCGATGACCCCATCCCACCCGGAGATTACCTGCCAAAGCAGGGTACTCCGTCATAAAAAAAAAAAAAATTTTATTGTAAAAAAAAAATCTCCATTGACCATTATGTAGATCCCCATAACAAAAAAAACTCCATAGACAATATTTTTTATACCCTTAGGATGTTCTTTGACTTCAAACTGGCGTTTCAAACGTCTGATTATCAAACACCATAAGAAAAAAGGGTAGAAACGTCCTTTCACCAAAATTCAAAACGAGAGAGCTGGTCTGAAATAATTAAGAAAAAGGAGGTTAAAACAAGAAACGCCAAAACTACTTTCGCCGCATAGGCGAAGCGATTGGTATCTGTCTGTCTGTGTGGCTCGCTCTCTCTCTCTCTCTCTCTCTCTTGTGGCTAACGACGGATAAATAAATTCCCTCCTCCCTCACGGGAGTTTTCCCCTCTTCCTTCTCCTCCACTCTCTTCCCTTCCCGTTTCGTTTCCTCCCTGCGACTGCGCGCTTAGAAGAGGCGAGATCTAGGGTTTTCCTTCAAAAAAAAGCAATGGGGGAGCCCAGGAACAGGTGGACTTGGGAGGTGCCGGGGTTTGAACCAAGGAAGTCGTTCGAGCTCGGCGACGAGCAGAGGGAGCGACCCGCTCCAGCTCCCACGCGCCGGTATTCGCTCTCCGCGGCCACCCTCCCGAGGGCCGAAGCCGCCCCGCGCCGCTCCTTCTCCGCCAAGATCCACAAATTGAAGGAACAAGTATCGGTACTCTTTCCTCTTTAACTGCTCGTTCGCTTTTGTTGCTTTTCCTTGCTGCGAATTTCTCGAGTGGAGATCTGTGCGTCGATCGTTGTGGTCTTACTGAGTTTGAAGCGGTGAAATTAAGCTTGAATTTGATTCCTGGGTGCTTAATATGTTGATTGAAGTAATTTTGTTGTCGATCATGGCGGGACTTGGCACTTGGGAATTCTGTTTGGTCGCCGTGTATATCACATTTTCAACATCTGAACTTGTTTATTTTATTTTTCACATGATATAGGTAATGCATATACTACAAATGAAACGCTTCACTGAAATATGTAAAAAAACTGTAGATAGTAAAAAATACTTATAAAAACGTACAATGTCTCATATATACCATATAGCATGTCTATATGCGGCAGCTCCTGGAGTCTCCTCGGAGACGTCCTATAAAATTAGAACGATACTGAGAAGATATATCATGGCTGCTGCGCAAGGATACCACACACAAATTGAGAAATGGTCCAATTTTTTCTTGTCAAAAAAACTTGGCAGCACCTATAAGCGCCTAGCACCAGCACATGGGTACTCTGAGCATTTTGAAGTACCCATGTTACATAGTTTTTCATTGATTTAAAGAAAGCTTATGACAAAATATTAAGGCAACTAATTTGGTTAGATAATGAGAAAAGGGATTCCACGTCTAATAACCTATTTGAAGAAGTCTTTTTGTGGTAAATACCGATACACTTTTTTTTTTAATAATGGCATAAAAGCCATTTGTATCGTGCATGTTCAATTGTATGCATGTGTATTCCATTCGTATTTTTTAGTGACCTTGTGCATTAATGGTTTTTATGATTCTATGCTTGTGTTAAATTTATAATATTAGTTTATGTTTTTTTTACTAAAAGAGTGTTTTTTGTCATATATGCAATGCGTGGACTTGTGTTGATGGTTGTAAGTACAGTGATGATTTTTAGACTTTTAGTAAAAGAAATTGCGTGGTTTTATAGGAGATAATATACAGTTCATCGGCTTTTCAATTGTATGCAATAACTTCTGCATTTTTATATTAATTTAGTGGGTCCAATGAGATCTATACCATAACTACAATTTGTTCTATATATTTCACAATGTGGAACCATCAAAATAACTAAATCTAATGACATGTATAGATTTCTAATTTTGGTTCTTATGGAATCATACAATTTACTAGTTTTTTATAAACATTTTCACAATGACTAACACAGGAGAAGTTTTGGATGGAAAATGCTCATGTGGTTGTCAGTTCTTTAGGACGTGTGAAGTCTCTAATGTATATGTTGAAATTACTTAAAATATATATTCTGAGGCTGAAATTGTTGTGAAGACTACATTTGGAGAGGCAAACTTGTTATTTTGGTCAAGAAAGTTTTGGATAGAAAATTCTCATGAGGCTGCCAGTTCTTTAGGATGTCTAAAGTCTCTAGTGCATACATTGACATTATTTAAAATATATATTCCTATTGTTGTAAAGGCTACATTTGGAGAGTCAAATATGTTATTTCCATTAAGGTTGGAACTATGTAGTCAAAAGCTCTAGTCAGTGCAGGTCTAGTCGGTGGGCCCCTAAAAACACCAGTTGGAGACTAGGCGGGACTAGTCAGTTTAGTCGGTACCCCAATTAAAATAATAAAAAAATTCAAAATTTACAAATGAAGTATATATATATTAGAATAAAAAAATCAAATTTATACATACATAAATATTTGCTACTAATGAAGGTACAAAACTATTGACTAGAAATCACCCTTTTCTTCAAAACTTTCCAATCTTTTGTAGATCAAATGTTACAGATGTGTTCTGGTTTGTTTAGTAGGGAACTTGTTTATAATCGTGATTATGACGAGTAAGCAGTTCTTTAAAGGGGTTTAATAATCGACGGTCCACAATGTGCCAAAACTTAATCACTTAAATAATCATGTTTTTACGTCAGAAAAGCATGATCCAAGGCTTCATCCTTTGCAAACAAACCAAATTGAACACATCTATGCAGTTAGATTTTGTTGATACAACTTGAATCTATCATTTCTAGCTCATTAGTTCCTAACCTTCATTAATACCAAATATTTTTCTTATATATATTATACAAAATAGTAAAGGAATCAGACATGTATATAACTAATAACTTATACATGTTTAATTCTTTTAGTAATATGATGTTTTCATCACATTACACAATTACACATGTTTTCACAAAATGTACATAACCAGAATATATATATATATATATATATATATAGAGAGAGAGAGAGAGAGAGAGAGAGAGAGAGAGAGAGAGAGAGAGAGAGAGAGAGAGAGAGAGAGAGAGTGTCAAACTGGTAAAGCTTCCGATGAAAATTCAATGATTTTCCACCGCTGATCGCGCAAGATCAGCAGCGGAAACTTCTTTTTCCGCCCAGATTTAAAGGTCAAATACACAAAAAAAAGTGTATACCCCGATGCCTAGCGCATCTAACGTTACCCTCTCTCTCTCTATATATATATATATATAAAACTGCATATATATATGTATGTATATATTCAATTATTGATGACATATTCAGTATATATAACAAAATATGCTTTCAGCCTTTCACAGAAAAAAAAATGATTTTAACACACACACACACACATATAACATATTACATAATCAGTAACACTAAAGTAACTAAACATGCTTTCAGGCTTTTATATAAAAATTCACAGAAACACACACACATAGATATACAAATAAAAATCATACTTTCAGCCTTTCACAAAAAAATTGTCAGAGACAAAGTAGCACACACACACACACACATAAAGAAAAAACATAGTCAATTAAAGTTAACTATGCATGCATTCAGCTTTTCACATTTAAAGACAAAAAAAGTAACACACACGCACACACATATATAACATAATCCATATATGTATAATTTACTAAGCATGCTTTCATCCTTTCACGGAAAAATGACAAAACACACAAGGAACCCTCATCGAGAACTGAGTCACTTGATGGGCCCACCTCTCTGAGAGGAAAAACTCTGGATTGAGGACACGACCACCCAGCCTTACTTGCCCCAACCATGATAAAGCAACAACAACCCCATGTGCCAGCAGGATTCGATCCTAGGCCTTCAACTTAACGCAGGACCCTGCTGACCACATGGGCAACCATCTCAGTGGTGTGTATATATATATATATATATATATATATATATATAATGTCATAGTCACAAATATCGTTATTGACTATTTCTCGCGATATTATAGGTTTGGTGATAAATCTTAGAAAAATCTCGGGGCTTAAAAATTAAAAAATATTTAAAAATAACAAATCTAAGTAAGAAAATATCATGTTTAGATAATAAAATACATATATAATAAAATAAATAAGTAAAAACTGTCAAATAAAGAAGCAAAACACATTTAAGATGAAAAAAATAAATAAAAACTGTAACAATAATTGACAATATCATGATATTATCGAATTGGTAATATTTTCAAACTATTGTGATATTTTACCTATAATATTGTTTGTTGAAAATACAACGATATTATCGCGATAGTTTTAAAATATCGCCAATATCTGTGACTATCAATGCTAGAGCTAAGAGCCAGGATGGGCACGTGCCCACCCTAACCCCAAAATATCTAATTAGGTTAGGGTGGGTAGTGCCCATCCTGTCCCAAAATGTGTGCCCTTCCCTCCTCCCCCTCCTCCCATAGGTCCCAATACATGGGAAATAGGTCTCATTCTTGTCACCATGGTTGAGATCATGGTTCCCAGTTGAGGAAACGGGAGCAGGAAGCGATACGGGAAGCGAGGTACTTTCAAAATTTTAGGAAGCGGGAAGCATGGGACCACTTAAGAGCGAACCGGGAATCGTCTCGGAATCGACCTAGGAAGCGAACCGGAAGCGACCTAGGAAGCGAGGGGGAAGCGAAAAAATAAATAAAAAAACAAAAAATTTTGAAAAAATGGGGGAAGCGTGAAGGGAAACACGCTTCCCATTTAAAAAGGGCGCTTCCCCGCGCGTTTCGGAAGCGTGACGTTTTGCACTTCCGAAGCGCGCTTCCCCACTTACCTAAGCGCTTCCGGTAACTCTGGTTGAGATCCACCCCTGCTACCGTTGTCAAGTTGGGGTCATGGAGAGATGGGAATCTGAAAACCCCAGTGTAGTGACACACATTGGGGCGACCCAGTTGCTGGTTAGGTTGGGGGAGTCTCTGAAGATGGCCCTCTTCCATGCCTAGAGGCAATGTAAGCTGTCTTGAGCCTTGGGTTCTAAAAATGATAGGATGAGTTGATCCAGATGTGCTGGCATTTGCCCTCTCCTACTGAGTCGTAATCTTCATCATTGTGGGTGGAGAAGGTGGCTGTGAGGAGTAGGAGGAAGTGGATGGTGGTGCATTGCTATTGCTTAGAGGGGCCAATAGAACGTTTGGGTGAGGAGATGAGGTGGGGGCCCTTTTTTTTTCTCTTATTTTGGTGATTTTAGAGAGGGGAAAGTGGTGATGATGAGTACTATCAGTTCCAACCCAAACCCAACTAAAAAATTTACCCTTTCCTAACCTAACCTCCCCATGTTCCCAACGATGTACTCACATATCCTATTCACAGTGGGGGCCTTTATGCAGTTTCCACAATGCCATTTGCATCGCTAGTGGCTGGAGTTCCTCCTCCCTTGTTGCTCTCTTACCTATAGCATTCCAACATGAGTTAGCTTTGGTGATTGTAATTTTGGTGAATCGAAATCTTGGCTCTGTAATATTGTGTGTTCTTCCATGACGCTTTTCTTCTTGTCTTTTGGTGGGTTTTGGTAAGAGAGGACTTTTGAGTATTCTGTTAGTTGATAATAACATAATGCTTGATCATGTGGGTGTGTTGGGAGGAAGTTTTATTATTGAACCGATTGATGCTTGATTTTAGATCATTTTGGATGTGTCTTTGTGAATGAATTGGTAAGGGTTCTTTTTAATATTTCTTAAATTATTTATGCAATCTTTTATGATGGTTCTTTGGGGGTTCATATTATTTAGTTTCATGTTTTATATGGTTCTGATATTATGTGGTGGTGTATGCTAGATCCATGAAGTGGTGTATTCTAATTTTATGTGGTGGTTCATAATATTTAGGTTCATGTGATTAAGTATTGCAGTTTTTTTTATTTGGATTTAGATGTAAATCCTCAAATGAAACCCAAAACCGATTATTAATTGAATGCTTCTTTCTTTACCAAACCTAACCAACCAGATTTGAATTCAGTTACACACACAGACATATATATCCCTCTGCTGAAGCAGAAGAAGACAAGATGAAAAGAAGAAGAAGAAGAAGGAGAATAGAAGAAGCAAAGGGGAGGAAGAAGAAGTTGAAGAGAGGAAGAAGAAGGGTTGAGGGGAAGAGGGAAGCCGAAGGTAGGAAGAACATGGGAGAAGAAGAAGAGGGGGGGGGGGGGGGGTAAAAACTGTAGACACTTCACCCCTTTCATATGATTTAAAAAAAATTAAATCGACTTAAATGCCCTCACACCTAGGTGAGGCTGCTTAGTCGCTGACTAGGCGCTCTAGTTGGAAAAATTGGTAACTTTTAAAAGGACCACCTAGGAACTTACATGTCTAGGCGTTTTCCTGGCGACTAGGCACCTAGTTGGTGCTTTTGACTACATAGGGCTGGAACATCAATGTTCTACTTTGTGCCCTTAATTACATTTGTTGTATATGAAGTGCCATCCTTAATTCAATATGAAGTTCTGTAGTGTCAGTTGTATGTGGGTGCTAGAATGTTTTCAGGCCAGAAAAGATGTGCATAAGAAACTATTAATTCTTTAGTAATACCTTAAAAACAATGATTTAATGGTTAGGAGCTATGTCATATAGGTACGAGTGCGGGTGTGAAGGATGTAACACGACAATTTCTAAAAACTTGGGTGTGCGGGTGCATATATATATATATATATTTGCCACTACTGTGTGTAGGGGTGGCAATTTCTGACACGACCTGCCAACCCGACCCGCCAACCCGCCTCTTAGGCGGGTTCGGGTTGGGCTTAAGCCAACCCGTTTAATAAACGGGTCGACCTGCGTAACCTGTTTATTAAACAGGTCGGGTTCGGGTTGGGGGTATGCCAACCCGCCAACCCGTCTGCCAACCCGATCCGTCAACCCGCCAACCCGACCCGCGAACCTGAAAACCCGTTTACCCGACCCAACCCATTTATTAAATGGGTTGGCGGGTCGTGTCGGGTTACCCGTTTATTAAACGGGTCGGGTTCGTGTTTGCCACAGCCGACCCGTTTAATAAACGGGTCGGGTTCGGGTTGAGGTATGCTGACCCGCCAACCCGCCAACCCGACCCGATTGCCACCCCTAACTGTGTGTACAATCTAGTTGAAAAAATCATAGGTGCAAGTTATATCCACTCAATCTAACCTCATAGATGTGTTTAGCATGATTTGTTTGCTACACATTGTACTATGGATCATTTTTTGATGTAAAAATAAGATTTTATGAGTCATGAATTTCTAGTACATTGTGGGCCGTTGAATTTTAAAGCCCTTGAAGAACCAACTTACGTTTTGCAAAAATGATTTATAACTTGTTTTCTACTAAAGAAACTATATAGATCACATATATAAGCTTAATTTACAAAAAGAAAAAGGAAAATTTGTGAAAAAAGTGGCATTTTCTATTAGATTGAATGTACAAACGACCGAAATAAATTTATATTCTATACATCTACACACATGCACACAACTATAAGTTTCTTTAGGAGGCATTTGATTCCCTGTTGAGATTAGGACAGTCCGGGTTAGGACAGAACAAAAGACACTTGATGAACATGACAATGTTTCTGTCCAGTTTGTCATACTACTGCTGAAATAAAAGAAACAAAAGTAGTCATCAACTCTTTACATTAAAATATTGAAAGCATGCAAAATGAACAAACAAGAACCATTCACAATGAAGCAATAGTAGTTATTCAAATTTCACAAAAAAGTTACACTTTGTAATAGAGTACATGGCCATAGTGATGAAATTGAAAGCACAAAAAAAGGCCACGGGATAACATCTAATGTAAATTTTCCCATAAGGGGTTGTATGAAAAAGTACAAGCTCATAAGCATGAATTTTTTTAGTCCATACAGATTTTCTGTAGCGTAAAACCCATGACTACAATGGATAAACAATTACATGAAAATGAAGGCATACCAAATTAAGGAAACAAAGCAAAAAATAAACACTCACATGAAAATGAATTAAAAAAGCAAAAAAATAAAAATGAACATGTAAAGATAACTTCAGAATGCTGCAATTCTTTCACAGAGTAACTGATTCATGCCAATGTTTAAAAAAATAACTGATTCATGTAAAAAATTCCAAAAAACAATTGATTCAGTCGTTAAATATGTGCTTGCCAAAATATCTTTGCCGATGTCCCAGACGCTAAAAAAGTCACTGATGAAGTATTGCCGCATGATGCAGAACGAGGAATAGTGCCGAAGATTCGTTTGAAAAATTTTGCCGAGAGAAACACGTTGGGAAAAGACGGGTTGAGGATCACAAAAACCCTAGTTTATGCAAAAATAGCCCTCAAATGCGAACCATCACTTTTGAAACAATGAAGCATCATATTTAATGCTCGTAAAAAGATTCACATTAAAGTCTTGAGAAAATTGTGAATCTCATGTCCATTGTGCAAATGCTCGGCAAATTCACAAATGATGTAAGAAGATCCTCCATATACAAACGGTGTTCACGAATCATCATGCGAACGTCAGAGGGATGTTCGCAAATGAGTGACTACAATGCATTGAAAACAAATATTTGCGAATGTCAGCAGACATTTGCGGACATACAGGTGGAAGGTTCGCAAGTTTTCTTCGCCAAGTTCGTACCATATTTGCGATGGTCTTACTGTATTGGTGGAGGTCAAATCAGAGTGTAAACGTCGGGGACATTCACAATAAGTGACTGTGAATGTCAGCATACATTTGCGGAGCTCCTTGAAGAGTATTTACTTAAATGTGGTTCAGAGGTTTTCTTTGCGAATGTCTTACCATATTTGCGAAGGTCGATTTTTGTAGAAACCAAGACACTTTTGTTGCTTTTGCATCCTCAAGATATCAAGAAAGCACCTATAAAAATACAAAATCCTGTGGTTGAGTGATGATCATTTACATCTCCTCCCTAATTAGAGTCAAAATATGCAATAACATATAATGGCGATGGAGATGGCAAAAATAAACCATGATTAATGGTATTTTTAATATATCTAACTTTCCTCGTTACAACACTCATATGTACTCTAGTGGGAGAATGCTGAAATTGACTAGTATTATGAATAGCCTGAGCAATATCAAGACGAGTAATAAAAATGTAAGTTAAGACGCCAATCATTTGGGGATGTGGAGTTGGGTTTTTAAGAGTTTTTTCATAATCTTTTTTTCATTTTTAATGACCTCTGACATGTCAACCCTCTTTTCATCAGTAAGACCTGACCTTTCAATAACAAACAATGCAATGTTAGTATAACAAGATCTAAATCTTAGTTGAACCATCACATTGCTAAACTGATCACACAAAGCCTAATGTGCTTGCTTTAGATCATACAAGTCCTTTCGCAGACGAAGAACTTTTCCATGTGCCAAACCTAACTTCATTAAGGGTTATATTAAGAAAATCATTTTTAACATCCATTTAAAAAATAAACCATTTTCTAATAGATGCTATAGTGATAAGAGTTTTAACTGTGGTCATCCTAACTACTGGGGCAAAGGTTTCTTCATAATATATTCCGTATTCTTTAGTAAACCCTTTAGCTACTAGCCTAACTTTGTATCTTTCTAGTGTTCTATTACTTTTGGTTTTTGATTTTGTACACCCATCATTTTTAACATCTATTTAAAAAATAAACCATTTTCTAATAGATGCTATAGTGATAAGAGTTTTAACTGTGGTCATCCTAACTACTGGGGCAAAGGTTTCTTCATAATATATTCCGTATTCTTTAGTAAACCCTTTAGCTACTAGCCTAACTTTGTATCTTTCTAGTGTTCTATTACTTTTGGTTTTGATTTTGTACACCCATCTACATCTTATAGTTTTCTTTCCTATAGATAGGGATTGAATCTCCCAGGATTTAGCCTTTTCTAAAGTTTTTAATTCATTATCTATAGCCTAATCTATTCATGATAACTTTTTGCTTTACCATAGGAGGATGATTTGATATAAGAGTGAATAGCCATAAGGCAAGCTCTATAGTTAGATTCAAATGACTCGTAGGATACAAACCTACTAGGTGCTTGGGATATTCTCATAGATCTTTTAATACTAGATTGATCTATTCTTTGGCTTTGAGAATACCTCTCTAATGCACATGGTGGATGGTCTTGAGTACGATAAGAATAAGTTTGTATTTCATTGTAAGGTTCAATAATTGGAATATCACTTTCATGAGCATCATGAGTGTCATCATTGTCACTCTCATGCATATCGTGATTATCATTACTTTTATTTACATAATCATCAACAATATTATGCTTAACAACATTGTCATGCACTAAATCGAACAAGAAAGAGTACGAACATGGTTTTTTAGACTCAAATTTTCCAAAACCATTTTCTTTTTCAAGAAAAGTTACATTTCTTAAAACATAAAGTTTGTCCTTTTCAATATCATAACACCTAAATCTTTTTTGGTTTTCGGTATAGCCTAAGAAAACAGAAGGAATGACTTTGACGGAAATCTTGTCATTTTTATTAGAAAAGACAAAATATTTACAACCAAAGATTCTCAATCTTTTATAATCGGGAGGTATTTTAAATAAATTTTCAATAGGAGAAATATTTTCAAGAATTGTAGAAGGCATTCTATTAATTAAATAAACCGCTGTAAGAGCGGCTTCGACCCAAAACCTTTTAAGAACATTTTTGGATATTAAAAGAGTCTTAGTAGTTTCAATAATGTGCCGATATTTCCTTTCGACTAACCCATTTTGTTGTGGGGGTGTAGGGACAAGCTCTAATATGTTCTTTGTAGCATTTTTCTAAGTGTTCTAAAACATGTTTCCATAACTCCATCAACATATGGCTGGTCGTTTTGTTTACAGCGTGTAAACATACTCGGGGCTTCTTTGCAGTCAGAGAAGGCCCTCAGGGATGCCTTCCAACAGTACCTTAAATGAATCACACTATTGTTTTTTAATAAAAATGGTGGCTTGGCTTCGTAGGGTCTTCTGCTGACCCGTGCAAAGTCAGTCAGAGACTGAACATATTGTTTGATTTTGAGATCATCAGTAGCAACAGCATCATCACTCTATCTTCTATCTCAAGCATCTTTGTACATTTTGGAACAAATGTATCCATTTTAATTTGGATTCAGTAAAGTAAAGCACATCTGATGATTGTTTTGTATTTGGTATGGAGTTTTACATGTGAATGTTGAGTCTAAGCAGAATAAAGAGTCCAACATATAAGCGGATCTGATTCTGTATTAACACATATCAGATTAACTATTTTAAGCTAGTCAGATGAGAATTCGTTAGTACCATTTTCCATCTGAATTCCAATCTGATTTTTAATTCGATTAGGCAATATCCAACTTATGTCATACTCGGTAAAGCTTACATTCAAACAGAACCCGATCTGTTTACATCACTACACGTTCACACGATCTGCAATTTCACGTCCACACGAACAAGCTTCACCAAGATCAAAGTTGCGATGGCTCCGATACCATGTAATGAAACACGGTGTGCACAAATACAATGCCACTAATGGGCTACAAGGTGCACAATCACAAAAACCACTTATGGCAAAGTACACCAACACACAAAAGATAAAAATAGTCTTTATTGAACCATAAAATGCACACAAAATGCATTAAGGAATAAGGGGCAAGATACCCTTTTTATAGAGTGTATGAGAGAGAGAGAGAGAGAGAGAGAGAGAGAGAGAGAGAGAGAGAGAGAGAGAGAGAGAGAGAGACTTGTAGCCATTGGGGACTCCCAACGGCTACATGGCCAAAGACTAAAATGCCCTTGTCCAAAAACTAAAATCCCTAAAATAAAAAATAAAGACAAAAAAATGAAAAAAAGAAAATCTGTCCCTAGTTGACAGATTCCTATTACAAGGTGAATTTACATAAATACCCCTAGAGGATATGCCTATTACAAAGATGAATATATATATATATATATATATATGAATAGGAAATACATATATAAGAGCACCATATTCTAACACCATACACTCTTATATGGTGCTTAGTGTTTGACAACTGAAAAACAATGTGGGAGAGTGACTGTTGTAAAGGTGCATATGCTATGGTGGATGTATAAGGCAAGCAAGAAGGATAATATTATAAATGAATATGTTTGAATACATTTAAGAGTAATGTTGGTAAAAGGAAAAAAATGTCACGTAAGATGGTCTGAAGTGCTGAACACATTATATGAAAACTTGTGACAACGCTGATGGAAAAGGTTGAAAAGATGTTGAAGGAATAAAAAAATGATAACAATGAAGGCTCAAGGAGGGATTTAAGGAAGAATATAAAAGATTGTGTGTGCCTGAGGTTATACCTCTAGAAAGAAATGAATGGAGAAACGTGACTCATGAAGCAAACCCCTTGTAGTTGGATAATTTTTTATATTGATGATGATAATGATGACAACATGGTTGGACTGCTCACCTCTTGATGGAAAGACACCCTAAGATTGAATATTTGCTGTCATTTTGTTGTTTTTTACTAATTGTGGAACATACACTTATACACAATTGGAAGATACTGCACCTCTAGAGCACTTCTGGCTCTCTTTATTAATGAGAGATTATCCACGAGATCATCCTTCTCTTATGCTCTTCATTTCTTATACATAAATTTGTTCTTTTTAGTGCTTTCTCTTAGGGCCAATACATGGTAAGCTTTTCAATTTGTTTTAGAAAGCTGGAATACAATCTTGAAAGATTATGTTTATTTTCAAGATCTGTTATTAAATCATGCAACTTTTAATATTGCTTTTGTAGTTGATATGTTTATACATGTGTGTTCACAGCATGCAAGAAAAGAATACTTGGAGTTGAGGCAGGAAGCTAATGACCTGCAGGAGTACTCCAATGCGAAACTTGACCGTGTCACACGTTATCTTGGCATTCTTGCTGAGAAGGCTCGTAAACTTGGTATGTTGTTTTTCGTGATGAATTTTTGTGACTATCTTGACATATGGGTATAATATATACATAATACACACATACATATCTGTGTATGTATTCATACACACACATGCACTATCCCTTCATATGTCTTTCTAGATCATTCTTTCAAATCCCTTTTTTTTGTGAAGTATTGTGCTCGTCTGGACTTGAACATGATCGCTGGAAGTGATATATGATTCTTTTGATTCTCATGTTATTTCTTTGCTCTTGTTTTCTATTGCTGATGTTTAATCTAACTTTATGGTTTTTAAGTTTTAGTTTTTTGAGTGTCTATAATAATTACATGTCCCACTTTTTCCACATGCTAGAAACTCGCTGCTTCTATGTTACTTCAAGAGCTCAACACTGAGATTCTGTAGGTTTTGCTTTTTAGTTCCTGTTTGATTTGGTGGATCAACATTGAATCTTTCTCCCAAGGTTGATTAGCTGGTCTTGGACACCCCTTTAAGGGGTGTTATTGTTGAAATATTAATAACAATATTGAACCGACCTTTAAGGGTCATGTTTGTAATTTCTATAAAAAGGAATTTTTTTCGTAATGCTAATGTAAGACCTCAATTCAGCCATGTTTTGCATAAATAACACAACGGGAGTGTAACCCTTCATCTTGGATGAAGAGTTAATGGTCACAACTAGTGTTTGTCTCTCTTCTCCACCTTCTCTTTCTTCTCTACTGGGATTGACACCAGATTATAGCTTTGTAAAATTTGTCTTTTGATACATAATTGTTGCCTAACTATATCACAGGGACATGCCAAAACAACAATGACATGCGGACACGAGGACATGTGATGTGGGTTCAACTCGCAAGTTCGAATTCTTTTTGGAATATAGGACATGAGGACACAGGATTTTTTTAGTTTTTTATTCTAAAAAGCTAATTTTTGATATTTTAATGTTACAAATGCATTTTTATTGAAATAATACTTTAAAATGTTAAAAATATTTTGAAATATTGTTTACACGTGTCGGTGTCTGGGTTCGCTCGCCAAGGACATGCCATCAGTGTCCCTATGTCATAGCAAAACAATGGCATGTGACAGATGATATGTGCGACACAAAAACCAACACCATATATTTTACGATACATTAAAGACACACTGAATGTTGCGCTCGAGATGGTTGGCATTACTTCGGTCAGCTAGTTTATATATATATATATATATATATATATATATATATGGTTAATTTTGTTAAAATGTAAAACTGTACATATATGTATATATAATAATATTATATTATTATATATATATATATAAATACATTTTTAATTTCTTTCTTTTCTGTATTTTTTTTCCTTTATTTTTATTTTTTTGTCTTTATGTCATCTAGTTCAGTTTGAACTAGAATGACTGTTGCTAGTCAAGTCCTGTCCAGACTTGACTAGCAATAGAGCTGTTGGACTGACACAGTCCAACAACTCTATGAAATGAAATGGGGATCTTCGAAACACGTGCTTTGATTAACAAGAGCAAGTGTCAAGAATGACACTAAAGCATAACCCTTAAAAAGGGTATAACTGGAAACAAAATAAAAATAAAAATGTATTCTTTATTGATATGAAAAACCAATTGCTTAAGAAGCATTGGGGTTAAATACAAGAGGGGCTGCACCCCTTTATATACACAGCTGAAAGAGTCCTCTTTCAGCTGTGTATATAAAGGGGTGCAGCCCCTCTTGTATTTAACCCCAATGCTTCTTAAGCAATTGGTTTTTCATATCAATAAAGAATACATTTTTATTTTTATTTTGTTTCCAGTTATACCCTTTTTAAGGGTTATGCTTTAGTGTCATTCTTGACACTTGCTCTTGTTAATCAAAGCACGTGTTTCGAAGATCCCCATTTCATTTCATGGTATCAGAGCCGCGAAAGTACTAAATCTTGAGGAAAAGCTGCCTCGGTTTCCGTGCCCGTTTGCAAAAGTGTTCGCCAATTGAAGAGAAGTGTTTTATCACTTCATTGGAGAAGATTTCACATCTTGTTGTATTGTTTTTTTTTTTTTCTTTCTCATTTTCCTTCTTGTTTCTCTTCTATCCCTATTCTTTCTCTCCTTGTAATCGATGGATGACAATGATAAAGTCACCATCATGCCTATGAAACTAAGCGATACGAACTATGTAACATGGGCTTCAATCATGAAGCACCATATATGGGGAAAAGGCTTATGGGGGATTGTGGATGGTTCCGATTCGGAACCTAAGCTATCTCTTACTAAAAAGGAGGGAGATAAAGAGGTCCCTCTATCGGAAGAAGAGAAAATCAAGGCTATTGCCTCATACGAGAAGAAATGGAAAGAATGGAGAATATCTCATGCGAAGATAATGTCATGGCTTATCAATAGCGTTGACATTAAAAAATGCTCAAGTCTTGCCAAATTTGATCATGCCGATAAGGCATGGGAATACCTTAAGAATATGTATTCCCTTAAAGATATTGCACACGTGTGCAACCTCCAAGAAAAAGTTCGAATGATGACACAAGGAGACAAAACTATTCGTGAATATTACAATGGGTTGTCCGAACTTTGGGAAGAACTTTCCCTTTTAGAACCAAAGTGGCATTGTGCCGAAGACATCGAGCTTCGTCAGAAACAACTCGATGCTGAACATTTTTACCAGTTTATCACTGGATTAAGGCCGGAATTTGAAACCACTAAATCGGCCCTACTTCACCGGGGAAAAATTCCTTCTATTGTTGAAACTATTGAAGAGTTAACAATGGAAGAAAATCGTCTCCGGAAAGGTTCTTTAAAAATTGAAGATGATTCCGTTTTAGCCGTGTCTAGACCAGGGAATCATGTTCGATCATATAGGCCTCCTCACTTTAACCGACAAAATGGTGACTATGATAAGAAGAAAGTTATTTGTCATCACTGTCATGAACCGGGACACTACAGGCCACAATGTCCCAAACTTAAGGAGCTGAGAGAAAAAAGAGCTGCAATTGCTGGATCGGAGCCTAAAGATCAGGATGCACCAGTTTCCCTGGCCCAACTAATGGAGATTCTTCAGCCTCTCATCAAAGGTGCCTCTTCCTCATCTGAAGCTTCAACCGGCGCAGCAGCCTCATCTTTTTCTGATTTAGGTAAAATTTCTTGGCTTCTTGACTCTGGTGCATCTTTTCATATGACCCCAAATAATCAAAGTCTATCCAAATGTGTTAAAAATAAAACAAGTGTGTCAAAGGTCTTTACTGCTGATGGGACTTCTCTTGAAATAGAAGGAATAGGAAATTTTGAAAAAATTTATAAAACAAAATTTTTTTTTATTCCAGAAATTAGACATGTTCCCAAATTAAATTTAAATCTTTTATCTGTATCTCAAATTTCTGATTATGGGTGTAATATTTCTTTTTCTTCTCATGGTTGTTGGGTACAGGATCGCCAGTCAGGCAAGCTGATTGGGGAAGGCCATAGAGAAGGAGGACTCTATTACATGGATTTTTTGGAAATGTCGAAGAAAGCTTTTTGTTATAATATTCAAAAAATAGAGTTGGAACTGTGGCATAAGAGACTTGGTCACCCACATATAGCCAAAATCCAACATTTTCCAAATCTAGGAAAATTTTGTAACTCTGAATCATTTGATTGTAAAGATTGTATTCTCGGCAAAATGAAAAGATTACCATTTCAGAACAGAACCTTTTTCTCTTCAAGACCACTTGAATTAATACACTCGGATGTTTGGGGTCCTGCACCAGTAATTTCTAAAGGAGGATTTGTTTACTATGTTATTTTTGTCGATGATTTCTCCCGACATACGTGGATGTACTTTCTCAAACATAAGTCTGAAGTATTTTCATACTTTCAAACTTTTCATAATATGGTTAAAAACAAATTTCAAAATGATATTACTATTTTTCGCACAGATTCAGGGGGAGAGTTTTTATCCACAGATTTTCAAAATTATCTTAAATTGCATGGCATCACACATCAAAGATCTTGTCCTTATACACCTCAACAAAATGGACTGGCAGAACGAAAACATCGCCATATTATAGAAACCACTAGAACTTTATTAATAGCAAATCAAGTCCCTAAAGACTTTTGGGCAGAAGCTACCTTAACTGCCACCTATCTCATTAATAGGATGCCATCTTCTTCGTTACAAAATATCACTCCCATTGAAAAACTAATGAACATTTCTCCAGACTACTCTAGATTAAGAATATTTGGGTGCAAATGTTTCATATTTACTGACAAAAATGATAAACTTTCCCCTCGTGCGATTCCCTGTGCCTTTTTAGGATATGCTGAAAACCAGAAAGGTTATAGATGTTTTGACTTCAAAAATAATAAACTATATGTGTCTAGAAATGTTTCCTTTCTTGAAAAGGAGAGCTTCTTTGATTTTAGAAAATTAAAAGACGTCACTGAGTACTTTTTTTTGCTAGATCTAACATCAACATCTGATGAATATGACCTTGATTGTAACTTTGATGATGATCAAAGAATTATTGATCTTAATGTTGAAAATGAAGAAGTTCATAGAGATACTAGTATTCAATATTCCAGGCAACAAGAGTCTAATACTCCATGTGCACTTGAGAAATATTCTAACATTCCAACTAGACAATCATCCCGAATCTCGAGGCCTCCAGAAAAGTTTGTATCATACGAGTCTTTCTCACCCACATATAGGGCAATTATTGCATTAATTCACTCATATGAAGAACCATCCACATATTTTCAAGCAAAAAATGATATCAAATGGATAGAAGCCATGAAAGCTGAATTAGATGCACTTGAAAAGGCTTCTACATGGAATATTCAAGATCTTCCTCCAGGGAAGAAAACTATAGGATGTCGATGGGTTTATAAAATTAAAACCAAGAGTGATGGTACTCTTGAAAGATATAAAGCCCGTTTAGTAGCCAAAGGTTATGCCCAAGAATATGGGATTGATTATGAAGAAACCTTTGCTCCGGTGGCTCGTATGACTACTGTCCGAACCTTAATTGCCTTAGCTTCTATCAAAAAATGGTTTATTTTTCAAATGGATGTCAAAAATGCTTTTTTAAATGGAAAGCTAGTTGAAGAAGTATATATGGAACCCCCTCCTGGTCTAAGTATTCCTAAGGGTAAAGTCCTTCGCTTAGAAAAAGCTCTTTATGGACTTAAACAAGCACCAAAAGCTTGGTATGATAGGTTTAGTCGTGTTATGATTGATATTGGTTTTCAATTCTGTTTAACTGACACTGCTTTGTTTATTAAGAATTCTGATGCAGGGATCATTGTGCTTCTTCTCTATGTGGATGATATGATCATCACCGGAAGCGATAAACAGGGAGTTAAAACAATCAAAACACTTCTTAAATCTCATTTTGAAATGACTGATTTGGGCTTGTTGAGATATTTTTTAGGCATTGAAGTTGCTTATTCTCCTAGAGGATATTTATTATCTCAGACTAAATTTGCTTTTGATATTGTTTTCAGGTCTGGTATTACTGATGATAAGAAAGTTGACACTCCAGAAGTTGTTAATGTTAAAATGAAGATTGATGATGGAGAACTTCTTGCAGACCCTACTCCTTACAGACAGCTTGTCGGGGCACTTTCCTATCTATCCATTACCAGACCAGATATAGCACATGCTGTTCATACAGCAAGTCAATTTCAACATGCTCCTACTTCTGTTCATATGGGAGCAGTCATGCGTATTATCAGATACATCAAGTCCTCTCTTTCACGAGGACTTTTCTTATCTTCCTCCTCTTCTCTTGATTTAATTGCATATACTGATGCTGATTGGGGAGGTGATCCCAATAACAGACACTCAACCACTGGCTTTTGTGTCTTTTTAGGGGAATCATTAATCTCGTGGAGGTGTAAAAAGCAGCAGAAGGTATCTCTCTCATCCACCGAAGCTGAATACAGAGCCATGGCAACCACGACCATGGAAGTAGTTTGGCTCCGACGACTGCTTGCTGACATGGGAGTTGAAGCAACAAAGGCTTCACAAATGTGTTGTGACAACAAAAGTGCGATCTACATTGCCAGTAACAGAACATTCCACGAACGCACCAAACACATCGAAATGGATTGTCACTACGTCAGAGAGGAATATCTACACGGGATAATTGATCTGCCATATGTCACTTCAGAATATCAGTTAGCAGACTTCTTTACAAAGCCTCTCGCTGCTCCCCGATTTCACTTTCTCTTAGACAAACTTTCGCTCATTGTACCGTAAGTTTGAGGGGGAGTGTTAAAATGTAAAACTGTACATATATGTATATATAATAATATTATATTATTATATATATATATAAATACATTTTTAATTTCTTTCTTTTCTGTATTTTTTTTCCTTTATTTTTATTTTTTTGTCTTTATGTCATCTAGTTCAGTTTGAACTAGAATGACTGTTGCTAGTCAAGTCCTGTCCAGACTTGACTAGCAATAGAGCTGTTGGACTGACAAATTTAACATTAAACTAGTTGTGTTTAACATTAGATGGATTCAACCTTATTAAAATGATTAAAATACTCTTGAAAGAAGATATTTTTTAAAATGCTTGATTACTTTTTTGGGCATTATAGGTCTTTTGAACTTTGAGGGAATTGAAAAGTCAAACACATTTTCCAAAAAAGTTACTTTATGAAGCTATCAAAGATACCTTTTTGACCTCAAAAAGTAACCTTGCATTTTAAAAAATGCCATTATTTTAAGGGCTCTAGTCATTTTAATAAGGTTGAATCCGTCTAATGTTAAATACAACTAGTTTGATGTTAGATTAACCCATATATATATATATATATATATATATATATATATATAGAGAGAGAGAGAGAGAGAGAGATAGAGAGAGAGAGAGAGAGAGAGAGAGAGAGTACTTTTTTGGTGAAATTTATGCATAACAAAGGTGTTTGTATGAGAGCAAGTTAAGCCGGTGATGGTTGACATGAAGTTTTAAATTTTGAAAATAAACTGTTCTGAAATGCATTAATATTTCAAAGCATATTTTTAAACCTTTAATTATATTACAAAATAGTTATAATTATTTTTATTTATATAAAACTTTATATTACGTATATATGATTTATTTATTTATACATCATTTTGTCTTTTTAAAGTTTTGAAGAATTTGTGTTCCGTTTGCAAGACACATGCATGCACATGTCTGTGTCTTTGTGCAATGGTTGCCTATTTGTTACTTAAATGCTGATTTTTTATTAGATATATCTAGATGTGAAATATTTTGACATGGACATTTCTACCATTGTATACAAGTTTTTTATTTATTTAGTATATTTATACTTTTCTTTTTACAAAGTAGTCATGAGGTCTGGTGTTTTTCACGTCTATGCTTGGATACAATTCTAACTAGATATTGAAATCTTAATAACAAAAATTGTGGAGCGTCTGTTGAGGTGGTTTTCTACTGTCATTGCCGTCATCAAGCCTTTTGCTATATATATTGTTTCCATGTCGTGACTAGAGTTGCATGGGTGTTAGAGGGTATCAGATTTTGATCAAATTCATGGGTCAGAGGTTGCTATGCTTGTATGCCTGTGAGTGCATGGAATCTGTCTTGCTTCTATGTTGCAACGGGTGTTAGAGAATGTGGGTCCAAGAAGAGGAACAAGAAAAGAGAGTAAAACATATTATAACATAAGAAAAATAGAAGATGGAAAAGAAGGCTGTTACATGGCATATGCATGGAGAGGAAGGCCCTAGTCCACTTTATTTCTTGCTTTTAGAGGATTTTTTTAAGTCTTATCTTCTTGCCTTCTGGAGATTATTGTCAGGGAAAATATTTCTCTTGATTTTTTCCAGTTTTGTACTGATTCTGGACATTATCTTAGCTAGACATTTGCATCAGAATTAAAAATCTTGGCTTATTTAATTTTGGCATTTGGACATGTTCTTTTTTTTTTTATATTTGACTTTTCCATTTTTGCTGTAAAATGCTTATTACATTTCCTTGTATGCTTGCCTTGCTGCAGATCAAGCAGTCTTTGAAACTGAAGCCAAAATTTCACCACTGATCCTTGAGAAGAAAAAGTTGTTTAATGACTTGTTGACAGCCAAGGGTACTACACATTTAATAACTTACCTCCTGAAATATTGGAATGTGCCTAAGCTTGCTTCTCTTGACTGGGAGCTTAGTCCTTGTCTGATTTATGTGGTGACATGCCAATTTTAAAATCTAATTATAATGGGACAGCCTTTCATTGGAGAATCTTCAATTTCAGGAAACATAAAGGTTTTTTGTCGCACGAGGCCGCAATTTGAAGATGAGGGCCCCTCCATAGCTGAGTTTCCTGATGACTACACTATTCGCATTAGTCTTGCTAATGATACTGTTGCAACTCCAAAAAGAAATTTTGAATTTGACAGGGTCTATGGTTCTCATGTTGGCCAAGGTTTGGGATGGCTTGTTTAGTGTGTTCCATGGTTATATTTGATTTTCTATGTGCATGCAGTGAAGGAAGTGGCTGTAAATATTTTCTTCATTGTTTAGGCTTAATGAGACTAAAACTATGGCATTCATAGGCAGCTAAAAGTTGTTTCTTTTTATGTAGGCGAGCTATTTCAAGATGTTCAGCCGTTTGTACGTTCAGCCTTTGATGGCTACAATGTTGCCGTATTTGCGTATGGGCAAGCACGCTCTGGGAAGACATACACAATGGTTTGTCTATAGGTCCCCTCAACCTGTATTTCACATTGCTCTATTTTGACCCAAAATAGTATTTTCTTTAACAATATGGAACTTTTCTTTTAGTTAATATTTATTATTTCCCTTGCAGATACAACTACTTATTGGTTATATTTATTTATCATTTTTTATATACTTTACAGATCATTGATTAATTAATGAAATGACTTCTTTTAGTTTATTATGCCTCCTTTACTATTATTGTGTATATTTTCCTTGTGTTTATTCATTACTTCATGTTGGTACTTCTTCTATTGTGCATCCCTCTTATGCGGTAATGTTGATGGGAAAGAGTGCCAATCACCCATCCTTATTGTTGGTTTCTTGAAAAGGTCTTTTTCGCGTATATCTTTTACTTTTCATTATAAATTTAATCGCTGTATGCAATTTAAGATGTCTGGGACTCTGGCCATTTAAAGCTCCACCTGATATTTAATCGGGGTAGGACAAAGCATCACTATTCACTTCCGAAAATAGGCCTGGTGGTTCCACACGTTATTTATTTTTTCAAATGAAGAAAATTTATTAAGCAAAAACATGGATGAAGAAATGACAAAGTCTCATAAGCATGACAATAAATCTGTACAAGATATCGTTGACTGATCATAATTTGCCAATCCATTCTAAATTTTCATGAATTCATTATCCTTGCTATATTCTTTACTTTTTGGTATACTTCATGGGAGTTTGGTACATGGATTATGACCTTCCTGTATGTTCTCCCAACAAAATATGGTTGGATCACTTCTATTGATTTTTTGGCAGGAGGGATCTAGTCATGAGCGTGGGCTGTACATGCGCAGTTTTGAGGAGCTGTTTGATTTATCCAATTCTGATTCAACTTCTATATCCAGATATAAATTTTATGTTACTATGTTTGAGCTTTACAATGAGCAGGTGATTTTGCTTACTGCCTTTTCCTTATGCTGTCATCTTCTTCTTAATGCCATAACAAGCATGTGCTTTTTACAGACTGACTTCATTTCTTGTTCACTTTCCGTGTATTGATCTAGTTTTTAAAAGTTTACTTTACCTAGGTTAGGGATTTGCTTCTCGCACCTGGCAATGACCAATCAAAAGTTCGCGTGGGGTCCCCAGATTCATTTGTGGAACTTGTACAGGAGAAGGCTGAAAATCCAGTTGATTTCTCTAGAATCTTAAGAGCAGGGATCCAAAATCGTGGCACAGACATGTCAAAATTCCGTGTCTCTCATCTGTATGTGCTAATTTAATCTTTTGATAGCCCTCTCTCTCTCTATATATATATATATATGTGTGTGTGTGTGTGTGTGTGTGTGTGTGTGTGTGTGTGTGTGCATGTATTATATATGTATATGTGTATATTTGTATGTATGTGTGTTTTCACGTGCAAGCACGTGTGCTATATCTAAACATTGGTTGTTTGTACTTTGCACTAATCTTCGTGACTTCCTTTTCTCTTGATGTTACCAAAGAAAGCTGTGATTTGTTTTATATATCAATTTCATCAAAATTAAATATTTAGTTGCTATGACTCACTGGGATACTTTCAGGGTGATTACAATTCATGTACATTCTAGCCTGTTGGTAATGGGGGAAAGCACATACAGCAAACTTTCTCTTGTGGACTTGGCTGGAAGTGATGGGGTACTTGATGAGGGTGCCACAGGGGAACGTGTAACAGATTTCATACATGTCATGAAATCTCTTTCTGCGTAAGTTCACTTGCATATTATATTAGGCTATCCATTCATTGAAAAAAATATGTTCATTATTGGTGTTTAACTTGGCTTATGAGGCATCACAATGAAATTTATTTGTTGGTATTTTTCTGAAGACCTCATGGTTACGTTTTTTTAGCATTTGTCAAAATGGAAGTTGTGGTTTGCAACTATGAAATTGTAGCTTATTTACTGAATGCACTTGATTCTTCTGTATACTCGTGAATTGAGTTCATGAGTCCATTTGCATATTGGTACATTGATAATGGATCTTGTCTAACAAAAATGTCTACTATTTGCTAAGCAAGGGCAAATGCGTAGACTTTTAACCATAGCTTAGTCATTTAGGAGTCATTATCAGATACCATGATTTACTGTTTGTAGATGTGCTTATGAAGAGATGGCTGGTAGAAAGCAATGTCAAATGAAGCCTAGTGATTGGGTAGTGAAAATTTTAATTCATGTTCCATTACATGGTGTTGGGGAGCCAAAGTGA
Source organism: Nuphar pumila (assembly GCF_984573655.1). NCBI lineage: Eukaryota > Viridiplantae > Streptophyta > Magnoliopsida > Nymphaeales > Nymphaeaceae > Nuphar > Nuphar pumila. Next base: position 116,402,592 of record NC_143250.1, read on the forward strand.
TTTGGCTTTTTCTTACAGCTTAAAAGTTATATGAATTGCAAAAAGCAATGTTTTGATTCAGAGTTGTAGGTTCATATGGGCAAATGTTGTATTGGGTTAGAGTTGTGATATTGGCTATTGAGCATTCCAACTGTTTCCATAACCCAACTCTATAATGAAGAGTTGCAATGTGTAGCCACTAGCCACCTAGTTTATCCAAATGCAACCTGCTGATGACAGATTTAAGGGAAGAGTAACAAAGGATGAAACTACAATGTAGAATTAAATGTGCTTTTGATGAACATTGTAGCCATATTAGGTACACAGTAAAGGTGCTTGGAGTGTATTAAGGCAATGTTCGGATGCATTGAGAAACATGGTGGTCAGGTGAGAGAGGTTTAAAATATATGAAGGATAATAAAATAAACTTTAATGAATGGAAAGGATCAAGAATGAAGGTAGAGTTTGAGAGATATGTAGCAAGAAGTTTCTATGGTTGTAAGACTAGCTATGAAGTAAATAAGAGGCTTTACAAGTTTACATGAAACTCCATTTAAAAAAGGCATATAAACATGCTTACAAAGATTAGAGTAGGGATATGGACCTTGACCATGATTGGTCAAAACAATTTTGGTGAATATTCATGAGATTGTGTTGTTGTTAAGATTACAAGGCCTTCAGTGCTTAGTGTTGTGCATTTTTAATACTAGTACTTTGGCTTTTAACACTACAACATGATGGGTTTGACGATGATGGCAATGTTGTATAGTCTTGTCCTGGTTGAAGCAGATGAGCTAATGGTGTTTTAGATGGTGAATCATCACCTTTTTAATTAAAAGGTTCTGCCTTCTTAAGAAGTAGTAAGATTTGGACTCTTGCCAGCCTTAAATCAACTTCTTAAAGTTGTTACTGATGTTTGGTTGAAAGAAAACAAGAAGAAATTTAGCAATGAAGACAAAAAGGAAGAATACGAAGAGGAAAGATGAAGAGAGAAACATGTATTTTTCCTTCATTTCCATCTCAAAGCATATATTGCAATTAATAAGATAATTGCTTGACAGGGATATCCCCGAGGATTGAGCAATATAACAATCATGCACAGTTCAGTGCAACATTATACAAAGTGTATATATTCGTTATGGCGTTCAATAACCATCCTTGAGTTGAGGGAAAAAAATTTATCATCCCAAACATGCAAGTGATTTCCTTGAGTTTTAATCTTTCCACAACTTTTATGAGAATGTAATTTGAAGATGATTGGGCATATAAAAAACCTTAAATATCTTGGCTTCAGCTTTCCTCTTATTAAATGGAAATCCATGTCAATATGTTTTATGATGCACATGATCTAGTGTTATTTGAGTAATCATGTTGTAATCACAGTAGACTTATTTAGGAGTCTTCACTTCTATCTTAAACTCCATAAACACTAGTTTGAGCTATAAGACCTCATGAATCCCTAGTGTCGTGGCTCTATGGTATGCTCTTAAAACTACAATTTGGTTTTTGCTTTTCCATGACACTAGGTTTCCCCTTACAAAGATGCGATAACCTTAGTTGGATTTTCTATTTTCCAAAGGGTTGGGTCAATTTGCATCTGCATACAGTGCAAATTCAAAATCCCATGGTTGGCATATAAAGTACCTTTTTTGGAATCCTAATTTAGGTATCTTAAGTTGTGATACTAAGTTACTAACATGTGGCCAAGTGTGGTGCACACAAACTGACTAACCACATAGCTATATTTGGCCTTGTGATGGTGAGGTAAATAAGCTTACCAACTAATCTCTAGTACCTTCCTACATCTTCACACGTCTTATCAACATACAAATCTAAATTTATGACTTTGTTTGGGAAATCTACTCTTTTACATCTGTTCATCCCAGTCTCTTATAATAAGTCTCACTCAGAGTTATCGGAAGCGCCTAGCTAAATGGGGAAGCGCGCTTCCCTGAAGCGCGAAACGTCGCGCTTCCGAAGCGTGGGGGGAAGCGTCCCCCTTTTTTGGGAAGCGTGCTTCCCTTTAATGGGGGACACATTTCCCTTTAATGGGGGACGCGCTTCCCTTTAATGGGAAGCGTGCTTCCCATCACGCTTCCCCCTCGCTTCCCCCACGTTTCCCCCTCGCTTCCCCTGTTTTTTTCAATTTTTTTGTATTTTTTATTTTTTATTTTTATTTTTTTCGCTTCCCCCTCGCTTCCGAGACGCTTCCTAGGTCGCTTACGAGACGCTTCCTAGGTCGCTTCCGAGACACTTCCCGAATCACTCCTAAGTGGTCCCACGCTTCCCCGCTTCCTAAAATTTTGAAAGTGCCTCGCTTCTCGCTCCCGCTTCCCGTATCGCTTCCTCAACTGGCAACCATGGTCTCACCTACCTTTGTAAAAAAAAAACTTTTCTTAACCTAACACTTTGATAACCATGAAATAGTGTGGTGGCCCTAGGTACTTTATATCAAAGACATTATGAATTTATGCTATTAGCTTTAATATCTCCTCTTCATTATCATCTATAAATCATCCTCATACAGTCCTCAATTTACACATGCTTTCCTTGATAAATCAATCCCTGGATAAAAAGTCATATATCTTCATTCAAGATTTCATGGAGGGAAGCAATCTTGGCATCTAGTTGACAAAGCAGCCATCCTCGATATGCTTCCAAACTTATGAAAATTTTCATGGAATTAAACTTAACTACTGGAGTAAATATTTCATGATAATCAATGCCATAAGCTTGGTTGTCTAAACCAAAATGCTTTAAGCTTGAGTGTCTAAACCCATCTACCCCCAACAAGCATCTTCCCAACAAGCAAGTTAGTGATCTCCCAAGTATTGTTATTCTTGAGTGCTTCTATTCACTTAACATGGCTTCCCTACATATTGGGTGTTTAAAGTGATTCTTCCACATTTTTAGGAATTGAATTGGACTCATAGTCATCTACAAAAGCTTTGAACGCCTTGGAGGTGTAAGAATAGTATACAAAATGACATAAGGGGAGAAATATGCACAATCTTTTACATTTTGTGAAATCAGTGGTAGGTAGTGCTGGGACCTGATTCTTGATAATCCTTGTTGGTGTTGGTAGTAAGAAAACCAAACATCTCCAAACTCTTTTCTCCTCTAGCATAGGTTTTTAATTCTTTAGGCTCCTTAAAACGAATTTCTTCTATAGTTTCATCACCAGTACTTGATAGGGTCAGTAGGGGAATATTTGAGGAGCATACATTTTATTGTTGCAGGATCTAACTTGTGGTGTGAAAGAATGTGACCATAACATGTGCACACAAATACTCTTAGGAACAACATGGAATGTTTTTGCCTTAGGGTCTAGGACAGTGAAAAGGGTTTTAGTACCAACCATGACAAAGCATTTTATTGATCAAGTATGCTGTAGTAAGGACATCCCTTGCCACAAAGGGGTTTGGTGCAGTGGGATGGGGCCTAGGCCACTAGGCAGGCAATATAGGTTCAAATCCCATGGGCGTCACCCCTTGCGCAAGGCTGCAAGCTGAAGCGTGGCAACTCCCTGGTGGCAAGTGGTAAGCCCACGGAGTTTTACGCTGCCAGGACAATGATCACAAGTACGGCAGGCAGAGCCAGTGCGGCTAGGTCTCTGATCCTGGTGACAGTTTCTCTGTGTAAATATAAAAAAAAAGAGGGGCATCCCTTCAATAGCATTCACATATGTTCTTACCTAAATTGTAATGCCCGAAAATTTTAACCCAAATTTATGTGATTTTTTTTATAACATCGGAAAGAATAACCAATATAGGGTTAAGTATTTCGGAATATTACATTTGAGAGAAAACTCAACACAGGTATTTCATTTCATTTTGATATGAACATTTAAATTACCATAAACCCAATGAATCAATGGAATAATAAATCAACAATCTCGATCCAATGCATCATCCCGCAACCGCTCATAAGTCTACTCGTTTACCTGAAAATGGTAAAAATTATAGGAATTAGACTACCACGTCTAAGTAGGACAACTTTAACTTTTAATGCAGGTATATGATGAATCTAGCATGTGATGTGGGTGTCAAAGGTGATTCTCGACATATGTCTAAACAAGTAAGCAGTTTATACCACAGAAACCAATATTCATATACATGAACATGTAAATAGTTGTCCAACAACTATAACTGAGCAGGTAAAGCATTGTGTGCAACATTAATAAGCAAGTGAATGTGTATTGCAACAGTCATAACAATAACCTGTACAACTCTTAGATAATTCTTCAACTACCTCATATCTACACATTTCATAATTTTATATCGTCACAAGATCAAAATATAAAGCATGTTAAAGAACATAAACATATCTCTCCAGTATTTTCACTCACTGTGATACCTAACTGCTCTAAAATTGTGTTTAAATTATCTTACCCCGCGGATACACGCGGGTACAAGTGACCATCTCAGAAGAGAACGTTCGGGAGTATATTATTCAAGAGTGTTTTATTAACTCGAACATTCTAACTGAGACTGAATCCCCAAGGGAGCGACCAATAGCCGAAAGAATCTCCCAAGGGCTCAACTCAAAACAGGATGCATCCCTAACTTTTGCAGAAGACATGAAACTACCACCTAGGACACATAGCTAGTCCTGGTCCCTAACTTTGAGGACGAGGACCCACGAGCCGCTTCACGCTCGAAACACAACACAAGTCCTCGAAGTTTTGTACCACTTATCCTCTCCATGGTAAGCCTAAAAAACTGGTTACATTGTTTAATTATTGTTCCGAAGTTCAGGGCATGTCCCCAACTTTCTTCTACTACCATAGCAGTAGATCCCAACCTTAGTCATTTTACTAAAGTGTATAAACCATCCATAACCTTTTTCTACATTGATTTCTTAATCCCACTCAGAGTGCTCCGGTGCTCTTAAACCAGTCAAGCACACAATAATTACAATTACGTTTTCATCACTCTTATTAACGTAGCACGCAAGCCAATAACTCAAGTACTCACATCGGGTAACCCATTCATATATTGCCCTCGTAGGCAAAGCACATATCCTATATACCACTATATACTCCATCATATGTGTGAAACCAATATAACAACCCCATTCCTCAACACAACTATCATACTGCATTCCAGTAGTTCAAATAATACATTTTCTGACAAAAAGCATTTTAAGCATGTGATATTTCATGTAAACCAGTCACGGTCAACATAACTACTTGAAGTCAATACTGATGATGGAAAATAAATTAACTTAGAACTCAAGTCTAACAATAGGTAATAGAATAACTTGAAATCAAGCATGATAATAGGTAACGAAAAGATATGTATTCAAATTTAATATCCGTTATTAATTCAACATTGAAACATATTTGATATAGTCAATAAGATGACATATAGTTATCTTGGATATTAGTCAACCTAAAACGAATCAGTTTGATGACAGAACACAAGAAATCATATAATCAAATTTAATCATCGTCAACAAAATAATAGGAAATTCAGATTTGATACCATCCATAAAATAACATATTACCCACGTATTTAACTGTCAACGGATCATCATATAAACCATATGTTTACATTGTTTTTATGTTTGGGCATTATGTATGTGATACTCTGTGTATAAGATCAACTTGCATCACATGTGAGCTTTGGAAACAATATTTTCTATTTAAGAACATTGAGAAGTTTTCCTATTTAAGAAAGTCAAGTTTAAGATTTCAAAGCCCGGGTAAACTATTAACAACTCAATACATCATGTTATACATAGATGGAATAAAATGTTTTCCAATAGCATGCATGTGAATAAGCAATGCCGCAGAGCCCAGATTCATAACACTTGATAAAATAATAGTTACTGCAGTTTCATTTCCAACCCAATGATTTAATTTAATTTTCCTGAATTAAACCTAGACTTAAAACAACTGTAAACCATCAATCAGCCACAATCATATACAGCGCAATATATTAACTAAAGATGCTCAATTTATCAAAAATTCAAACAGACACATTCGGCTATAAAAAAAACGAATATAAAGATGTGTGGTCAGAGTGTAACAACCACCTTGGGCTGTCAAAACAAATGTACCTTAATTAGTGACAACCTTACACAAGCATGAATAACTAAAGCCCAAACAATCTATTCAGAAATACGTGGTAATGTAACCATGGAAACATACCCCAAACATGTTGGGACATGAGCATTCCAAATGTGAGTCCATTATAATTTCACAAACAGAAAGCTAATCAGATAACAAAATAACTATAAACCCTAAATGATCCAAATATGAAATAACCCTCCCTTGGTGACCGAACTAGACCTTCACCGCTTTTCAACAGCAATTGAAATCAAGATTTAAATAAAAATATTTACAGAAGTTGAAAAGAACAGGCTCAACGATTGTTCAACCAAAAGAATCGGAATCCAAATCTGAATTTACCCGATACTTCCATCAGAAACCCACAATTTCTGGGGTCAAGAATCAGAAATTCCCAAACCGGAGATTATTAGACACCAAGAATCGGAAACCCCCAATTTTCTTGGATAACTCTATACTCAGAATCGAAAATCCCAGAGCCTGGGGTCATCCGATACGTCAAACAGAAACCCCCATTCAATTAAAATGGGATTTTCGACAGTCGATGGCCCTGCCGGTCTCTAACAGGGCAGTCGAAATGCCCGATTACTCACATGAATCTTTCAGCAGCCATGAACCCCATCTGGAAAACCTCGATCGTGCGATAACAGGGTTTTCTCACTAGACCGTCCCAATCACAACCAGATGCAATCAATACCAACAGAAAAGGAAATACAGAAACCTACCTTTTTCCAGCGATCGGAGGAGCACAGGAGGTGGCCGGCGCTGCTGCTCGTGATCTCAGTAGCGTCGTGTGTCCCTGGTCGTGCGATGACTGTGATGGAGCCGGTTCCGGTGGCCTTGTAGTCACGCACGAAAACGAGAGAGAGATGAGAGACCGTGAGAGAAAGAGGGCGAGACCCTCTCCCTTTTATCGAACGAAAGCCCTCCCTCCGCGAAAGGTGGAGGGAGTCGATTACGGCCTTCCGTAACCTTCCCCTCTTCTTGATCTTGTTTGCAGGAATCATGCTTTTATAAATATGCAAACTCTTTTCTCGGGTCCGGGTCCAGGTCCAGCGACCCGTGACGCTGGATCCACTATCAAAGTGGATCCGGGTCCCAAGCGAGAGGCAGATCCGGGTCAGTCCAAACTGAAGGATCCAAGTGGATCCGGGTGAGCCCAAATTGAAGGATCCAAGTGGATCCGGGTCGGCACTGAACTGTAGGATCCACTGGCTGGGTCCATTTGGCTCCAATGTGGGTCCAAACCCCAATTACCCAAGTCTTTTATATTATATATTCTTTTGGATCCGGTAGTGGATCTTGGACCCAAAATGCGTAAAATTACTCAAAATTTTGGGTTATTACATAAATGGTGTATGAGCGACTTCTAACAAATGTCTCTTTTTCCTCTGTGCAACTCTATTCTGCTGAGGTGTATTAGTTTGAGGTGGCATTAGCAAAGGAAAAATTTAACGTCAATTGTGATGGTTGGACACAATGTCTAATGAAGCTACTAGGTATGCAATGCATTTTTGGAGTGTGAAACATAGTGATCCTAAAGTGTAGGGGAAGCTTGCTTTGAATGGGAAAGGGAAGTGAGCTTCTAGCAATAAGGAAATTGTATGAGAACACATTTTTACTTGAGAAGCATGATGCCTGTCTTGTAGAACTGAACATATTAGGCCCCATTTCTCATTCTGCCGGGGGTTGCACTATAGGTTTTAAGTGTTTTATGATAGATCTGAACCGTTAGATGTGTTTAGCATGATCAATTTAGTGAGAATCGACTCTTGGATCATGTTTTTTCCACGAAAAAACTAAGTTTTATGAGCTGGAAAAACTGGTACCTTCATAGCCATTGACTTTGCATCACCGAAAAAACCTGTATACAGGTCAGATTCTGGCGATACAAAAGCTGGTTCCCACTAAAAAAAATCTATAGATCACATCTACGGTGTTAGACGTGAGAAAAAAAATACTTTAAACTATGATTTTTGAAGGGATCTAACGAGACCTAATGAAAAAGGGGGCCTAAGGAACACATTACACACTCTCTCTCTCTCTATATGTATATATGTGTGTGTGTGTGTGTGTGTGTGTGTGTGTGTGACACTGAAATCTATATCTATATTATTGGTACATATGTAAAAGCCTTTACTTGTTAGTATAATAAAATTTTCCATGGAGTCATATGTTATTCTTTTCAGTGTCTTTAACATTTAAAATATGCCAGTGGATTTTGCTTCCTTGATGGTTCATATTTTCTTGGAGATACAGTTCTATCTTCTCACTTGAGCCTGCCCTTCTTGCTTCTGATTAATTTCTTGGCAACCTTGTTTTGGTGTCTCACATGGATAACTGTCACATGGATACGGATGCAGGACACGACGTGGATACACTTGGTGCAAATTGATAATTTTAAAAGTTAGGTCACGGGGACACGGCCGTACATAGATAGATGTGTGTGTGTAAAACAACAATTTTAAATCACTATAATTAGGAACATCAAATAATGAAACCAAGTTTCAATTGACATGTAATGTAATTGATCACAAATTTTAAAAGAAAAAGAACTCACATGAATACAAAATAAGTAGTTCACATATTCTTATAATACTAACTTTTATTTCTATATGAGAATCTTTTCATCCTAACATAATCAATCTTCACAAAACTTCCTGAATCTCCCTCTCATGCACTATTATCTATCTTAAGAAACCCATTAACTAACCTAATCACATGAAGGCAATACACACACACACACAAAGGACGGTCCACCTCCCTGTTCTCATCTTCAATATTCATATTTAGATGTGTTTTTCGGAAAATCTGACCGTATGAATGTGATCTCCATGGTCATAAACCTACAGACTCTTTGATAAAACTTTTTTGATGTGTAGGCACGATAGAACATTTCATGAATTTCAAAACCATAGATTTTTAGACTCTTGTACATCGAAAAAGTTTGATTGAAAACTTTGTAAGTTTTCAACCATAGAGATCACATCCGCATGGTCAGATTTGCCAAAAACACGTCTAAATATGAATTTTGAAGGTGGGGACAGGTGTGGACCATGTAGTAGGACAATCACCCTTGTGTGTATGTATGTATGAATGTTTTGTTACGGAATAATGGTGTGCTAAAAAGAATGTCTTATGTTTGTATTTTGGTTACTATTTTGCATTTTTGCATTGTTTTTTCGTTTTGTTTTAAATATTTCTTGTTTCCTCTTTCCATTTATGTCTTCCTCTATGTGATATAATGCTTGTACCCGTTCAATGTGTGATAACTATATTCCTTGAATTATTCTTTTGGTTGAATTAGTTTAGAACCAATGAAACTTTTAAGATCTTGAATATTAGTGTTATAGTGCATTTTAATAGCTTAGCATTTCATATTTTCATGCCAGTGTATTTTTTTGGGATGTTGTGTCATGCTTGCTTATTTTAGCTTAGACTTTTCTTGACATATTATTTTGTTTATTACCAAATGCAATGCTGACAGATGCTGTTGTGTTTCTGGTACTTGTATATTTTATGCTTTTGACAGGCTTGGAGATGTTTTGTCAGCTTTAACCACAAAGAAAGATGTAGTACCATACAAGGACTCGAAGCTTACTGAAATACTTGCAGATTCACTAGGTACGGTGGTTTTCTTTTACTGCACTTATTGAATTTATTCTTTTCTTAATCTGTTAAAAAGTGTATTTAAATAGTTATACATATGATATAAATGTAATATATATATATATATATATACTTTATGTACATACCAATGTATATACACGTATTATATACACATATATAATATATGTGTATTTATATATTTTATTTTTCTTTTATTTATTTTTTCTCTTTTTAGTTTGTCTAGTTCATTTTGAACTAGACTTAAACTAGTCAACACGATGTTGTTGACTAGTTTAAGAGCCGTTGGAGCTAGTCCAACGGTTACAAATAGAGCCATTGGACTAGCTCCAACCACTCTATTTGAGTCCCTTCAAAGCCCATTTCTTCCTCCCTCTTATGCGTATAAATAGGGGTCATTCCCCTCTCATTATATCAATTCTTTTTAAGCATTTTATGTGAATTAAATAAAGATTATTTTTTTACTCTTGAGCCTTTTCATTTGTGCCCTTTTGTAGGTCCGAGCCGCAGGCTTGGTTTGAGTCAAATCTGATCCCAAACCAGAATTGCGATATATATATATATATATATATTGTTGCTATGAAATCATCAGTTTAAACACGAATAAGCAGAAAACAAGCCATGTTTACGTAAAAAATTGAGGTTCATACCATCGTGCATTAAGGCATGTGATTGAACATGCCTAGAAAAATCAGATTTATTGTTTTCCATTTAAAATCTCCACATAAATCTGATTTAGAGTATTTCTCCCCGTTCAAATCAAAAGAGGAACCCGTACCTTCGATTGGACACGGAAAAAGAGTGAAAAAACTTCGTCGAACGATCGGAACGGCAAGAGATCCTCCTTTCCTTCTTCTTCTTTCCTTTCCTTTTCCTCTTATCTCTCTCTTTTTTTCTCTTTCTTTTCTTTCTCTCCCTCTCTCTCTCTCTCTCTAGAAAATGAAATCTAGAGCGAGGGGCGAGTTAGACCTTTTTATAAATTTCTTTTTTGGTCTTTTAGAGAGAGGGTGACATCCCTTCTAGAGTCCTATTCTCTCTCTAACTACTCTTATTATCTTTTATTTTATTTTATTTCTTTTTTAACTAAATTGCGATCTATCTAGAACTGCTATCTAGGTAGAGTGCTACCAAATGTGGAATTTACTCCTTATCCAGGTAATTAAAATTCATAATTTATTAATTAATATATTTTATTAATTATTTAATTATTAAATTATAAATTTTTAAGAATGTTCCAGAGGATATCTCACCCCTCTGGGAGTCTTCTTAACATGAAAATTACTTAATTTAACATTTTATATTGAATTTAAAACTTTAAATTGGTTATACTTGGATTTTGGATCTGGATCCAAGATCCAAATCCATATTCAATATCCGTATGGATCTCAAACTAGACCATGTTCTAATTCATATGGGTCTTGGATTAGGTTCAGATCCATATCAATTTAGATAAAAACGGATTCGATCCGATCCGATCTAATACATAACTGGTCAAATCGAGGCAGGTCATTTTTAAAAAATACGATTTTTGGGCCAACTGTAGCCCGAATTCAGAAAAACGAAATATCAATGTTTTCAAAATTTTGAGACGTATCTAATGATATATTACATGATTTTCGCCTTTGAACTTTGCCTGAATTTAACCCAAATTTTGCTCGAATTTCACTCGATTTTACAGGTAAAAACTAAAAAGTTTTACCAAATCTTATTTGCCTCGTTTAGGTCTTGTCAATGGGTCATGGGCCATGCCCAGACTTAGCTGACGCCACCTAAAATCGAAATTTTTAACAACTTTACAAAATGCTTAGCCATTTTTTCAGAAATCTCAGAATTTAACATTAAGGAAAACACACGATATTCCAGACATCGGTCTTATCTAAAGGCGGATACATATATTATATAATTTTGGTTGACAATTTCTCTAGGCATACTTGGATTTACTTCCTTAAACATAAATATGAGGTTTTCTTATATTTTCAAACATTTCACAAAATGTTTAAAAAAAGTTTCAAAATGATATTTCTATTTTTCGTACCAATTCAATTTTTTTCAAAAGAATTTAATAATTATCTCAATTTATATGGCATCACATCAAAGATTTTGTCCTCACACACCACAACAAAATGATTTAGCGGAACGAAAACAACAAAGTACCAAAAGAATTTTGGGCTGAAGGAGCCTTAACTGCTACCTATCTCATTAACATAATGCCATCATCTTCCTTAAAAAAATATGGCTCTAATTGAAAAACTTGTTAAATTAACTCCTGATTACTCCAGATTAAGAGTTTTTTGATGCAGATGTTTTGTTTTTACTAACAAGAATGATATTCTCTCCTCGTGCCATTCTTGTACCTTGACTTTCAAAATAAAAAATTATATGTTTCAGGAAATGTATTGTTCTTGTAAAAATAATTTTTTTTTATTTTATTTTGAAAGGACTAGGGAAGTAACTGAGTATTCCTTTCTATTAGATTTGACTTCAAAGCATGATCGTGATAGTTGTGACTATGACTGTGACCCTGATGATGGTAAAGATGTCATAAATACAAAACAGAATGTAATTAATGAAGTGCAAACCCATAGAGACACTAATTGTTTGCAATACTCCAGGCGTAAGGATCCCAATCTTTCATGTGCACTAGAAAAATATTTTGAAGTACAAACTAGAAGGTCATCTTTAGTCTCTAGAATTCCTGATAAATGTGTCATACAAATTATTTTTCCTAACTATAAGACATTTATGGCATTAATACACTCATATATAGAACTTTCGACCTATGCTTAAAGCAAAGAACTTGCTGAATGGGTAGAAGCCATGGGAGTAAAATTAGAAGCCTTAGAAAAGGCTAGAAATCGATATTGGATTCAAAACTTGTCTGACTGACACTGCTTTATTTGTTAAGATTTCTGATGCAGGTATTATTATTCTTCTCTTTTATATGGATGACATGATCATTACCGGAGGAGACAAACAAGGAGTTGAAAACATTAAAAAACTTCTTGAAAATCATTTTGAAATGACTCATCTGGGTTTATTGAATATTTTTTAGGAATTAAAGTTGATTATTTCCTTAGAGGGTATTTATTATCTCAATTTAAATTTGCTTTTGATATTGTCTTCAGATCCGGAATTACAGATGATAAATGAGTTGATACTCTTGAGGTTGTCAATTCCAAAATGTGAATTGATAATGGAGAACCTCTTGAAGATCCCACTCTTTATAAACAACTTATTGGAGCACTCTCCTACCTTTCAATTACTAGACTTGATATAGCACACGTTGTACACACGATTAGTCAATTTCAGCACGCTCCCACTTCTGTTCAAATGTGAGCTGTTTTGCGTATTATTAAATACACTAAGTTTTTCCTTTCTTGAGGCCTCTTCTTGTCCGCTTCATCTTCATCTTAGATTTAATTGCTTATACTGATGCTGATTGCGAGATGATCCCAATAACAAACACTAAACCATTTTTTTTTTTTTTGTATTTTCTTTGGTGCATCCTTGATTTCGTAGCAGTGTAAGAAGCGACAAAATGTCTCTCTTTCGTCAATTAAAGCTGAATACCGAACTATGACCACCATAATGATGGTGTAGTCTGGCTCAGAAGATTGCTGGCTGACATGACCGTTAAAGTGACAAAAGCATCACATATGTACTATAATAACAAGAGTACAATTTAGATAACCAACAATCAAACATTTAATGAACGTACCAAACATATTAAAATGGATTGTCACTACGTCAGAGAGGAGTATCTACATGAGACTATTGATCTGCCTTATGTTACATCAAAATACCAATTAACAAATTTTTTCATCAAACCTCTCGCTGCTCTCAGATTTCATTTTCTCTTAGACAAACTTTCGATCATTGTACCGTAAGTTTGAAGGGGAGGGGAGTGTTAAAAAGCGTGTATATATATACACGTATTATAATACATATATATATAATATATGTATATTTATATATTTTCTTTTTCTTTTATTTATTTTTTCTCTTTTTAGTTTGTCTAGTTCATTTTGAACTAGACTTAAACTAGTCTATACATTGTTGTTGACTAGTTTAAGAGCCGTTGGAGCTAGTCCAACGACTACAAATAGAGCCGTTGGACTATCTCCAACGACTCTATTTGAGTCCCATCAAAGCCCATTTCTTCTCCCTCTTATGTGTATAAGTAGGGGTCATTCTTGTTAAATAATATGTAATAACCTAGTCTAACTAGGAATGAGTCTTTTCTTTATTTTAGTGAGAATAGTTTAGTTAGAATAGCAATAGTTTAGTTAGAATAGTTTCTTTTACTTTTTACTTTTTTATTTTTTACCTTTATAACCTTTTTGACTAGTCAGCTTTTTGTCTTAGTCAAAAAGCAAAGTGACGTTGGACTCCCAACGACGACTCTCCCTTCTAGCCTCTCAAAATGTATATAAATATGGGGCTTTGCCCCCTTACCATGTATTCTTTTCTTGAGGGTGATTCTCAATCAATAAAAATATATTTTTTCTTTCTTGTTATTGGATACCTTTTTTTGGGTATTTTGTATGAACCTTTGTGGTTCTTGTGAGTGATCTTTGGTTGGAGATATTTGAAGTTTCGATTGATGGTGATGCAAAAACTTATCTTCTTACATGGTATCAGAGCTTGGTGATCAAGCTAAGTTTTTTTCGGTACATCAGGAAGCGTGCCATTCAAAGTTTGGAAAAGAAGTGAAGGTTTTTTTTAGTGTATGTGAAATGATGATCATGTAATTGCTTGGAAGCTTAGAGGAGCACTCATACTCGTTATCGGTGGTGGAGTACTTATTATCCTCAGTTTCATCTCTCTATTCTTTTTCTTTCTTCACTTCTTTCTTTTCCTTCTCAAACCTTGTAAAATGGATGACAATGATAATATCACCATTAAACCCATTAAGCTCAACGATTCTAACTATGTTACATGGGCTTCAATTATGAAGCACTTTATATGGGGAAAGGGGTTGCAGGGATTAGTGGATGAGACTGATTTGGAACCTAAGCTAATCCTTACAAAGGTAGAAGGTGAGAAAGAAATACCTCTTACGAAGGTTGACAAAAACAAAGCCATTATCACTTACAAAAAAAAGTGGAAGGAATGGGGAATGGGACATGCCAAGATCATGTCTTGGCTCATTAATAGTTTCGATATAAAAAATGTTTAAGTCTTGCAAAATTTGAACATACAAATGATGCATGAGACTATCTTAAAAGAATGTATTCTCTTAAAGACATTACACATGTGTGCAACTTACAAGACAAAGTTCGAACTATGGTTTAAGGGGATAAGAGCATTAGAGAGTACTATAATAACTTGTCTGAATTATGAGAAGAGTTGGCTCTTCTTGAACCGAAGTGGCATTGTCTAAAAGGCATAGAACTTCGTCAAAACCAAACAAATGCGGAGCATTTCTTTCAATTTATTAGTGGATTAAGATCGGAATTTGAATCAACCAAATCTCATTTTCTCCATCGAGGGAAGGTCCCTTCAATAGAAGACTTAATAGAAGAATTAAGCATGGAAGAGAATAGGCTTAAGAAAAGAATTTCTAAGAAGATAATAACTGTATCTAGACCGAGAAACTATGTTCGTACATACAAACCTCCACACTATGGCAGGACAAATGATGAGAAACAAAGAAACAAATTTGAAAAAAGGAGTCATTTGTTACTATTGCCGTGAGTCAGGACATATGAAAACTTATTGTCCGAAATTGAAGAAACCCTATGAGAAGAAGGTTGCCTTTGTCGCACCTCTACAAAAATCAAGCCAACCATCCATCCATTGGAAGCATGCCCTTAACACAACTAGTGGAGGTACTTCAACCTCTACTCAATGGAGCATCTTCATCCACCGGAGCTACAATCTCTTCCGTCGGCATCTCAGATCCCAATAAATCTCTTTAGCTCCTTGACTCACGTGCCTCTTTTCATATGACACCAAACATTGATATGTTATCTGAATGTCAAAACTTAAGTGGGTCAATTATTTTTACTGGTGATGGAACATCTCTTGACATCAAAGGAATAGAAAATTTTGAGAATATTTCTCAAAACTCAAAAAGATTTTGTATTCCACAAATTAGATATATTCTTAAACTTAACCTAAATCTTTTATTTGTTTCTCAATTATCTGACCATGTATGTAATGTTTTCTTCTTTTCTCGTGGTTGTCGAGTGCAGGATCACCAGTTAGGGAAGTTGATTGGGAAAGACCATATAAAAGAAGACCTATACTACATGGATTTTTTGGAAATACCCAAGAATACATTATTTTTTAATGTTCAGAAAATGGATTTGGATCTATAGCACAAACGACTTGTCCACCGTAGTGTATCCAAGATCCAGTTTTTTTCAAAGATGATTTTTTTTTTGTAATTTTGAAACCGTAAAGTAAAGAGATTACCTTTTCAAGAAAGAACCTTTGTAATACATTCAGATGTGTGGGGGCCCGCACCTGTTATATCAGAAAGTGGTTTTATGTATTATGTAATTTTCATAGATGATTTTACAAGACATACATGGATCTATTTTCTTAAGCATAAATCCAAAGTTTTCTCGTACTTTCAAATATTTCATAATCTAGTCAAAAATCAATTTACAAATGATATTTCAATCTTTCTCACTGATTGAGGGGGAGAGTTTTTATCAAAAGAATTTAAAGATTATTTGAATCTATATGGTATTACATTTCAAAGACCATGTCCCTATACCTCTCAACAAAATGGTTTAGCAGAAAAAAAGTATAGGTATATTATAGAAACATCAAGAACTTTACTTATTACACATCAAGTACTAAAGATTTTTTGGTCTGAAGCCACTCTAACTGCAATTTATCTTATTAACAAAATGCCATCCTCTTCATTAAACAATATATCTCCTGTTGAAAAACTTTTCAAACAAATTCCAGATTATTCTAGGGTAAGGGTTTTTGGGTGCAAGGGTTATGTTTTTTCTGACAAAAATGACAAACTCTCTCCTTGTGTTATTCCTTGTGTTTTCTTAGGATATGCAAATCACAGAAAAGGCTATAGATGTTTTGATCTTAAAACTAAAAAGTTATATGTGTCAAGAAATGTACATTTTTTGGAAAAGGAAAGTTTTTTTGAGATTGAGAACTTTAAAGAAATAAATGAATATTCCTTTTTATTGGATTTAGTTGTAAAGATTAATGAAGGTGATATTGATGAAAGTCAAGAAGATCAAAATGACATGATAAGTACAAAATCATTTTGTGATAATCAAGATTGTATTCAATATTCTGGGGGGTTAATTAAGAACAACCATGTGCTGTCGAAAAGTATACTAAAGAATATGAACAAATAACAACAATAAGATCATCTAGAGTGTCAAAAGTCCTCAAAAAATTTGTGTCCTATGAGTCTTTTTTACCGAAGAATCAAGCCTACATTGCCTTAATACACTCCTATATTGAGCCTTCTAACTATGCTGCAACAAAGGAACAATCTGAATGGTTTTAGGCAATGACAACGGAATTAAATGCCTTAGAAAAGGCGAATACCTGAACTATTCAAGATATTCCGCCAGGCAAAAAGCCTATAGGCTGTCGATGGGTGTATAAAGTTAAAACTAAGAGTGACGACACTCTTGAGAGGTTTAATGCCCGATTAGTTGCCAAAATCTATTCCCAAGAGTATGAAATAGACTATGAAGAGACCTTTGATCCAGTTGATAGGATGACCATGGTTAGGACCTTATTAGCTCTTGCCTCTGTAAAGAAATATCATATATATGAAATGGATGTCAATAATGCATTTCTCAATAGAAGCTTAACCGAAGAAGTATATATGAAACCACTACCTGGCATTAATATTCCTAAAGGAAAAACTTTTTGTTTAAATAAGGTTTTGTATGGTCTTAAGTAAGCCCCAAAAGCTTGGTATGACAAATTTATTCAAGTTATGCTTGATTTTGGTTTTTAATCTTGTCTGACTGACACAACTTTGTTTGTTAAGAATTCTGATGCAGGTATTATTATCCTTCTTCTTTATGAAGACGACATGATCATCATTGGAAGTGATTAACAGAGAGTTGACAACATTAAAAAGTTTCTCAAAACAAACTTTGAAATAAGTGATTTGGATTTTTTAAAATTCTTTCTTGGTATAAAAGTTGCTTATTCCTTTAGTGGCTATTTGCTAACTCAATTTAAATTTGCTCTAGATATTATTAATAGGTCTGGTATCTCAGATGAAAAACAGGTCGATACTCCAGAAGTTATAAATATCAAAATGAAGATTGATGATGGAGAACCACTTGAAAATCCAATACCTTACAGACAACTTGTCGGGGTACTGTCTTATCTCTCCATTATAAGACCTGACATTGTGCATGCCGTTCACACAATAAACGAATTTCAGCATGCTCCTACCACTGTTCATATAGGAGTTGTTTTACGTATTATTAGATATATTAAAACCTCCATTTTTGAGGACTTTTCTTGTCTGTTTCTTTCTCCTTAAAGTTAATGGCTTATACTGATGCATATTGGTAAGACGATTCCAATAATCAACACTCAACTAGTGGTTTTTGTATATTTTTAGGTGAATCATTGATCTCTTGGAGGTGTAAGAATTAACAAAAAGTTTCTCTCTCATCAACTGAAGTCGAATACAGAGCTATGACTACAACCACTATGGAAGTAGTCTGGCTAAGGCGGTTGCTTCATGACATGGGTGCTTAGAGTACAGGAGCATCACGACTATGCTGCGATAACAAAAGTTCTATTTACGTTGCTAGCAATCAGACATTTACGAACGAACCAAGCACATCAAGATCAATTATCATTATGTACAAGATGAATTTCTACAGGGCACCATTGATCTTCCCTATGTTTCTTTAGAATATCAACTGGCAAATTTCTTTACTAAACTTCTCGCGGCTCCTCAATTTCACTTTCTCTTGGAAAAACTTTCGATTATCCAACCGTAAGTTTGAGGGGGAGTGTTAAATAATATGTAATAACCTAGGCTAACTAGGAATTAGTCTTTTCTTTATTTTAGTGAGAATAGTTTAGTTAGAATAACTTTGTTTACTTTTTACTTTTTTATTTTTTACCTTTATAACCTTTTTGATTAGTCAATTTTTGACTTAGTCAAAAAAGCAAAGAGACGTTGGACTCCCAACGACTCTCCTTCTAGCCTCTCAAAATGAGTATAAATATGGGGCTTTGCCCTCTTACCATGTTTTCTTTTTCTTAAGGGTGATTTCCAATCAATAAAAATATATTTTTTCTTGTTTTTTCGTGCCCTTATTTGGGTATTTTGTATGAACCTTTGTGGTTCTTGTGAGTGATCTTTGGTTGGAGATATTTGAAGTTTCGATTGATGGTGATGCAAGAACTCATCTTCTTACAATTCCCGTCTCATGGTATCAATGCTTTTTAAGCATTTTATGTATTAAATAAAGGTTATTTTTTTACTCTTGAGACTACTCATTTGTTCCCTTTTGTGGGTTATGGTTAATGTGTCTTTAATAGGCACTTGTGAGCATTTGTGCTTTTTTTGAAGGCTTGCATTTCATTAAAATTTCAACTTTATAGTTTACTTTTACTGTAAATAATAAGTTTACCTAATTACCTTGGTTCTCGTATTTGTGTATGTACCTGCCTGTGCTTAGTAATATGCTATCATTAGTGTTATTTGTAGCAACACTGTAATACTACTCTAGCATGTTAATGACATCGTTGTGAATATCACGATGTGTAGTTCTACGAAGTGTGTTTCAATATATTATTTCAACCATATTGTAGTATATATATTTTAACAATAAATACTCCCTTCAATTCCTCTTGAAAGTCCTCGATTCTCTCTTTTCCTTTCATATATATCATGTTCCGATTCTAATCTCATACATGGTCTCAAAAGACTTCTTGGAGAATTCCTTTATCTCCAAAATATCTTCTACCTTCCATTTTCCCTTTTGTTATTTAAATTTAGAGAAACTTGATTTTAGGAACTTTTGGGATGGAAAAAGCAGTTATTGTCTTTATTCAAGGGTCGATGTCTTATGGGTCACCTTAATGGATTTGATTCAGTGGTGCTTGAATTCATCATTGCAGAAGTGGTTGGTAAGGAGAAGGGCAATACATAAATTATCAAGAGAAACCTAAAATTATTTTTTCAGAAGACGAAGGCCTAGCAAGTACTAGCTTATATTATAGCTGCTTTATCATGTTCTTTTTTAAGCACGGTTACATTGTTCAACGTTGAATATGTGGAATCATTTTAAAACTTATCCAAATTTCAAGCTAGTGGTGATGCCTGATAAAACTTTGGTTTCAATGACATGTAGCTTTGGTATTTAGATCTAATTTTAATGGTTATTATTGGTTTGTGATCTAATTCTAGTAATACAACATTATTGAAAGCAAGAGAAAGACTACCCTTATCTGATGAACTACTTCCTTCATGCTTCATTATGAAGTTTTTATTTGTTCCACCAATCAATAGGAATGCAAAATCAAGTACTTTAAATGTTGAACATATCGAACTTCCACAAGGACAATAAATCATGTCTTCGACGCATGACATGTTTGATCATATGAATGTTGTAGTGCTGGTGCTGAACTTGGGATTTGCTTTACTGGGACTGGTCCAAGCTGGATAAGAGGAAGAACGGGAAACAAACTTGTGACTTCCCATACCGTATGCTATGGTGCTGGATTCCTCTGTATCCTATTTATAGGCTAAATGTCTATAAATCTTATAGCCTTAATGAGCCCATGTGAGCTTGCTCAACTCTTTTAGTAGACAAGATGTAATACCAGGTTCCATCTTGATTCTTTTGCTAAATAAACAATAATAAGCTTAGCTTTCCATGCATTGCCTGGCGTACATATACAAATCTTGCAATCAAGCTTGCGAGTAAATGTCCTCCTGGCATCTTTATTGTATATTTCTGGATTGATTGCAAGAGGAAATTGAATTGCTCTGCAATATAGGATTAATCTAAAGGCTAATGGTTGGAGATATTTACTTTATATTAGCATGTATTATCATGTTGATATAACACCATCCTCAGTATAGTAGTCATATAAAGTTTGGAGAAGCAATCTCTTCTCTTGGTTTTCAAGCCTATCACTCTACCAATGTTTTTGAAGCTTCACACAGATGTTGTAGATCCTCTCCTAGGTCCAATCCAGTCTTTCTTTGCTTTCACATTTTTCTGTCATTTGTATGTGAGCCTTAGGTTGAAGTTGAGGAGGACTCTGACCTAGCACACTTTGGGAGATTTTTCCCAGATGTGTTGGATTTTCTGTCTTGGCTGATTTGTATATTTTTTGTACTGTCAGATTTTCTTCTCTTCATGTGCATGCACGCAAAGACATGTATGGTAGTCATCCTGACACTGCATAATTCATGTTTATGCCCAATAATTGGATCTTTATTCTCGGGGTTGCTATGTTTGTTGACTTTTTCATTCTTTTGAGCAGGTGGGAGCTCAAATACCGTAATGATTGTCAACATCTGTCCTAACCACTCGACCATATCAGAAACATTGTCTTCCTTGAACTTCTCTTCTAGGGCAAGGAATTCTGAGTTAAGTCTAGGAAACCGAGATACTATTAAAAAATGGCGAGATGTGGTATGTGTGCTCATTCTGCAGCATCCGTTCTCCTTTTCTCATTGGTCTTTTTGTTAATCAGCTATATATTTTTACCTTGGTTTAATAGGTAAGTTGAGGAGTTTGATTTGTGATGCTTCTTGTGTTTTCAGGCCAATGATTCACGCCGAGAATTATATGAAAAAGAAAGAGAAAACCATGAGCTGAAGCAAGAGATTGTGATCCTAAAGAAGACGGTTAATGAGGCCAATGATCAGTGTCTTCTATTATTCAATGAAGTACAGAAGGCATGGAAAGTTTCTTTTACTTTGCAAGCAGATCTAAAGGTTTGTCTAGCTTTTCATAATGGCGGTGTTCTGTTTTCATTCAATTTATCTTAGTTTGCTAAATAGGGACCGACTTCTATTTTCACTTTGAAATATTATTCACAGTTCCTTAATGCATTTGTTGGCAGACAGAGAATATTATGCTTGCAGATAAGCAAAAAGTTGAGAAAGAGCAAAACTCTCAGCTCAGAAATCAGGTTGCGTATCTGTTGCAGTTGGAGCAAGATCAAAAGAAACAAATACTGGAGAATGAATCATTAATTCAGACCCTTCAGGTGTTCCTATTCATTCCATAGCTTTCATACAACTTTAAATTATTCAGGAGTGAATTTATTTTTTGGTCTACTGAGTATTGATATGCTTTAAACAAATGCATCCTTGGATGATCATATGCTAGAAGATAATAATAATTTTAAACTATAATATTGATGTTTCTTGACAAGGATATTGCATTTATTTATTATCATTTGATAGACTAGGAAACATAAGTATGGGTGCTGGTAAGTGTACCTAAATATATAAAGTGTAAGAAACATATATTTTTTTCCATTTTTTTGAAAGGCAAGCTGGGGTTAGGCAGACCCTTACCAGCTATGTCACAGGGATTCGGCTAGACAGGTGCCGCACCCGCGTCGACGTGATGCGATGCGGGTGCGGCACCCAGTGCGGTCAACCGATCCCTGGGTGCGGTCAATGGACCCAGGGTCATTTTTGGTCCATTTTTGGATTTAAAAAAAAAATTTTGCCCTATGAAATGGGCTGCGGAATTTAAAAAAAAATTCAACGGGGGGAACCCCCGGACCCCCCTTCTCTATCTATCTATCTATCTATCTCTCTCTCTCTCTCTATATATATATATATATATTTTGCCGCACCCCCGCACCCAAGGTTTTTGAAAGTGCCGCACACCCGCACCCATGTGACATAGCCTACCAGTTATACAACTATACCATTGGGTTTTGAACCTGTAACGTCCCAACCAATGTTGTGAAAAGTGTTGAGGTGTAGCGGGGCGCTCCACCAAAAACTGAGGCAAGGCGTAAAGCGTAAGCCTCAATTTTTTTTTGAAAATTTTAAAAAAATTATAAAAAAATATCTAAAAATACAGATAAATAAACAAATGCTTTATTGATGAAATAACAACCAATAAGAAATAGAAAATCTCAAATAAGTACTAAAAAATATGAGATTAACATATAGAAGTAACTAAAAACTGATTATATAATTGGAAAATATATGATATTAACCAAAAAAAGTTAAAATATACTAAGAAACTTATTACATAACTGAAATAACTGGAAAATATATGAGATTAACCTGCAAAACTTAAAATATATGAGATTATTCTAAAAAATATGAGATTAACATATAAAAGTAACTAAAAAAATGATTACATGACTGGAAAATATATGAGATTAACCAATAAAAGAAAAAATATACTAAGAAACCATGTACATAACTGAAAAATAGGTGATTAACCAACAAAAGTTAAAATATATGAGATTATTCTAAAAAATATGAGATTAACATATAAAAGTAACTAAAAAAACTGATTACATAACTGAAAAATATATGAGATTAACCAACAAAAGTTAAAATATACTAAGAAACTGATTACATAACTGAAATAACTGAAAAATATATGAGATTAACCAACAAAAGTCAAAATATATGAGATTATTCTAAAAAATATGAGATTAACATATAAAAGTAACTAAAAACTGATTACATAACTGGAAAATATATGAGATTAACCAACAAAAGTTAAAATATATTGAGAAACTGATTACATAACTGAAATAACAGAAAAATATATGTGATTAACCTACAAAAGTTAAAATATATGAGATTATTCTGAAAAATATGAGATTAACATATAAAAGTAACTAAAAAACTGATTACATAACTGAAAAATATATGAGATTAACCAACAAAAGTTAAAATATATTAAGAAACTAATTACATGACTGAAATAACTGAAAATTATTCGAGATTAACCAACAAAAGTTAAAATATAGTAATATACTAAGAAACTTATTACATAACTGAAATAACTGGTAAATATATGAGATTAACCTATAAAAATCTTTTTGATTATGTCTCAGAGGTCTTGTAAAACAATTTTTTCTTTTTTTTTTGCGCCTCAGGCTTGCACCTTGAGGCACAGAGGGCCACACCTCAAGGCGAGATGCATTTTTGATAACACTGGTCCCAACACAAGGTGACGTGCACTAGCTGCTCCTACCAGACAAGCGGAGCCCCCGTTGGTAGGAAACATAAATATTTATGGGAACAAACAGTGTATCTTAAATGCTGTACATTATGTCTATATGTGACAGCACCCAACTCTAGGCTCCAACACCTAGAAGTACCCACATTGACATTGGTGCACTAGGCATTTGAAGTACCCTTGTTACATAGGTTATAAAATATAGGCTTTTTTTGGGGATTCTGCAATAAGGACACACCAAAACCTGGGTTTGTTCATAATGCTATGGTTGATGCAATATATGACGTACTCTCCAACATGGCTTAGAGATAAATATATATGGGAACATATAGTGTATCTTAAATGCTGCATATTATGTCTATATGTGATATCACCCAACTCCAGGCTCCAACATCTAGAAGTACCAGCATCAACATGGGTGCACTAGGCATTTGAAGTGCCCTTGTTACATAGGTTATAAAATATAGGCTCATTTGTGGGGATTATGCCATAGTGCCACACCAAAACCTAGGTTTGTCCATGATGCTATGACATGATTGTAAAGAATCTCACAAATAATCAAGTTTATAAAAACTTGACAAGAACATTCACTCATCAAATGTACTAAGGGGTAAATATTACAAAGTGGACTATGGCACAAATTTCACAAAGTGCACTAAGGCACAAAACACATGAGAAATACTGAATATTATTGGGAGAAAAACCTCACTTGAAAGATGCTTTACAAAGGGAAAATAGTCTCTTATTTATAGACATGAGAGAAGGCTGTAGCTGTTGGGCTACTTCCCAACGGCTCTAATTAGAGCCCAACGGTTGGTCAACTAGTCAAACTTTGGCTAAAAAAAGAAGACAAATAAAATGAGAAATATAAAAATACATATTACAAAATTGTATTTCATATATATATATATACTTTAAATATATCTATCTATTTATATATATATATATTCATGTATATACGTATATATGTGACTTTCTAACAGTCCCCCTCAAACTTATGGTGCAATCATCGAAAGTTTGTCAAGTAGAAAATTGAATCTTCCTGAGCACATTGCCTTGGTGAAGAAATCAACAAGTTGATATTCCGATGTCACATAGGGAAGATCAATAGTCTTCTTTAAGTATTTTTCATGAACGAAGTGGCAGTACATTTCTATATGCTTAGTCCTTTCATGAAACATATGATTTCAAGCAATGTATATAGAGCTCTTGTTGTCACAACATAATCTTGTAGGATTCTGAAGATGAACTCCCATATCTGAAATTAGTTCTTTGAGCCATACAATTTTCATGGTAGTAGTCACCATTGCTGTATACTCGGCCTTCGTAGATGATAGTGACACTTTTTGTTGTTTCTTGCACTTTCATGAAATCAAGGATTAACCTAAACACACACAAAAACCAGTTATTGAGCGCTAGTTATTTGGATCCCCTCCCCAATCAGCATCTGAGTATGCAATAAGATCTAATGAGGAAGAAAAGGATAAGACTCTTATTTATCGTGCCTTTGATGTATTTGATAATTCTCATGACTGAATTTTTCAGGTCTTGTAAATTGACTAGCTATATGTACAACATGAGCTATATCAGGTCTTGTAATACTTAGATACATAAGAGATCCCACAAGTTGTCTGAAGGGAGTTGGGTTGTCCAAAGGAACTCCATCATCAGCCCACATCTTCATTCCGACAATCTCTGGAGTGTTAACGACTTTGCCATCTGATAATCTTGATCTGAATGATATCTAAAGCAAATTTTGTTTGTGACAATATATATCCTCTATTAGAATATGATACTTCTATCACAAGAAAGTATGTTAGAACCTAAGATCTGTCTTTTCAAAAGAGTTTTTTAAAAACTGTTTTACTTTTTTAATTCCTTTTTTTTCACTTCCTGTAATTAATTTTTCGTAGAAGATTTCTTAATAAATAAGGCTCTGTCATTGTAACATGGTTTGAAACCATATATTGTAATTACATTGTTGAATGTGTCAAACCAAACTTTAGGTGCTTGTTTGAGTCCATACAATGCCTTTTTTAATTTAAGCACTTTACTTGTAGGAACTATCAACCCAGGTAGAACATGCATCTATATTTCTTCATTGAGATTGCTATTTAAAAAAGCATTTTTAACATTCATTTGAAATATATTTTAATTTTTAATAGCTGCAATAGCTACAAGAATTCGAACAGTTGTCATCCTGGCAACAAGAACAAATGTTTTTTCGTAATCTACTCCATATTCTTGAGAATAACCTTTGTCCACTAACCTGACTTTACGTCTTTCCAAGGATTCATCGCTTTTTGTCTTGACTTTGAAAACCCATCTACAACCTATGGTTTTCTTTCCAATGGGTAGACTTAGGATTTCCTAAGTGTTGGCTTCTTCAAAAACATCTAATTCTATATGCATGACTTTTACCCATTCAGGTAGATTTTTGGCTTCATTGTAACAAAAGGGTTCAAAATATGAATGAATAGCTATAAGACATGCTCTATGTTTAGGAGAGAACAACTCATAAGAAACAAATCTATTTGGAATCCTTGAGGTTCGTTTAGATCTACGAATGATGATTTGTTCAGAGGGAATTTCCAGTGCTTCATGATTATCTTGACTTATACTTTCACCGGATATATTTCTATTTCTTCTAGTGTATACTATTGGGTCAACTGTTGTTCTATTCTCAATAGTGGGTTCTGTTAAAACAATTGTAACAATATATATATATATATATATATATATATACACACACACCATAATACCTGATAGGGGTATTATGGTCTTTTCACAAGTACCC
Organism: Nuphar pumila; assembly: GCF_984573655.1. NCBI lineage: Eukaryota > Viridiplantae > Streptophyta > Magnoliopsida > Nymphaeales > Nymphaeaceae > Nuphar > Nuphar pumila. The sequence continues at coordinate 116,429,224 of NC_143250.1, forward strand.
GATAGGGGTACTTATTTTTATTCTTTTTATTTTTTCTGTATTTCTTTTCTTTTTTATTTTTTTAAAATCCTTTTTTGAGCCACTTAATGGGCCCCACCATAGAGTCATTGGGGGCCCCCAACGACTCTATTGGGAGCCTCTTGAGTGCCTCCTTGTGTATAAATAGAGGTACATCCCCTTGTATTTTCTCATGATTTTTAGAGAGCTCCTCTCCAACAAACAGAGTATTTTATTTTATGTGTAGCCTTGTTGCAAGGCCTTTCATATTGTCCCTTTAGTGGATTTATCCTCGTGCCGTTGTGCTAAGTTCATGTGTTGGACATTGTGAATGCATTTGCATTCTTGATTCTTCCGCATACTTCATTACATGGTATCAGAGCCATTCGATTCTTCAAGGTGAAAATCTTGTCTCTCTCTACATCCTCTTTTTTGCATCTTCATACCAAGGCAATGGAAGTCAAGATCGACCTATCATTCAAGCTCAATAGAAAAAATCACATGATGTGGGCATCCGCAATGGAAAAAAATCTTAAAGGAAAGAAGCTTTGGGGTTATGTAATGGGGACCGTTCCGGAACCCCAACTAAAGCTCACAAAGATGGAAGGAGATAAAAAAAAAGCTCTTGGGGATGATGCTCGCCTCAAAGCAATCGAAGATCATCAACGCCAAGTGAAAGATTGGGAGAGTAACCATGCAAAAATCCTAACATGGTTTATGAATAATGTTGAATTTAAGGTATGTGCTAATATTGCCAAATTTCGCCGAGCCAATGAAGTTTGGTTTTTTATGAAGGGTATGTATACCCAAAAAGATCTTGCAAAAGCTTAATTTTTGCAAGAAAAAGTGAGAACCACAAAACAAGGGGATATGAGCATACAAGATTACTATAGTGCTCTAAACCCTTTGTGGGATGAATTGGCTCTCTTAGAGCCTAAATGGGTGGCTATGAAGGATATAGAACTTAGACAAAAGCAAATGAAACAGGATAGATTGTTTCAATTTTTATTTGGGCTTCGTCCCGAATTTGAACGAGTTAGATCTTCACTCCTCCATAGATCCACTATTCCTCCATTAGAGGATGCTATTGCCGAAATTACTCAAGAAGAGACTAGGCATGGCATGAGTAAAAGTGTGGATGAAGTTCTTGCCGTGTCTATACCCGACAACCATGTTAAAACATACAAGCCACCTCATTTTGGTAAACAAGGGAGTGGTGAAAGGAAGATGATTATATGTCATCATTGTTATGAGCCGAGACATATCAAACCGGTTTGCCCAAAGCTTAATGGGACTTTCAAGCCAAAGGTGGCTTTCGTTGAGGAATCCTCCAAAGAAGATGAAGGCAAAAACGAGGATCTCAAGGATACTCTTGGTCAAATTTCCATGGCTCTCCAACAAATTCTAAAGGCCACTTTCTTCGCCTCCGGTGCCGCCATTGCCTCCTCATCACCTCCCGGTACGTATGCTTGGATTTTAGATTCCGGAGCTTCTTTTCACATGACTTCCCATGAACATACATTAACCAACGTGTGCACCAATTCAAAAATATCTTGTGTCTTTACGGCCGATGGAACTTTTCTCAAAATAAATGGTATTGGGACTCTTAATCCAAAAAATATTCAAAATTTCTTTGTTCCAAAAGTAAGAATAGTTCCTAAACTAAATCTTAATCTTTTTTCCGTTTCCCAAATTACCGACCATGGATGTGAAATATCTTTCTCATCTCAATGGTGCTTTGTGCAGGATCTTCAGTCCAGGAAGCGGATTGGGCAAGGCCATAGAAAAGGAGACCTTTATTTTATGGATCACTTAACACTCCCTAATACTTCTTTTTGTACTTATGTCCAAGATAAAAGTATTGAAACTTAGCATAAAAGACTTAGACATCCAAGTTACTCTAAAATGTATCTTTTTTCTTTTGAAAACAAATTTTGTAAAGAAAAAGATATCAATTGCAAAGATTGCATTTTTGAAAAAATGAAGTCTATTTCTTTTTCAACTAGAACCTTTGTGTCAATAAGACCGTTTGAATTAGTGCATTTCGATGTATGGGGACCATCTCCGGTTTTATCTAAAGGTGGTTATTCATATTATGTTACCTTTATTGCTGATTATACTTAGATATGTATGGATCTATTTTCTTAATCTTAAATCAGAAGTTTTCAACTTTAAAGAATTTTGTGCAAAAGTTCTAAATCAATTTCAAAGCCGCATATCCATTCTTCGATCCGATTCGGGTGGAGAATACTTATCAAATGAGTTTCAATCATATTTAAAACAACATGATATTTGTCATCAAAGATCATACCCGAGAATTCCTCAACAACATGGCCTAGCGGAAAAAAAACATAGACATTTTAGAAACCACTAGATCATTACTTCTAGTTATCTCTAAAAATATTCCAATTTTTTTTTGGGCCGAAGCCGTGTTAACCTCCACCTATTTAATCAATAGAATGCCATCTTTAAAATTAAATAATGTCTCTCCTTATGAAAAACTTTTTAACATTACGCTTGATTATAATCGTCTTCATATTTTTGGATGTAAGTGTTTTATTCTTTTACATAAAAGAGATAAATTATCACAAAAAACAATTGAATATATATTTTTAGGATATGGTGAAAATCATAAGGGCTATAGATGTTTTGGCTACAAAAACAATAAGCTATACGTTTCCAAGGATGTGACATTTTTAGAAGATGAAAACGGTTTTGAAATATTAGATAATCCAAATGAAATTGAATATATGTTTCTCAATGACCTTTTAGATGATAAAAATGATGACTCTTTAAGTCATCCAGAAATCTTGGAAAATACACATAATAGTGATGATTCTCATAATATTGAAGTATCACCAATTAATGGTGACAATCTCCAAGTTTACACCCGGCGTGAACAAGAACAACCTATTAGTGCTTTAGAAAAATTCTTGCGGCTTAATGAACCTCTAGAAGAGACTCCCTTTAGGCGATCCTCTAGAGAATCAATTGCTTCTCATAGGTTTGTCTCAGATGAATCTCTTTCACCTAATTATAGAGCTTGTGTAATAGTCTTGCATTCATTCTATGAGCCTTTTCATTATAATCTAGCAAAAAATATATTTCATTGGGTTGAAGCAATGAAAGTTGAACTAGATGCTTTAAATAAGGCTAAAACTTGAGAAATAGTTCAACTCCCTCCAAATAAAAAAGCTATTGGATGTCGTTGGGTTTATAAAGTCAAGACAAAAAGTGATGGTTCCCTAGAACGATATAAAGCCAGATTGGTAGCTAAAGGATACTCACAAGAATATGGTATCGACTACGAAAAGACTTTTGTTCCAGCGGCTCGCATGACAAGTGTTAGAACTTTAATTGCTGTTGCCTCATCTAAGAAATGACCTATATTCCAATTAGATGTTAAAAATGCCTTTCTTAATGGTCAATTAAATGAAGAAGTATATATGGATCCTCCGTTGGGAATTAATGTTAACCAAGGTTAAACTCGTAGATTATTAAAAGCTTTGTATGGCCTCAAACAAGCATCTAAGGCTTGGTATGATAGATTTAGTGTTATCATGATAAAATTGAGTTTTCGTTCATGTTATGCTGACACTGCTCTCTTTGTTAAAAGTGTAGGTAATAATATTATCATCCTTCTGCTTTATATTGATGATATGATCATCACAGACAATGATGAAAGTGAGATTCTTACGGTTAAAAATATATTAAAAGATAACTTTGATATGTCTGATTTAGGTTTTCTCAGGTATTTTCTTGGTATCGAAGTAGCATACTCTCCTCGAGGGTATATTTTGTCACAGATGAAGCTTGCTGCAGATATATGTTCGAAATCTAGAATTTCTGATGACAAAAAGGTAGAGACTCCAGAGGTTATCAACGCTAAACTACGGTTGGAGGATGATGTTCTACTGGATGATCCTACACCCTACCGACAACTCATTGGATCTCTCACCTATCTGACTATCACCAGGCCTGATATTGCTCATGTTGTGCACTCTGCAATTCAATTTCAGCACGCTCCTACAACTGTGCAAATGAGTGCTGTGTTTCGGATCATTCGCTGCATAAAAAATACTTTAAATAAAGAGTTATTCCCATCCTCACTCTCTTTATTAAATTTACTTGCTTATATTGATGCTGACTGGGGAGAAAGCCCAAATGATCGAATCTCAACTATTGGCTTTTGTGTTTTTTTAGGAGATTCGCTAATTGCTTGGAGATGCAAGAAATAACAGGAAGTCTCGTTGTCCTCTACTGAGCCTGAGTATAGGGCCATGACAACTACTGCAATGAAACTTGTGTGGCTTCGAAGTCTTCTTCAAGATATGAGAATTGAAATTTTCGGTGCTTCGAAGCTTTGTTGCGACAACAAAAGTGCGATCTATATTGCCAGCAACCACACCTTTCATGAGAGAATTAAACATATAGAAATGGACTCTCACTATGTTCGGGATGAGTATCTTGTAATGAGATATTGCGGAAATATAAAGAGTGCATACAAGCACTTACAATAATGAATAAAAGAGACAATATCACAAGTCCACAAAGGAACAATACAAACCTTTAAGTATAAAAAGCCTCATACTGAGAAGAGAGAAAACTCCCAAGAATGAAGAATATACAAGGGGGTCACCCCTATTTATACAAAAAAGAGAGGAGCAAAGGGGTGGCCAAAAGGCCTCAAAAGGAGAGCCAAGAGGGGGCTCCCATAGAGTCGTTGGGAGCCCCCAACAGTCACATTTGTGACCGTTGGGGGCTCCAACGACTCTAAGGTTGGAGCCCCTTTAGGTCCTCAAATAAAATAAAAAAAGAATTTAAAAAATAAAAATTAAAATTACATTTATTCAAAAAAGAAAAATAGTTGTTTTCTAAAACAACTATGTGAAATTATAAAAATACCCCTATAGGGTATTGATGTAATATACAATATATATATATATATATTAGATACATTTTAACATATCTTCGTGGGACAGTTACACTGCCATACGCCACTTTTGAATATCAGCTTGCAAACTTTTTTACCAAAGCACTTCTTGTTTCTCCTTGGCAAACTTTCGGTCATCTCCCCGTAAAGTTTGAGGGGTGGGGGGTGTTAAAACAATTGTAACAATACGCACACGCATACACACACACACACACACACACACACACACATATATATATATATATATATATATATATATATATATACACACACACACCATAATACCTGATAAGGGTATTATGGTCTTTTCACAAGTACCCGATAGGGATACTTATTTTTATTCTTTTTATTTTTTCTGTATTTCTTTTCTTTTTTATTTTTTTAAAATCCTTTTTTTTTGAGCTACTTAAGGGGCCCCACCATATAGTCGTTGGGGCCCCCAACAGTCACAATTGGGGGCTCCCAACGACTCTATTGGGAGCCCCTTGAGTATAAATAAGGGTGCATCCCCTTGTATTTTCTCATGCTTTTTATAGAGCTCCTCTCCAATAAACGGAGTATTTATTTTATGTGTAGCCTTGTTGCAAGGCCTTTCATATTGTCCCTTTAGTGGATTTATCCTCTTGTGCCGTTGTGCTAAGTCCATGTGTTGGACATTGTGAATGCATTTGCATTCTTGATTCTTCCGCACACTTCATTACAGGTTCTACATAAGTATCTTCATTATTAGACAATAGTTTAAATAAGAAGGAATAGTTAGAATTTATGTCTTGAGACATATTTCTTTTAAATCCACTTTCATTTTCAACAAAGTTAACATTCCTTGAGGCAAGGAGTTTATCATTTTTGATATCATAGCATTTAAACCCTTTTTGTGTTTCAGAGTAACCAATGAAAGCACAGGGGATAGCCTTAGAAGATAGTTTATCTCCTTTATCATTTAAGACATAACATTTGCAACCAAAGATTCTAAGTTTTTGAGAGTTAGGTTGGTATTTGAATAATTTTTCAAAAGGAATTTCATTTGATAAAGTTTTTGAAGGCATCCTATTTATGAGATATACTGAAGTTAAGGCATCTTCAACTTAAATATTTTTAGGAACATTCTTAGCAATAAGTAGTGTCTTTGTAGTTTCCATAATATGTCTATGTTTTCTTTTTGAAATCTCGTTTTGTTGTGGAGTTCTAATGCACGATCTTTGATGCAAAATTCCTTTATTTTCTAAGAATTGTTTAAAATCATTTGACAAATATTCTTTCCCAGAGTCGGTTCTTAGGATTTTGATCTTGCTTTTAAATTGATTTTTGATCATGTTATGGAAAATTTTGAAGGTTGCAAATACATTAAATTTAAACTTAAGAAAATAAATCCAACAATATCTAGTGAAGTCATCGACAAACACAACATAGTTGGAGAATCCTCTTTTAGAAATCACAAGTGCAGGACTCAACACATCTGAATGAACCAACTCAAAAGGCATGGAGGAGTAAAAAGTTTTTTGGCCATAAGGCAAAAGTGTCATTTTTTCAAGTAAGCATTTCTTACATTCAAAATTATCTTTGTAAAGATCTTTAGTAATAGGTACAAAATTCAATTTCCTTATAGTTGGATGCCCAAGTCTATGGTGCCAAACTTTTATATCTTTTGTTTGGGCAATATTGCAAAATGATTCATTTGGAATACAAAGAAAGTTCATATAACAAAGATCTCCTTGCCTAGAACCTTCCCCAATCAATTTTCCAGATTGGCGATCCTGCACCCAACATTTGTTTGATGAGAATATGACATTATATCCATGATCCGATATTTGAGAAACCAAAAGTAAATTAAGATGTAGTTTTGGTATAAGTCTTACTTTTGGAATATAAAACTTGTGTTTTGTCAAATCATTTTTAAAAATCCCAACACCCTTTATTTCCAAGAAAGTTCCATTGGCAGTGGAAACAAAGGATGCATTTGAGTTAGGTTGACACTCGGATAAAATAGACTTGTGTGGGGTTATATGAAATGAAGCTCGTTAAGGGGTTGAAGAGTATGCAATGACCGCTACTGATGTAGATCCTTTAAACAATGGTTGTAATGCCTCCGTCAATTGGGATAATGATTTGATGAGATCTTTGAGGTTTAGAGTATCATCTTCTTGTTTTGACGGAGCCGCAACAACCCTTTTTTCTTGAGGTCTATAGTCCTTGAATCTAAGACATTGAGGTCTAATGTGGTCGTGCTCGTGACAATTATGACAAATGATTTTTGACTCTTCTATTCTTGTTAAAATGAGGTATATATGGTTTGATATGATGCCTCAGTTTGGAGGCGGCACGTGCACAATCCTCTTATTGACTTGCTAGAAGTATCAAGAACACTATCACTCTTACTCATGTTTAGCTTAGTCTCTTAAAATAATTCTAAATTGATGATAACTCCATAAAATAATTTCTAACATTCTTATCTCCTTGTTTAATATTTCTAGCCTTTTCTTGAAGATAATACTTATGAGCTATATCTTTTTCGGTAAACATACCTCTAAGATATTCCCATGCTTCACTTGCCTTTGTAACACAAGAGATTTAAAACAATTTTTGTTTCGACTCCACTTAGCATCCATGAAAGAATCTTGGCATTTTTCATGTCCCATTCATCTAATTTTTTTGTAATATTCTTTCATTGCTTTGTCTTTTTCTTCGAGACTTGTCTTGACACCATTTTCACATATTGTAATTTTAGGAGTGGGTTCAAGAATAGTACCTCTCACAGATCCCACAAACCTTGATCTTTTATGAATGTCTCAAAGTGTCCGACCCAAATGATGTAATTGGTTTCATCAAGCTTGAATGGTGGAATAAAGTTGGAGTTGCTTGAATTGTGCGGGAAGAATTCACCCACGATGAAAAGGAGAAGAAGTGGACCACAACCAAGGAAGAATTACGAACACGCTTCACGAGACAGCCCACCAATGCACACTTTACGGGGCAGCCTTTAAGAGTGAGTATAAACCAAGCTTTGATACCGTGTAAAGAATCTCACAAATAATCAAGTTTATAAAAACTTGACAAGAACATTCACTCATCAAATGCAGTAATGCATAAATATTACAAAGTGCACTAAGGCACAAATATCACAAAGTGCATTAAGGCACTAAACACATGAGAAATACCAAATATTATTGAGAGAAGAACCTCACTTGAAAGATGCTTTACAAAGGGAAAATAGTCCCTTATTTATAGACATGAGAGAAGGCTGTAGCCATTGGGCTACTTCCCAACGGCTCTAATTAGAGCCGTTGGGTACAGCCCAATGGCTGGTCAACTAGTCAAACTTTGACTATTGACTTTGGCTAAAAAACAAAAAAGACAAAAATAAAATAAGAAATATAAAAATACATATTACAAAATTGTATTTCATACATATATACTTTAAATACATATATATATATATATATATTCATACATATACATACTCTTGTATTATGAAGAGTATATATATGTATATATTCAAGTATATACGTGTATATGTGACTTTCTAACAATGATGTGATATCTGACATGTACTCTCCAACATGGCTTAGACATAAAACATATAGTGTATGTTAAATGCTTACTATTGTCTATATGTGATAGTACCCAACTCCAGGATCCAACATCTAGAAGTACCAGCATCGACATGGGTGCAATAGGCATTTGAAGTACCCTTGTTGCATAGGTTATAAAACATAGGCTCATTTATGTGGATTATGTCATAGGGACACACCAAAACGTGGGTTTGTCCATAATGATATAGCATGATGCGATATCTGACACAAACTTGGAAATATGAGTATTACTATTAATTGTTATTGTTTATTATTAATGTTTTAAAAGCCATATATATATATATGTGAGAATTGAAAATCAGGCAAAATGGCTGCTTTGTTCTGTTTAAAACAGTTCTTGTTTTGTTTGAAGTTTTAGAGAGAGATCTATGTCACATGGATGCGGGTGCGGGTGCGGGGATTCAGCACTTCCAAAAAACCCGAGTGTGGGGTGCGGCAGGGAAAAAAATGTAAAAAAAGAAATATATATATAATTTTGAAGTTTTAACCGTTAACATTGTCATAATATCATTCATCATGCATACAATATATCAACCCAAATATCAATCAAATAAGTAAAGCAATTACATAAATCAACCTAAATATCAATCAAATAAGTAAAGCAATTGCATAAATCAACCTAAATATCAATCAAATAACTAAAGCAGAAAAGAACTAAATTACATACCAAAGTATATCCTAATGAAGTAACACAACAACAACAATGCCTTCATCCCAAACAATTGGGGTCGGCGATATGAACCAAAAAGAAAATCATTTTGGGTCCTCCACATGAATCCTTCTCCTCCAATCATTTCTATCCAATGTCATGTCCTCGGTGAGGTTCAAAGCCTTCATATCCTTTCTTATCATCTCCATCCAAGTCTTCTTAGGCCTACCCCGATCTCTTTTAGCTAATATATTTTCCCATTTCTCCATCCTTCTAACCGGCGCATCATTAGGCTTTCGTCGAATATGCCCAAACCATCGTAAAAGATTCTCACTCATCTTATTTTCAATGGGTGCAACACCTACCTTCTTACATATTTTCTCGTTCCGAATCTTATCTTTTAGTGTCTTTCCACACATCCATCGAAGCATACGCATTTCAGTTACACTCATTTTTTTGAAAATGATGTCTCTTAGCAGCCCAACATTCTGTACCATATAGTAAAGCGGGTCTAATTGTCGTCTTATAAAACTTCTCCTTCAACCGCAATGACATTCTACGATCGCACAACACTCCAGTTGCACTTTTCCTTTTCATCCACCCAACCTTAATCCTATGATTTACATCTCGATCAATTTCTCCATTCTTTTGAATGATAGATCCCAAATATTTGAAACAGTCATCCACCACTATTTCTTGCTCACCAAGCTTCACTATACTCTCATCACTACTTCGTTGCTTACTAAACCGATATTCCATATATTCTGTCTTACTCGTACTCAACGTAAAACCTCTTGCTTCCAAAGTCTGTCTCCATAGTTCTAACTTAGCATTAACCCCATCTCTAGACTCATCAATCAAAACAATATCATCAACAAACAACATACACCACGACACATTTTCTTGAATTGATCTCGTAAGTTCATCTAACACTATAGCAAAAAGGAAAGGGCTTAATGCAGATCCTTGATGTAACCCAACCGTTATAGGAAAATTGTTTGTCACCCCTCCACAAGTGCGGACATTGGTTACTACTCCTTCGTACATATCTTTAATTATACTAATGTACTTGAGAGAGATACCTTTCTTCATCATTGTCCACCTGATGAAGTAATTGATCTTAATAATTTTCTTCATCATCATCAAATGCATCATTAGAAGGAATACTGGGCTTAGCTAAATCCATGTTTGTTATGTTGAAATCATGCTCTCCCTTGAAGTCACACTCTTTTGGGTTTACATCCCAAAATTTGGATGTTCCTTGTCTGCGTTACAAACCCAATTTGAAAATGTTAAATACAATAAAAGTATATTTAAATGAAAAACTAAGAAATAATCAAATAACTAAAAGAGCAAATTAGTACCTGTATTCATTCTTGGTTCGCGAAAGTAATCGAAGATTTGAATGAACATATACTAAATCCTCTGCACGCTTGTTGGTGAGTTTGTTTCTCTTGATGTTGTGGATTTAAGAATATGTGCTCCAATTTCTTTCACAACAAGATGAACTAGCAGGCTGCGATAGCAATCTTAATACAAGACGTTGGAGAAGAGGTGTTTCTGATCCAAATGTGGACCACCATGTGATAGGATCTATATTATCTTATTCTCTCGCGGATAATGCCGGTCCGTATAATTTGGAAGATGAAAATTTTCCAAACTCTTGTGTGACTTGATGTAAAAGATATACTTCTGGAAAAAGCCTTGTCATACACATATTTCTCTGTCTTGATAGCTCTGTGTCTAAATTTGGAGGGACACGACCAATACCACTAACCCGCCACTTATTGCATAATATTTTGGACTAAGAGAATGTGCCATGCAATGCAAAGGAGTGTTGCTCTTATTCCATCTTCTGACTAAAATTGAATGAGTATGATTAAAAAAATCTGAATCATCCAATGGAGGATTTTTTTTTCATACTTGAAAACTATAGCTTGTATTTTTTCAATCATATTATCCCACATTTCATAAACTCTGTGAAGCATGGACTCTTCCTTATCAACTTCTCTTAACATTTCCCAAATAGGTTGCGTAAATTGAAAGAAGTATACCACTCTTTCCCAAAACTCATAATCAAGAATGAATTTTTTAATTTCTTGTGCCTTGATATCATCATCAGCACGATAGAATGTCCAATTTTCATCAGTCACCATGTTAATCAAAGCATTCTTCACTCTTTTAATCCTCTTCACCATCACAATGATGGACACAAAACGTGTTTCGGCGACCTTCACCAATTTCAAGTCAGAATGCCTATTAAATATAACATTAGCACGATGGTGGTTAACAACAAAATTCCTAATGCTTTTGACATTTCTTTCTAAATCTTCAATCCATGAACATAAAGCATATGCTTGTGAATTTTCTTCTTCTTTGGGGTTGCAAATGCTCTTTAGGGCCAGATTTAAGCTGTGTGATACACATGAAGTCTAAAAAATATGAGGATACTCACTCTATAGACTCAACGCTGCACTTTTACAAACTGGAGCGTTGTCTGTAATGATTTGTACCACTTTCTGATCACCCACTTCTTTTATGACTTATATAAACAATCCCTTCAAATACTCTGCATTTTTATATTCCTCAAATGCATCGACTGCTTTCAAACATTGAAATTGATCAGTGGACGCCTTTGAATATATGTTCATCTATCAGACACGATAGAAACTCCATTTTGCTCCCATGAATATTTTTTAATCCCCAGCAACCTATCCATATTTTCCCTCTCTTCTACAAGAAGTGTGGTTCGTATTTTTTCTGAACTTGGAGGCACATAACCACTCAAATTACTATTTGCCAATGATGTTACTAAATCCTTCCAATAATGATTTCTAGCCGCATTAAATGGGAGTGAACCGGAATAAAAATACCTTATAACTTTTCTATTTAATTCTTCTCTTCCATATGTATTGAATGTTGCTTGTATTGTTCCTTTACCTCCTACATTGACTTTTCTTTTCTTTTTCAACATCTTCTTGGTAGCTTGCAAATGACACACTAACTGCACAGGAATCGACCATTGCCTTTCGCTTCTCATATTCGTCTTGTATTTTCTTGTATTGTCTTCGCATTGCCTTATCAACTTTTTTGCATCCTGAGACGCATTGTCCTGGTATCTTCAACAAATGAGCCTTTACTCTTGTGTAAGACCCAATAAAATATCTTTCGCAAAGCATACATCGAAATCTCTTATTTTCACCACCTCCTTTTCCAGTTTTTGCAAGTTTATCTACATGTACCCATAGTGGCCCCACATCATCAATCCCACTGCAACTATCAACAAAACTAGCAGCAAAACTCACATGTTGGGATAAGGATGACGCAAGTCATTTCCCTTTATCCGTCATTTTTATCTTGAAAAAAAAATACATTCAAAATTTCAAATCAATTATTTTCGACCCCCTCCCCTGCCGAAAACAGAGGGAGCTCAGCCCCTCTTCTGCCGAACCAACAAGAGAGCGGGGGCGCGGCCCCTCATTTGCCGAAAACAGAGGGAGCAGGGGGTGGGGGGGCTCAGACCCTCTCTTGCCGACCCAACAAGAGAGCGAGAGGGGGGGGGGGAGCGGGGGCTCGGCCCTCCTTTGAAATCAAAGGGAGCAGGGTGGGGGGCTCGACCCCTCCCCTGCCAAAAACAGGGAGGGGCTCAGCCCCTCCCTTGCTGAAAACAGAGGGAGCAGGGGGTGCTCAGCCCCTCCCTTGCCGGCCCAACAAGAGAGCGATCCCTCCCCTGCCGAAAATAGAGGGAGCAGGGCGGGGGGGGGGGGGGGGGGCTGCCGACCCAACAAGAGAGCGAGAGGGGGGAGGGGCTCGGACCAGTGTTTTAAAACTCGCCGAGTCAACTCGTTGACTCGGCGAGCCCCTCCAGCGAGTCAACCCGGCAAGGCAAACTCGGTTTGCCAAAACTCGGCCTTGACTCGGCCTGACTCGGGCGAGTTTTGGGATGTTTGAAATTTGTTTTTTGAGTTTCAAATTACAGTTTCGAAATATATAAGTACATATATTTTAACAAGGGTTACCCCCAGTTTTTGTATAAAAAAGAAAATAAAAATCATTTAAAGATAAAAAAGCATTTAAATCCATAGAATAAAATCGCCATGTTGTTCGAACTACTGTTCACCCTGAGTTATCAACTTATTCTAGCAAAATATTTTAAAGAAATTCTCACTATATATGGCAAGTCAACTGTGCCTATGAGAAGTCACATTTAGGTTTCATCATCCATTTGTTATGTGAACAAGCATTATACATATTCAAATATTAGTAGACTTTTTATAGTTGTGCCATTAATATATTTCCTGCATAGTTTTATACATGAGAAAATTGCTTATTTATGTTGATATTGGGCATTCTTTAAACTTTCAATATGCACATATATCCCTGTTTTACATTTATGGATTTGTTAGAGAGGGAATTAAAACTTTTAAAACAAGCTAGCATATATGATTGGCCATTTTAGGAACCTTAGGTAGTAGCAGGCTGAACTCATGGTGACCAAATCCTCTAATTCAAGTTATGAATTAGTCAAAGTGCTTGTATAAATATCATATTCAATTATTCAAGCAAACCTCTGTAGCTCTTTGCAGTTGTTTTTATATTCTTACAGACATTTGGAGACTATGTTTACTCAAAAACATGGTTTCAGCCAAATTATTTATTGTTTTTCTTTTAAAATCAAAAGTTAACAAAACCCGGTCCGAGTCACCGAGTTGGCCCGCCGAGTCACGAGTCAATAAAGAACGAGTCAAGTTCCGAGTCACGAATTTTAAAACCTTGGCTCGGACCCTCCCCTGCCGACCCAAAAAGAAAGCGAGAGGGGGGGGGGGCTCGACCCCTCCCCTGCCGACCCAAAAAGAGAGCGAGAGGGGGGGCTGTTAAATTATGTATATATATACATATACTTATATATATATATGCAACTTTTTCTTTTATTCTTAAAATACCCGATAGGGGTATTTTAGTAAATCCCCATGTAAACCCTTTTTCCTTTTTTCTTTTTCTTTTCTTTTTCTTTTTACCTTTTTGTATGACCACAAGGGCCCCACTCATGTAGTCGTTGGGGCCCCAACAGTCATATTTATGACCGTTGGGGCTCCCAACGACTACATGGGAGCTCCTTGTGGTCCCCTCTTTATGGCTTCCTCCTCTATAAATAAAGGAGGTTTCCTCTTGTATTGTAAGGGTTGTTCACCCTCTTCTTTCTTTCTTCAATAATATCCAACTTATGACTTTTGGTCATTTTTCCCTTTAGTGGGTTTTTTGTATACACTTTTAGTGTTTGTGTTCTTGGCTCTTGGAATCACTCTTAAAGAGTGATTTGCTTTATTGATGCTTCCGCAACCCCCCTTTTCATTACATGGTATCAGAGCAAGGTTGGTGATCAGGCTTCTACCTTTTTCTTTGTTGTCTTGAGACGCGTGCCTCTCAAGCTTCTGAAAAAAGAAAGAAGACCATTTGGCTCCTATGGAACGTGATTCTAAAGTTGAGCTTTCTTTCAAGCTCAATGGATCCAATTATCTTATGTGGGCCTCCGCCATGGAAAATCATCTAAGAGGTAAGAAACTTTGGGGTTTTGTTACGAGAACTACTCCCGAACCCTCTCTTGTTCTCACTAAAATTGAAAATGAGGTTGAAAAAACTTTGGATGGCGATGAACGCATCAAAGCTATCAATGACAATCAATCCAAAATTGAGGATTGGGAAAGTAATCATGCCAAAATTTTGGCATGGTTTATGAACAATGTGGACATCAAAAATTGTGCAAATATTGCGAAATTTAGAAGAGCCAATGAGACGTGGTTCTTTCTTAAGGGTATGTATACCTGAAAGGATCTTGCTAGACAATTTTTTTGTCAAGAGAAAATTCGTTCCACTAGACAAACGGATATGAGTGTCCGTGACTACTTTAGCTCTTTAACCCCTCTTTGGGATGAGCTCACTCTTCTTGAGCCTAAATGGGTGGCTCCGGAAGATATTGAGCTAAGAAAATAACAAATTGAAAATGAGCACTTTTTTCAATTTCTTCATGGTCTACGACCGAAATATGAACAAGTTAGGGCATCCATTCTCCATAGAAGTAAAGCCTTACCCATTGAAGACGCCTTTGCCGAAGTATGCCAAGAAGAAACTCGACTTGGCCTAAGTATCAAGAGTGATGAAGTTTTGTCCGTTTCTAGGCCCGAATCAAATGTAAAAGGATATAAACCTCCCCACTTTAACAAAAATAATGGATATAGAAAGGGAGTGATTTGTCACTATTGTAATGAACCGGGTCACATTAAACCGGTTTGCCCAAAGCTTAAAGGAAAAGTTGCCGCGGTTGGAGAAAATTCTCCAAAGAAGGAAGAAGAAAGTGTCAAAGAGGGAGATATCAAAGAAACTCTTAATCATATCTCCGAAGTTCTCTAACATCTTCTCAAGACTTCTTCATCTTCAACATCCGGAGCCGCCATCGCCTACTCTTCATCACCTCCAGGTACGTGGATACTAGACTCTGGTGCTTCTTTTCACATGACATCACATAAAAACTCGCTTTCTAATGTGCTTTCCGAACCCATATCTTCTTATGTTTCAACGGCCGATGGGACATCTTTAAAAATTGAGAGTATTGGAACACTTGATTTTAAAACTTCTCAAACCTTCTTTGTCCCTAAAGTAAGAGTCATTCAAAAAATTAATTTAAATCTTTTTTCCGTTTCCCAAATCACCGATCATGGATGCCAAGTCTCTTTGTCACCTAAAGATTGCACCGTGCAAGATCTCCAGTCAGGGAAGCTGATTGGGCAAGGCCATAGAAGGGGTGATCTCTATTTTATGGACTTTTTGACTCTTCCATCTAAGTTATCTTGCAATCTTGTAAAGGACAAAAGTATTGGTATTTGGCATGAGAGACTTGGTCATCCAAATTTTGTAAAAATGTCTCTTTTTTCTTTTTTGAACAATACTTGTAAAGACAATCACATGACTTGCAAATATTGCATTTTTGGGAAATCTAAAGCTACTCCATTTCCTCAAAGAAATTACTTCACCACTCGGCCTTTTGAACTTGTTCATTTCGATGTATGGGGACCTTCCCCTATTTTGTCCAAAGGAGGTTTTTCGTACTATGTGGTCTTTATTGATGACTTCACTCGATTTACATGGATTTACTTCTTAAGTCGCAAATCCGAAGTTTTTTCCTTCTTTAAAGAGTTCCATGCGATGGTTAAAAATCATTTTTTGGGAAATCTATCAATTCTTAGGTCCAACTCGGGAGGTGAATACATGTAAAATGAATTTCAAAACTATTTAAAAGAAAACGGAATCTGCCATCAACGTTCTTGTCCAAACACTCCGCAACAAAATGGTCTTGCGGAAAGAAAGCATAGGCACATAATAGAAACCACAAGAACCTTGTTAATCTCAAAAAATATTCTAAAATCCTTTTGGGCCGAAGCGGTTCTAACCTCAACATATCTTATCAATAGAACTCCTTCATCTTCTTTAAAAAATCTTTCTCCATTTGAGAAACTTTACAATATGTCTCCCGATTATAAAAGACTAAGAATTTTTGGATGTAAATGCTTTGGTTTAACTCACAAAAATGATAAACTTTCTTCTAGAGCTATTGAATGCATTTTCTTGGGATATGGCGAAAAACAAAAAGGTTATCGATGCTTTGACGTATTCAATAATAAACTTTAATTATCTCACAAGATGTCACATTCTTAGAAGAGAAAAATGTTTTTTCGCATAAACCATATGAAGATATTGATTATTCCTTTTTATTTGACTTGTTACCTCAAGAAAAGGTCATCGATGATAATGTTGAATCTAGCGAATCACTCATAGACGATTTTGTTGAATCTCCAAATGATGACCAAAATTTAGAAGAAATTGTACAAAGGCAAATACAAGTCTACTCTAGAAGAAATGAAAGTAATCTTCCTTGTGCCCTTGAAAAATTCTCTCAAAATGTTTCAACTGAAGAATCCTCTCATGGAAGATCAAATCGTATTTCAAAAATACCAAATAGATTTGTATCTTATGATTCTTTTTCTCCTAATTTTCGAGCATGTCTGCTTGCTCTTCACTCTATTCATGAACCAACTCATTATAATGATGCTAGACAATATGCTCATTGGAATGAAGCAATGAAACAGGAACTTAATGCACTTAAGAAGACTCAAAATTGAGAAATCGTTGATCCACCCAATGGCAAGAAACCCATTGGATGTCGATGGGTTTTTAAAGTAAAAACTAGGAGCGATGGATCTTTAGAAAGATATAAGGCCAGGTTAGTGGCCAAGGGATATGCCCAAGAGTATGAGGTAGATTATGATGAAACCTTTGCTCCTGTTGCTCGAATGACTAGTGTTCGAGCTCTTATTGCAACAGCGTCTGCTAAAAAATGGCCAATTTTTCAACTAGATGTCAAAAATGCCTTTTTAAATGAAAATTTAAATGAAGAAGTTTACATAGAACCACCACAGGGTATGAATTTAAATGGTAAAATTTTGTAATTAAAAAAGACCTTATATGAACTTAAGCAAGCTCCTAAAACTTGGTATGATAAGTTTAGTAATGTATTAATCAATTTAGGATTTACTTCTTGCTATACTGACAATGCTCTTTTTGTTAAGAAAACAGGTAATTTCATTGTTATTCTTCTGTTATATGTTGATGATATGATCATCACCGGGAATGATAAAAAGGGGGTAAATGATGTGAAGTCTATGTTAAAAGAAACTTTTGATATGTCTGACCTTGGATTCTTGAGATATTTTTTAGGAATTGAAGTGACTTACTCCCTACGAGGATACATTTTATCTCAAATGAAATTGGCAGCTGACATTTGTACCAAATCAGGAATATCTGATGAAAAGAAAGTTGAGACTCTCGAAGTTATCAATGCAAAACTGAGACTTGAAGATGGTGTTCTTCTTGAGGATCCAACCCCCTATCGTCAATCAATTGGATCTCTCACCTAATTATCCATCATCCGTCCAGATATAACTCATGCGGTTCTTGCTGCAAGCCAGTTTCAACATGCACCTACTACAGTTCATATGGCAGCTGTGATGAGAATTGTGCGATACATCAAAAATACCATCTCCAAGGGACTCTTCTTATCCTCTTCCTCATCTCTTGAATTAACTGCTTTTTACTGATGCTGACTGGGGAGGAAATCCCAATGATCGTATCTCAACTACTGGTCTTTGCATTTTTTTAGGTGAACCTCTCATCTCGTGGATATGTAAGAAGTAGCAAAAGGTCTCACTATCATCTACTGAAGCTGAATATCGGGCTATGGCAATGACAACAATGGAAATCGTGTGGTTCAGAGGGCTCCTTGGTGACATGGGTGTCCTCATTTCCTCTCCCACCAAGCTTTGCTATGATAACAAAAATGCGATCTTCATTGCAAGCAATCATACGTTTCACGAACGGACCAAGCATATCGAGATGGATTGCCACTATGTTCGAGATGAATACCTTAGAGGAACTATCACATTACCATATGTCACTTCAGAATATCAACTGGCTGACTTCTTCACCAAAGCGCTCCCCACTCCACGATTTATGTTTTTTCTTAGCAAACTTTCGGTCTTCTCCCCGTAAAGTTTGAGGGGGCGTGTTAAATTATGTATATATATATACATATACTTATATATATATACACATATATATAAGTATATATATACATATATGTATATATATACAGTTTTTTCTTTTATTCTCGAAATACCCGATAGGGGTATTTTAGTAAATCCCCATGTAAACCCTTTTTCCTTTTTTATTTTTCTTTTCTTCTCTTTTTCTTTTTTCCCTTTTCTTTTTTTCTTTTTCTTTTTACCTTTTTGTATGACCACAAGAGCCCACTCATGTAGTCGTTGGAGCCCCAACGGTCATATTTATGACCGTTGGGGCTCCCAACGACTACATGGGAGCCCCTTGTGGTCCCCTCTTCATGGCTTCCTCCTCTATAAATAGAAGAAGTTTCCTCTTGTATTGTAAGGGTTGTTCACCCTCTTTTTTCTTTCTTCAATAATATCCAACTTATGACTTTTGGTCATTTTTCCCTTTAGTGGGTTTTTTGTATACACTTTTAGTGTTTGTGTTCTTGGCTCTTGGAATCACTCTTAAAGAGTGATTTGCTTTATTGATGCTTCTGCATCCCCCCTTTTCGTTACAGGGGCTCGGCCCCTCCCCTGTCGAAAACAGGGAGGGGCTCGACCCCTCCTCTACCGAAAACAGAGGGAGCAGGGGGGGGGGATCAACTCCTCCCCTACCGACCTAACAAGAGAGCGAGAGGTCGCAGGGGGGGCTTGACCCCTCCCCTGTCGACACAAGAAGAGGGCACAAGGGGGCTCGACCCCTCCCCTGCCGACCCAACAAGAGAGCGAGAGGGCACATGCATGGCTTGACCCCTCCCCTGTCGACACAAGAAGAGAGCGAGAGGGTACGTATCTGCGAAAGGAGAGGAGGAAGAGCCTAGGAGGTGGTGCTGGGCCGTCGGTAGGAGAGAGCTCGAGTTGAGCGGGAGAGGAGAGGAGAGGAGAGATTAGGGCAATTTTTTTTGCCCTAATCCCCCTTTTCATTGGGGATTTTTTTCATCGTCGAAAAGTGGACGAAAATGACCCTGGGTGCATTGACCGCACCCGGTGCCGCACACGCACCTGCTCACGTCGACGTGGGTGAGGCTCCTGTTTTGCCGAGTCCTTGTGAGTTAGAGAGAGATAGTGGTAAGGATGACTAAAAAATTACAAAAAATACTGTGACATGTTAAAGTCCATAAATAAATAAATAATTATTCTGTATATACACGTCAGGGTGGGGCATCGGACTGGGCCAACCCGACCCAGCCATATATATATATATTATATATTTGTAACAAAATAAAACGAAAAACAAACCATAATGTGCACAAGCACAATAACAAGTCCTATAAGGAACAATACAAATGCTAAAGGCAATACACAAGCATACAAGTGATACAATTAGGGATGGTAGTGGGGTGGGGGACAAGGTCTCCACCCCCGCCCCGCCTCAAGATTAGAACCTCCATCCCTGCACGGGGATGGATTTTAACCTCCACCCCCGCCTTCATCCCCGTTTCATGTCATCCATCCCCGGTTCAAGCAGGGATGAGGCGGGGCTATTGCGGGGAAAAGTGGAGGGGCGGGAATGAGGCAGGGATCGGGGCGGGGCGGGAAAAAGCGTACGTCCATCCCTGCCTCCATCCCCGAACGGGGATGGATTTTAACCTTCTTTCCCGCTTTCATCCCTGTTTCATACCCTTCATCCCCGGTCCAAACGGAGAGAGGCAGGGCGGGGCCCCGCTTTCCCCCTTGTCCACTGCCATCCCTAGATACAACGGCTACAAAGAGCCTAAATGTGCACAAGCACAAGTCCACAAAGGGACTAAACACAAGCAAATGAATGGTAAAAACATAAGATCACAAGAGGAACTAATGGGCATTCACAAAAGAACACAAAAACATAAAAAATAATAATCCTTTATTGAGATAGAATGCTTAGAAAAAGCATTAAAAAACAAGAAGAGGTTTTAACCCCTTTATATAGACCATACAAGGCCAATATAGTCATTGGGATGCTCTCAACAACTATGAATGTAGGCGTTGGGGAGATCCCATCGACTATATTGGACAAAGCCCAATAATCCCTTATGAAAAAAGGAAACGACAAGAAACATAAAATATAAGAAAAGACAAAACTGCCCCTAAAGGACAGACATTACATGTGTACAAATGACCAAAATGCCCCTACATGGGCAAAACCTATTACAATAATAAAACAGTTAAAAAATATATAATATATACATATACACTTATATATATATATTTAAATATATATGCATTTTAACACTCTCCCTCAAACTTATGGTGTGATTGCAAAAAGTTTGAAAATACACAAACAAAGAGAATGATCCAAGTCTTCATTGATAGTATTCACAAAATGCCTTCATCTACTAACTCCATCTTCATGATGCATCAAAGACAAAATTTCTTTCTCAACCCATATCATCTTTAAGAACCAATAGAGAGAATGAAACAAAGGTTTCAACTACAAAAAGGAAGATATCCTAACCAAATATTTATTAAAAACAAGATTGTATGTATCTTATGGTAATGTAAAAAATCATAAATTTTGAAAAAATAAAAAAAAAAAACTAAAAAAATCAGAAAAACAAGAAAAAATTTTAATACACAAAACAATGATGAAATGCACAAAATTCCACCATAAAATCGGTTTTCACTCATTACTCGTGTGCCCCATTGTCATGCCGGATCATTTGATGCCATCTTCCAAAAAAAAAAAAAACTCAATAAGAAGCACAAAATAGTTTTTTTTTACCTTAACCCACTTTGAAAAATGGTGGAAATGCACTCTTGTTGAAATCATACAAGCCCTCTCCCTTGAGCACGGATCGGCCCCCAAATCGCTTTCACAGCTCCTAGGGCATGTGGATACCTCTCTAATGGCCTTTACACAAATGAGGGAATCGACCCTCAAGAAGTCTTAAAAACTCTAAAAGAAAAAATTGTGATTCAGGCATTTTTAAAGTGCGTCGAAGGTGTATTGTACGATATATGTATCGTACAATGCAGGCTCGTATCGTACGATACAGATACGTTGCACACTCGTATCGTGATAGAGTGTGTATCTTATCATTTTTCTAACAAGTAACGATACGTACATAGCGTTTTGTATGATACACTACGATACGAACAACATTGATTCAAAGAATGTGTTTTAGTTTTAACCCAATAGTTAAAAAATAGTTATAGGATATATGTATATATTTTGAACAAGAATAACACAGATTAATTCATATATATATATATATATATATATATATACATGAAGAGAGGATGATTTAGTTTCCCAACAAAACACAGAGGTACTATAAACTAAACAATTTTTAAAAACTGGTCAGAGATGCACTTTAAGCAATAATTTTTAAGATTTTAGAAACATTAGCAACAATTTAAGCATTAGCCATTAAGATAAACACAAGAAATATACTTCAAAATCAATTTTTAGGAATTTCTCGTTTAGACAATCATATAAAAACAATATATTTTCAAGGAAACATAAATTCTGAACAGAGTACAATTTTGATCCCTCAAGTCCAAAAGACAAGCACATATTAGACATAAAATAAATAATTTTGTAAGAATGTCCCAAAGGCTTAGGTAAACTTTTCAAATAAAGATTAAACTCATGAAAAACCCGACAACATGTATCTTAAATATAAGAACTCAAAGGAGCTCACAATAAATGGGGAATTAATTAAATTCATACAAAAAGTGCAAGATAACCAACATGGTACAAATCCAAATAGCCTCAACATATATATTCAACATGCAATTAAAGTATACTTATAATGCACATAATACCATGTAATGAAACAGAGATGTTCTCACAACCCAATAAGGTTCATGTACAAGAGGCACAAGAGTCACTTCACACACAACCCAAAGATGGGTTTAAGTACAAAAAACTGCCAAGTGCCAAGAGCGCACATTTAATTTTATTTATGTGAAAATGCACATAAAATTCATGTTAATTTTTCAAGGAATATCCATTTTCCATACAAGGACAAATGGGCAGCGAAAAGGATTAGAAAATACATGAAGAGATTTTAAAAATCCTACATACAACAAATCATAATAAGTGAAATGATATTTGCAAATCTCAACAATAGTTTGCTCATGACAAGCAATTACCTCTTTGACCTCCAAATCAACATCCTCAAAATTCAAGTGTATCGGGCTATCAACACATAAGACAAGAGATAAAACACAAATGCCAACAATAACCAAACCAAAGACCATACACCAGCAATACCAACTATGTACCCTGACAATAAATACCAGCTACAACCACAAGAGGTGCACATCCCTCACCAAAAAAATGATTGTAAAACTGCAAACAATAACATCAACTACAATGGGTTCACATTAATCACCACAACCATGGTTTTGTAAAACTGATAAAACAAAATCTCTTATTCAAAGACAAAAATCACTCAAATGAGAGCGAAGAGTGGAGAAACAAGATAGGTACAAATACTGTAATGAAAACAAACTGATGTCAATAAGCAAGAAGATTTGAAAACAATATTCAAATCAAAGCAATAAATTTTGCAATAATATGGGATTTAATTCGTAAGGACCAACATGGTCACAAGCAAATAACTGTTGAGCCATCACTAATAAAGATCTATACGAGCATCCAATAAACAAGGGCCAAATAAGCAATTGAGTGATACAATTCACTCATAGAACCAGATGTTAAACAACCACCAGTCAGAGCCAAAACAAGTGCCAATACAACACTCATAAACCAGAAATCTAAACTGACAAAATATAGAGGTGCTCACATAACTCACCCAAACAAACATCTCTGTATCCACAACATTGAGGTGCACATAACTCACCTCAAAAATGCCGAACAAAATAATGGATGTATCAAATAGAAAAGTGATGGACTAAGCCAAACAAAGAGGCAAATAGGAAAACCTTGAAAAACACATTCCTAAGATAAAGACAACAAGAATCGATTTGACAAAAGTTTCAAATCAAGTGAAATAACAAAAGTTTGAATCTTCAAATAAGTTTAGTAAAAGCATGCACTAAATACAATCATATGCCGAGATAAAATATCCACCAATAAGAGTCTTTAATTACGAACAAGAATGTCCACCAAGAGAGACAAAATGGACAAGCACAAAGGTGAACCACAAAGGACACACTCACAAAACCCACAAAGGGTACACACAAAGAAGGTTCTCATAATTAACAAGTACGCAAAAAGCATAATACTTAAATCCCATGGGAGGTAACACTGTGTAAAATATGTAAGATAATATGCACTAAAGGGCCATGAGTCCAAGAAATAACACAATCACAAGGTACAATTATTACTAAAGTCTCCAAAAAAAGATTTCACAAAACCTTTAAAATGTAATGATTATGATACACTAATCATGTAGGGCACAAATCACTCAAGTGCGATTAACGGAACTCAAAAAATAACTTAGGTCTTAAACAACTTTCAAGGGGCAAAAACACAAGCCACAAATGGGCACAATCACAAGGACCACTAAAGGGCTGAGAGAACAAAACATGCATAAAGGAAAACATTATAATATCCAAAGAACAATATGACCCTCTAGATCTAATGCATATCAAGAGCATGTATGACAAATCTAACCAAAGAATATGAACATGTCATGTATAAAGAGAGCATATAGAAATCTTATAAAGTGCTCTCATGCATATAAAAAACTTATAGTAATATATATTATCAAATAAGACTACTAAGAACTTTACACAAAAGATAGTTTAAAAGTATGCAATATGTTTCTAAGTCATGCTCTCAATGATTAGCCTCAACAAAAGATCATGTCTCAAAACGAAAAACATGAATTTAAAGTCATACATAAAAACATGTTTTGACATTTATAACCACGAAGTGTTCGATTAAAGCATCTAAGATTCAAATTAGATCTCATAGAAGCACACACATGCATAAATATTATTTCATAAAATAATATAAGCCTTATGAAAACAAAAAAATAGCACAAATATGAATGCAATTAAATCCAACAATAAATTTGAAAAACATTTTAAGGTTTTAAACGAATAACCCCATATACCCAAGGGAATTCAAAAACCTCAATCATTTGCTAATTAATAATCATAAAACAAGGAAACTTAAAAAAAAGGGCTTTAAAAATATCAAATAGCTTTTCAAAGATAAGAAAAATGAGCGTTTTCTCATGCATAATGCATGAGATAAACAACTCAAGTAAAAATAGCCATATATATAAAGGTTTAAGATACATACCGAGTCAAAATCTCTCTTGAATCCAAGCCCATACATCAATCAGGATTTCTTCACGAAGCACAAATTCAAACCAAAAAGTCACAAAACCCAAAGAGACAAAATACCAAGAAATTTTTCTTGCCCTGATACAATGTAATGAAATAAAGCAGAAAGCAAACCATAATGTGCACACACACAAGGACAAATCCTACAATTGACAATACAAATGTCAAAGGCAATACATAAGTGCATATAATGGATACAAAGAGCCTAAATGTGTACAAGCACACGTCTACAAAGGGACTAAAAACAAGTCAATCAATGGCAAAAATATAAGATCACAAGAGGCACTAATGGGCATACATAAAAGAACACAACATAAAAAATAATAATCCTTTATTGAGATAGAATGCTTAGGAAAAAAATTAAAAACAAGAAGAGGTTTTAACCATGGTTGCCAGTTGAGGAAGCGGGAGCGGGAAGCGATACGGGAAGCGGGAGCGGGAAGCGGGAAGCGAGGCACTTTCAAAATTTTAGGAAGCGGGGAAACGTGGGACTACTTAGGAGCGATTCGGGAAGTGTCTCGGAAGCGACCTAGGAAGCGTCTCGGAAGCGACCTAGGAAGCGTCTCGGAAGCGAGGGGGAAGCGAAAAAAATAAAAATAAAAAATACAAAAAATTGAAAAAAACAGGGGAAGCGTGGCGGAAGCGAGGGGAAGCGCGGGGGAAGGGAGGGGGAAGCGTGATGGGAAGCGCGCTTCCCATTAAAGGGAAGCGCGTCCCCCATTAAAGGGAAGCGCGCTTTCCAAAAAAGGGGGACGCTTCCCCCCACGCTTCGGAAGCGCGACGTTTCGCGCTTCCGAAGCGCGCTTCCCCTTTTAGCTAGGCGCTTCCGGTAACTCTGGTTTTAACCCTTTTATATAGACCATACAAGGCCAATATGATCATTGGGATGCTCCCAACAGCTATAAATATAGTCGTTGAGGAGATCACTAAGACTATATTGGACAAAGTCCAATAAGCCCTTATGAAAAAGGGAAATGACATGTAACATAAACAAAAGGACAAAACTGCCCCTAATGAGCAGTACTTATTACACATGTACAAATGACCAAAATGTGCCTACATGGTCAAATCCTATTACAATAATAAAACAGTTAAAAAAATATATAATATATACATATACACTCATTATGAATATACATATATATATATTGTTGAAGTGGAAGTCACCCATTGCTTCTGGGGCATAGGATGATTCTTTCGATATATATGAATCAATACATTTTAACAATATTATATATTATATGTAATATAATAGGACCTGTCCCGGCCCGATTAGGCCCACGGGTCTAACGGGTGAATCGTAGGCTAGGGTTTTCCCAACGGGCCAACCTGAACAAGGTTATTGGTCCCGGCCCAATCGGCGCAGTTCATTAGCGGGCTGGGCTAGCCCGATGCCCACCCCTACATAAACATGTTCTCGTGCCCTATTTTTTTAAAAATGCTAGAATTCATGTCATGAATTTTTGTATTTGTGCCCATATCCATTCTTTATTTCAGAAACAAAGATATTGATGTATTCTAGCATAAAAAATATACAGAGAGGCCTTGCACCGGTGTTGTATGTATCGTTACTTTTGAATTTTATGATACGATACACCCCTATATCGTGTCGTAACATACAATACAGGGTGTATTGTATGCTACACCTTCACCACACTTTAAAAAGGCCAAAAGTTACTTTTTCATTTTGGGCTTTAAATACCTTTTAAGAGCCAACTTCTCCATTGTATCTGCGAAAATTAAAGATTTATATTAAAGATAAAAATCAGGCTCGACACTCCTCCAACAAAGATGACATAAGATGATCTGACATGGCAATGACACACTTCTTAATTGCACGATATTTAATATTTTGCATTATTCTTGTGTGATATTTATGCAATATTATCTATGATTCTATATTAGTTGATGTTTGATGATGTCTTATGCGGTTCATAGAGACATAAATGCTTCATATCTGATTTTATGGTTGTATTTTGTGCAATTCATCATTGTTTCATGTGATATGATTTTTTTAGAATTTTTGCTAATTTTTCTTGTTTTTTTTGGGATTTTTGGAAAAATTTTATTTAAAATTTATGATACGATACAACATTACTTTGGGCCAGACCGATATGGGTAACAATACGATACTGACAACCTTGCCTTGCACTATTAATCTCATTCTTACATTGTTGATTTTATACAACTTATAAAAATCCACTAATAATGGTAAATTGTTTTTCAGTCAAGACTAACAATGGTCAATTTTTCATATAAAATTCTTTTAAATTGAATAATATATGTAGTATCTAATCATTATATTGACATGCTAAATTCAATCAATTCAGTTTTTACTGCTATTTGTTTTTTTTAAAGATTAATGAATGTGAGTCTAATGTTTTTTGCATGATTGTTTATGTTATTACTTATTTTATAGGAAGTTTTGTTTTTAATATTTAAAATTTTTAGTGTTTTGAACTTTATGCCTTAAAGGAGATTGAGGCTTGCACCTTGTTTATATTTTTCCAAAATGCTTCATTATGCCTCATGCCTTTAAAAGCCTTGGTTTAAACCTTATTGCAAACCATACTTTACAAGTTTACATGTGCACTTAAACTCATCTTGTTTTTATGCCATAAATATGGGACTTTTTTCTTTTTCTTTTTCTGTTTTGCATGTTATTCTGACATGCCTCTTGTATGTAGGCCAAAATTAAGAATATTGAACACCAACTTGAGGAAGCACTTCAAAACAGTGGTTCTAGGTCAACATTTGGTTCTGAATCTGATGTTTCAGGGGCCATATCCGTATCCAAGGATTCCTCAGAAATTACTAGAAGACTTGAGGAAGAACTATCAAAAAGAGATGAGCTTATTGAGGTCCGTAACTTTCGCCTACCGTATCTTTAATTGTTGCTGCTCTATTTATAAGTTAATGTTCATGTTTTAGTTCCATGTATTTGTCTGGAAAATTTGTTTTAATCATACGAGTCTTCCACTTTTTTTATGGAGGGAATGTTGCTTTTGAATATGTGATGTAATTAGATATACATATTCTATTCCATATGGTGACTTGGTAGTTGTAAGAGAGCTTAATGAGTTTACCGTTTGCTGGAACTATTATTTGTTAGTCTACTTTCCTCACCACCTCACCTCCTGGAGCCTTCTTTTCCTAGGAAATAGTAGGATACATTAGAAGCTTGTTATTAAAATTCTGTGTCACCTGGGCAGATGCAACTTGAAGAAGAGTTTGGATGATACCCTTTGGAGTATTTTCTTGCTTGGTTTCTCCAGCCTTTTATTGGTGTTTCTCTGATGAAATTTTTGTGTTTTTCTTTTAGTTCAGATTTGTTGATGAAAAAGAGCAAATTCGTAGGATCAATTATCAATAGCATTTGAGTGAACATGACAAAGGAATAGGTCATCTAACTTTATCTAATCTTAGAAAAATAACTAATGTCAATGATGGTGCCTGATTGTATATGTGGTGGAAGAATTGTTATAGCCTCTGTTAGAGAAGTCATTTAATCTCAACTATTTAGGTAGGCATTTGTACAGAGTAGTGTCTAATAATCCAGGTACTGGTTTGACTATGCTTTGAAAGCTCTACTGTTAGATTTTATCACCCATGTTGCATTCACGCAGCAGCACCAGAGAGAGAGAGATTGGAGACGTCTGCAGCAAAGAAGGGCTGATATCGTTCTCTCTTGAGAACGTGCCCTAATACTCTTTATATTACTTATGGGTCTAAAGTAACAATCGATAACGGGTCTGCTCCAGAGCCAAACTCCCGACCCATGAAGAGGTACAAGCATAGTACATAAAATAGAGATACAACAGTGCAGTGACATAAATACCCTTGGACGACTACCATCCTTAATACCCGCCCTCAAGTTGTGCACGTTTTTGAACCATGGACAACTTGCCCTTTAAGTACCAAAAACATATACTAGTGAGACCCTTGGTAAACAAATCTGCAACTTGATCTTCAGTGGAGATGTACACGGGGTCAATTTCTCCATCTTCAATTTTCTGACGAATGAAGTGCTGATCAATTTCTATATGTTTAGTACGGCCGTGATGAATGGGGTTAAATGAAATTTGAATGGCACTTTGATTATCACAGTGGAGTGTGGCAGGCAAAAACTTTTCTCCTATCTCGTCCAGTATATGCCTCATCCAAGTGATTTCTGCGGTGGCTGCCGCCATAGACCGATATTCTGCCTCTGTACTAGATCGGGCAACGGCTCGTTCCTTCTTGCTACTCCACCCCACCAGATTTCCATCAATAAACACACAGTATCCCGAAACTGATTTTCTGTCATCTGGATCTCCAACCCAATCTGCATCTGAATATACGGTGATTTGATGTTTGCTCCCCTCAACCTGAGATCGATGATAAAGTAAGCCATCTCCAATTGTGTCTTTTAAAATCGAAGAATCCTTTTAACCGCATTCATGTGTTCGGTACGCGGATCATGCATAAACTGAGATACCTGATTTACTGCATAGACAATATCATGCCTAGTAAAGGTAAGGTACTGAAGCATTCCCACAAGGCTACGATACTGCTTGGGATCACGATAGGGTTCTCCATCTTGGGTACTGAGCTTATGATTCAACACACTAGGAGTAGACAACGGCCTGCAATCTCTCATCCCTGCTTTATCCAATAAATCCATTGTGTATTTATGTTGAGTTAGGGATAAGGTTTCATTTTGCTAATCCACTTCTACTCCCAAAAAATAGCGCAATATGCCTAAATCTTTCATTTTAAATTTTCTTCCCAGTAAGTCCTTGATGATCTCTATATACTCATCCGAATTGCCAGTGAGAATAATATCGTCTACATATATAAGAAGTAGAGTGCTTACCTGTTGATGCCGATAGATAAACATGGAGTGATCAAGTTGAGATCTGAGAAACCCATGTCACTGAATTTCGAGCGAAAAACTATCAAACCATGAACGAGATGCTTGTTTCAAACCATAAATAGCCCTTCGTAATTTGCAAACATGTGAACTGAGACCATGTTCTGCATATCCAGGTGGTTGTTCCATGTACACTTCTTCCTTTAGATCGCCATGCAAGAAAGCATTCTTGACATCAAGCTGACAGAGAGTCCATCTATACTGTACTGACAAGCATAGAACCAGTCGAGTAGTACCCATTTTAATAACTGGACTGAATGTCTCATCATAGTCTTGTCCATATTCTTGAGTGAAACCCTTAGCCACAAGACGTGGTTTATACCGTTCAACAGATCCATCAGGCCTGTATTTGATTTTGTAGACCCACTTGGATCCTACTACATTTTTGTGCGAAGGTCGTGGAACAATTTCCCAAGTTCCACATTCGTGCAACGCTTGCATTTCTTCGTTCATGGCCTCTATCCACCTGTTTGATCTAGTTGCATCTACAAAATTATTCGGTTCCCTTTGTTTTTCAATCTGGGAAATAAACAATTGTAAATCCTTGGAGAAGTTATCATAACTTACCCATCTTTCAATGGGATGACGGGCTCTTCCAGACCTTCGAGGCTGAACGTCAGGGCATGAGTCATTGTTGTGGTCATTTCTTCTTGTATAGACAAGTCCCTGAAATCTTGTATTACCATCACACTCAACTGGGAATCTGTGACTCCCTCCATCTGAGAATTTTTGTCGGCCTCTTCTTGCGCAATAGTTGGTGATTTACACGAACAGTCATCTCGTGTTTCTGTCTGATCAAAAAGTTCTGCAACCATCCACGGTTCATACACTTCATCCCTTTTTCTCTGCTCTGCTTGCTTCTCTCTTTGACTCTGCTTTGTTGCTTTGTCTGATTCCCCAACAATGAACTCATCAAACACAACATTCCGTGAGACTTTGATGCGACGAGAGATTGGGTCATAGCACCAATACCCTTTGTACTGGTCAGCATAACCAACAAAATAGCACTTGCATGCCTTGTCTTGAAACTTGTCACGTTGAGAACTGTCAATGTGAACATAATAGACACAACCAAAGGCTCGCATTTCGTTATAATCAGGGTGTCTTTGAAAAAGAGTAAAATATGAAGATCTATCTTTAAGCAATTTCATAGGCAAACAGTTTATGCCATATGTCGCTGTGTGGAAAGCTTCTGTCCATAAACTCAAGGGAACACAGGAGTCGTGGAGCATACTTAAGGCACTTTCCACGATGTGCCGGTGTTTTCTTTCAGCGACACCATTTTGTTGTGGTGTATGTGGGCAAGATATACGACGATTAATTCCATTATTTTGGAGAAATTCAGTAAATTCATGTGATAAATACTCTCCTCCTTCATCACATTGGAGATGTTGGATTTTGGATGAAAATTGATTATAAACAAGAGCATGGAACGAACAAAAGATTTTGAATACTTCAGATTTGTGTTTCATAAAATATATCCAGGTGAATCTAGAATAACTATCAATGAAAATGACATAATAGCGGCTGCCAGACAAGGAGGTCTGGGGAGCAGGGCCCCAAACATCAGAATATATGATTTCAAAAGGAATTGAAGCTCTTTGATTTATTGAATGAAAATGGAGTACATGACTCTTACATAACTGACAACTGGAACAAAGAGGTTCTTCTGATCTTTTATTCAAACTAAACTCTGGAACAAGCCATTCTGACACAAGCTTTTCAATAAACGAACGACCACAATGGCCCAATCGACGATGCCAAACTTCTGGCTTATTACACTTAGACAAACTAAGACAATCTTGAGACAATTTTGACTGAACAATTGATGAGATTGGTGAAGTAACACGAACTGAAGATGGTGAAGCAACACGAACTGAAGATGGAGACTCCTTGAGGACATACATATTTCCTTGTCGCTCCCCTTTAACGAGCGTCTTCTTCGTAAGAAGGTCCTTAACACATACAAAAGAAGGAGTAAATTCAACAGAAGAGTTAGTATCGTCAACAAGTTTAGACACAGAAACAATATTTTTAACTATGCCTGGGGAATGGTAAACATTAGGCAAAGTTAAGGAGGAATTAGAAAGAGGAAGGTCAACGGTTCCAACATGTGATATAGGGTGAAGAGTACCATCATCAGTCTTAATGCTGAATTTTCCAAAATAGGAAATTGGTTTTGAGATCTTATCAACATCACCTGTAACATGTGCTGCCGCCCCAGAGTCAATATACCCGGTTTCTTGTTCATTCTGTTAGAAACTCAACCCTGAAAGTGCAGAAATCAAGAGGTTCTTCACATTGTCCTTATCCTCAGTCCCCCTATTTCTTTTCCTTTGTTGGGAAGTGTAGCTCCATTCATCTTTCCTTTGTTTTGAGGGTTATGCCAGCAATTTGCCTTAATGTGTCCTCTCTTATTACATAAATAACATGTCGGTATATGTCTGGAGTCTTGATTGTTGAAAAATGAGTTGAATTGATTATTTGGAGTAGGCAATAATCTACGTCCTCCAAAATTAGCTCTTCCTTGTCCACGTCCTCCACAGAAGGATTTCCGCCCCCTTTCTGATCCCACCCCTGTGATCATTACCTCGTGACTGCTGTGATTTGAAAAGGTCTCCCGTTTAATGGTGACTTCTGTAGTAGCTTTGCACGAAGATCTTCAAGGTTTGGTAGTGATGGCAGACATAGCAATGATGTAACCAACATGTGATAATCGTGTCCAAGACCATTCAACGTTTGTTGCACCTTTTCTCTGTCAAGAATCTCACAACCCACCATAGCTAATTGATCTGTGATAGTCGTGACTCGATTCATGCACTCTGTCACAGTAAGGCTTTCCTTCTTTAACAGTTGGAACTCTCTTTTCAAATGAAGAATCCTGGCCTCCGAAATCTGTGAATATGTCTTAGCTAACTTCTGCCATAGCTCTAAAGCAGAGCATTCATCGGGAATGCTCACCAATACCTCTTGAGAGAGTGGAGGTAATGTATGCTACGACTGTTTGGTCTCTCTTCCTCCATGATGTGAAATCTGGATTGCGACTTACCGTGCTGGAGGCATCTCCTTTGTCACCCTGTTGTTTCTGCGTGATGAACTCGGGTGGTGCGCAGACTGTCCCATCAAGGTGCCCAACGAGATCCAGACTCCTGATAAATGGCAGGATCTGTCTTTTCCAGGTCAAGTAATTTGAATTGTTGAGCCTTTCAGAAATGAGATGTCCGAGAAAACTAGACGGAAAAGAGGGAGAATCCATAATGATGAAAGAAGAAGGAAGAATTAGGATTTGTTATAATCTGATCTGACAATCCAGAATATGCAAAATAATTCAGATCTGATGCAGTTTCAGATCTGATGCAGTTTTGGGTATGTATTGAAAACCAACAGACTTATCGAGAAATTTGAAATAGTTCAGATCTGCTGCAGTTTAGAATATGTATTGAAACTCAACAGACGTATCGAGATGGGGTCCCTTTAAAGTATTATGAAACAGAAACAAAGGAGAAAAGAGAGCAGACCCGATGGCAACCAAATTTGGGTTTGCCGATTAGGCCTAGGGTTGAAGAACTTGATACGAAATTGATACTAGGTCTGATGATGACCAGTTCTGATGACGTAGATGATGAATAAGAAGGGATAAAGTGAAAGAGAAGAAGGATGATGGCTAAGGATAGCAGTTTAGGGTTGGATGAAGGCTACCGAAGAAAAGATGAATCACCCAACCTGTTTATGACAGAAGATCTGATTCTCACAGGGCACTCTCGCTGGAATTCGTCTTGCACACCTCGTATGGAAGTCACAGGCGAACCTGCTCTGATACCATGTTAGATTTTATCACCCACGTTGCATTCACGCAGCAGCACCAGAGAGAGAGAGAGGTTGGAGACGTCTGCAACAAAGAAGGGCTGATATTGTTCTCTCTTGAGAACGTGCCCTAATACTCTTTATATTACTTATGGGTCTAAAGTAACAATCGATAACGGGTCTGCTCCAGACCCAAACTCCCGACCCATGAAGAGATACAAGCATAATACATAAAATAGAGATACAACAGTGCAGTGACATAAATACCCTTGGACGACTACCATCCTTAATATCTATAACTAATTTTCCAGTAAGTATAAATGGTAAAACTGGATTTGGAAATATGATTCTGAAGCTCAGATCCTAACTACTATATATGCACACATACTTCTGTATGTGTATGTGATTTTAGATAGTTTTTGACTTTTGATGTGTAGTCCTAATATCTTCCTTAAAACCGTCGACTGTTAATTATATGCATTCCAAAAAAATTGCCGGTCCTTTTTTTTTTCCTGAAAACAAGAAAACTTTTCCTACCTTGCATAAACCAAGATTTGTATTACCATGTAAATACTAAATAGATATGGTTTATATTCACAATAGATTGTGGCCAAAGCCGCTAAACAAATATTTATCCAATATCTACTTGAATCTAAGTATCAATCATTGGTTTTGGTTAAAAGTCGAAAAATGTTTCCCATAAAACACTTTGATCTGTCTTATTTCTTTTGAAGGAAATTTTAATGTCCCTTAAATAGATTGAAATTTGATTTGTTCAAAACTATTGGTTTTTGCAATTATAAAAGATCAAGCTATAATTTTATAGAAGTTTTCCAAACAAATTATTTAAAAACATTAGAGAAATTTTGTATTAGATTGTAAGTTTTTTTTAGATCCCTGCAGTAATTCTGGCTGGTTGCTTTTTATATAATATGTGCTAAGTTTAACCAAGTGATCATGGCCCCACACAGATGGTACCACCAAAATATTTACTACCTGTTTTATCGTAATGATGGATTACTGACAGGCTCTATATATAATTTGGTGGTTTAGTGTTTGTGAAATACATCATCAAGAAAAAAAATAGTACCTCTATGTGTGCAGATATAAGTGGCTTAACCTATTGAAGTAGGTGGACCAAGAGAAAATGACCCTCATGATCACAGAGGATAGTGTTGTGTAACTTGTGGGTTATTTCTTTTTGCTACCAATACCTCCACTTAGCATCAAAGAGAAACAAACATCGTTGCATGCATGTACTAAAAAATATAGTCTATGTGATTGATGTAAAACAGAAAATTGTGCAAATTAACGTGAAAATCATGATGGAGAATTTATCCATTAAATTAGATCTTAAAGGGCATGTATGACCACACTGTTTTCCTACATCCTTTTACTTTGGAAATCTGGAAACGTTATAAACCAAATTTGTGCAATTGATGCATCGGTTTGTGTTGGAGAAAGAAAGTGAAATAGGTCCTAACAAATATAACAGATCACATTTAGTATTTCTAGCATTGCTTATTCAGATTGTGAACTTGCTCCATGAGGCAAATTGCCCAGCCCTTTGCAGCCACTCTTTGGTGATAGATAGGAAGGCTCGACCCAGAGTTACCAGAAGCTTCATAGATAGGTGGGAAGTGCGCTTCCCCGAAACTCGCTTCAGAAGCGCAAAACTCCTCGTTTTTGAAACTTGATAGGAATCTCGATTCTCCCACGTTTTTCCTATGCTTCCCACACGTTTCTTCCCTGCTTCCCTAATGATTCGTATACGTTTCTCTTACGCTTCTTTTTATGTTTTTTTTGTGTTTCCTTTCACTTTGGTCGCTCACTTCTCATGTACTTTCTTTTAATTCGCAACCATCATTTCTAGATTTTGAGAAGAATTTAATTCTTACACTGTAAAATCACAAAATTGAAGTATAATTATTTTTATTTCTTTCTCCTTTGATTTGCATTTTGCTTCCCATTTGATCCCATATCACTTCCTCTTTTATTCCTATTTAGCTTTTAAATTGAGTCCTCACTTTCTGCTGCTTATAAATGTTAAAATATCTTGCTTCTCGCTTCCACTTCTTGTTTTGTTTCTTGCTTCTGCTTCTTAGTCTGGTAACCTTGGCCCAGCCCCGTGACATCATAATGTTAGACATTTGGTGCTTGATTTTGGAGGAAAACCTTGCCCCTTATTCAAGAATAGATAGGAAAGAAAATTCTACGAAAATGAATGGAGAAAATATTAGGCAGTTGACGAAGAATAGGAGAATGTGTAAAGTAGCTGCTATTGAACGTAAGGCCAAAAAAGTTTCTGCTCTCTATATCAGAAAAGGGTTGCTGAAAAAAATTCAGTAGTTGAACTTATTCTTGGACTTCTTTCTTTCTTTCTATTTGGTTGTTTGTTTGCTTCAAAAGAAAAGGTGGAATTTTGTGCTGCATTCAATGATTTCATTGTTCAGCAATTTTTCTAGAATATTAGATTGTGACAGATGAATGATTCTGCTTTTATTTCTTGATATGTCTTTAGAGGCTTTCATGAGTCTTATTTAATTCCCAAAGTTGTTGCTCCTTTTTGCCTCATGAACAAGACTGTTATGTTCCTTGCTCAGCGCTTGCATGAAGAAAACGAAAAGCTGTTTGACAGACTCACTGAGAAATCTTCATATGGAGGAGCAAAGGTTAATATCTATGCTATCGTAATCTTTGTGATATTTTTTGCTATTTCAAATATTATTTTTGTTTCAGAAAGCAGGTATACTCCAATGATATATTGAATAAGATCCACATTTTTTCATATGATATTGTTATCTTGCAAAATGTCACTTTCACATTCTAACATCTCTTGTCAATGCATTTGAAGCTATTATCACAGGCCATCTGATTTCTTCTTAGTGGCGTTTGTTCATTTTCTGTGTATGAAACAGAATTGCACACTGAACTATCTGGATCTACCGTTAGTTAGCATGGGAGCATCACACGCTTATTAAAGGAGTGTCATGATTCCTGAAGATATTGCTATAATATTAGTTGTAATCATGTAAACCTGTATAATCTGATTTATAGAGTCAAATATACAAGCTAAGATCTTCTTGGCTTTGAAACCTGGCAGCATACAAAATGTTCAGTTTTTGTGGTTCATGCTGAAACTCTGATAAATTGTTTTTGTTAACTTGGAGGGACCATTGATCAATATCAAAGGGTGAATTCTTTTTCATAATAAAATTAGTTTTTCTCCTATTTAAGTTCTGACTCACAACCCATTGTTCTCTGCCAAACCGGCAACTCTTTCTTTCTAATTATTTTACTTCAATATGTGGAGCTTCTAAGCACTTGGCAGTCTTCAGCCAATGACTAGCAACTTGAGGGATCTACAAGGCATAACTTCAGTTATTCACATTCTATAGTTGAGATGTATGATAATGATGTATGCGTATGTATGATATAATTTGATGTAGCCTTGTGCTTACAGGATTTATGTAGGGAATGGAAGTGGGCCAGCATACTCAATCTGATCCTAGGGCATAATTTGTTATAATCTATTCAATGACAAATTTTGAAAGAAAACTGGCACGTAAATACAAATTTGAACACAAGTAAATACAATATTGAGATCAGAAAATGAAATAGATGTGGTTAGGTCACAATGTGCCTGTGTCTAATGTGGGTTTGATTATGTCCATGGAGTGTCGTGGTGTGTCCAGACTCCAGTGTCATATCTGGTGTTTTGTCCTGTCAACATGGTCCACACATGTTAAGTGACATTCGTTGCATTAAGAGAATGGTAACTAATGAGAAAATACAGGCATTGCTTATGCTTCATTTTTTCACGACAAAACCCTTGTATGGTCCTCTATCACATAATTATATAGAGAACACCAAATGCGTGTGGACTACTACTGCATGTAGTGAACAATTGAAGATGGGGTTAGAAAGGCATACGGTAACCTTAACTTGGAAAAACATATTGGGAAACAAAATAAGGTGACATGGGTGATTTTTCAAACTTAAATGGGAAGGGAAACATATTGAAAGTGTTCATTCTACAGATCAGAACCACATGAACTTTAGTATAGGGAAATCAATGTAATCCGTTATTCCCATCTTCAGGTTCATGTTTTACATTAAATTTGAAGAAAAAACCGCTTTGTGGCTGGGGATGTCCTCATTTCATTTTCCTTTTATGGGGATTTTTTTAACACACGGGCTTCTTGATGTATATCTTCTAGGGTTGACATAATCTTGTAGATTTGCCACCATTTTCTATTTGTTGTGCATATATCTTTAATTTACGTGGCTTATGTGTCACACTATGTTGTCCATTTTTTTTACATCTTATTATATGCTTGGATTTTGCATTAGTTTTTAATGAGAGAAGAGGAATATATTTCTTCAGATCTTCCACAGCCAGAAGTTTACTAGAGTTTCTAGTTTTTGGATAGTATAGCAGTGTATTTTTTTATGATGGTTATGTTTGTGAAGTGTTAGTTGTTGGTTGATCTTGGATTTACTAATCTCTCTTTCTTGTGACAAAATGTCTACAGGTATCTAGTCCATCAACACGAGCTTTGGTTAGTCATCCACTTGACAACCTTAACAGGTCTGTTGTATTCTGGGACTAAAATCTGTGCAGCAATTGAGGTTTCTCATTCAATATCCTGTGTGAAAGTTTCCTTGGAACAAATGAACTATTTTGCTTTCAATTTGCACAGGAGAGAAACTACTAAAGGAGTACCAACAGATGTGGCATCATTGAGATCTGAGTCTGAGAAATTTGATGGATCAGTTGCATTGATAAAATCGGGACCTGACAAGGTTAAGACTACGCCAGCAGGAGAATACCTGACAGCTGCTCTTATGGATTTTGACCCTGACCAGTATGACAGCCTTGCTACAATTGCTGATGGCGCAAACAAACTTTTGATGCTGGTAAACTTTGAGATCGCTCGCCAACTCCACTTTTTGGTTATCCTTTCTCTGGGAATTTTGTTCTATGCAAAGTCTTGAAGCTTGACTGCGGTGTTGCACAGCCAAGATAGGGTCATGGATTACCACCATAATCTGTCCTCCATATTATTTGGTCAAAGACTTAGTTGACTTTCCCTTGTTAATGACTTGAAGAAGTCTCACAAGCCATGGTCGTCATAGTAAATTCTGCATGGACTTGTTTAATTCAGACAAGACTTGACTGAGTGACCTCATTTTTTTAATGACATTTTCCTATTTATTTCATAAACCTTCGCCGTAATGGAGGACAACACGAGGTTCATGATTCTGTTTTAGTCATTTGAACATGATTAATAGTTTTATTGTAATTTTCACTTTTCTTGCCTAATACCTTGTTTAGGTGGTTGTTGCATTTACTTAGTTGCACATTACTGGATCGAAGGATTCTCTGTTTTTTTTTTCATTGTAGCATATAGCAGAAATTCATGGAAAACCAACATTGGTACTGTGTGAAACAAAATTTTAAAATTGTAGTTTGAAAATTATTGGCATGTGAAAGTTAGCATATCTATAAATTGTTTAAAACATTACTTCCCTGCTGGTGGACCTTTTCCCCTTTTAATGGTGTCCATCACAAGCCTAGAAAAAGGAGGATTGGTATCAAGTGAAAATTGACTGACATATCTTATTTAAGCGAATTTTATGAGAAATATCATTAATGCTACAGAGTTCTTTGCAAATGATGGACAACACAAGGGCTCTGCTGTTGTGTGCATAGTAAGCAATGGCTATCACACTTACATTAGTGAACACAGGTAAAGAATCTAGTCTGTAAGGAGGTAGGATTGGTGGACATATCATGAGGACATGGAAAAGGAAATGTCTTGAACAAAAAAATTATAAAAGCAAGAAGATGATGATCTTCGAATTGGATATATGATTTTTTTCCCTACCAACTTAGGATCCATTGGTCAAGATAGCATGACTTGTTGACTCTATTCGGTCCTTCTAACTTATAGTGTGAAAAGAAATGGTATGTACCAAAAATTCTTTAATAAATGGTGCTCAGTTCAGCTATCTTAGTTGATGGAATTTTGTAATGTGAGCTCATGGAGATTTTTACAATAAATGGTAGTATTATTAAGCTTAAAAGTTGCTTGAGTGATTTTAAATATTTTTTCAATGCACCTTATGCAGAATAATGTAGAGTTAAACTAAAATTTTGGCTTTTAATGTTAGAGATAGTCTGTCAAATTCCCAGCATTAAATACATAGTTGTTGTTGGGGACATAAGACATGTAAGAAAGATGAGAAGTGGATGAGAAACTTGAATGCATTTGGAGATAATTGAATAAACAAAGATCTTTACTCTACAGTTAATTTTGATATTTCAATGGCAAATATATACACTAAGAAGAAAGATAGATACCCAATAACATCAAAGAAATGGATCTTTTGTTATTTAGATGGATTATTTTATTAGATTGAACACAGTAGACAACACATAAGAATTGTAAGGCATTACAAAGAGAAGATGGATTGTAACATGATGGAGGTTAATTGTCAAGAGACAGATGGCAAGGGGAGTCAAGAAAAGCTCTAGATCAATTGGTGGGATTTTGAGAGTGATAATGTTGAAAATTTTAGGAAATTGTTACTAAAGTAAGGTTAATAAATGACAAATCATACCCAACAAGTAGCAGAAGATCTTGGTGAGATCATTGGCGATGCTATGTAAACATTAAGCTTTGTGGCAGACAGAGGAAGTTAAAGAATCTATCAAAGATTGGAGATATGTTTGAAAGAATAATGAAAGAGATGAAACATGTCATATTTAAACAAATACAAAAGGGAGGAAAGTAAAGTCATATGGAAGGCCATATATGATGTTGATGATATGGATTTTTATACAAGTGTGTGTGGATGTGTTGTTTACTATTGCTACGTAGTTTACCAAGACTGAGTACATTGTATGATGTGGTATACAGGCATTTCAGGTGGAAAGGTTTATTCATGCATGATTTTTATAGTTGCTTGTGTAAGAAATCGTGACAGTAAATTCTTGACAAGTCTCTTGGATGTTGCACTTATTACACATGCACTGTCTTTTCTTGGATGTTTAGGGTGTGTGCCACATTTCTTATTTGTACAGAATCAACAATACAGGCATGTTTTACATCCAACAATTATGTCCTGAAATTTCAGGTTTTGGCTGCGGTCATCAAAGCAGGTGCTGCTCGAGAGCATGAAATCTTGGCTGAAATTAGAGATGCTGTCTTCTCTTTTATTCGTAAAATGGAACCTAAAAGAGTTATGGACACAATGCTTGTTTCTCGTGTTAGGATTCTCTATATACGATCCCTTCTGGCAAGATCCCCTGAGCTGCAATCCATCAAGGTATTTTAGCCGACACATTCACTTGCAATGAACCCAGGTTCTATATATTTCCATCCATAGATTTTGCTCCTGTAGTTTGATTAATGGATTAATTTTCTGGGAAATTTAACAATGAGATTTAATATATTCCATCCGTAGAGTTTGTGAACTTGCTTATGTTCCATAGGTGTCTCCAGTGGAGAGATTTTTAGAGAAAGCTAACACTGGGCGGAGTAGAAGCTCTAGCAGGGGTAGCAGCCCTGGCAGGTCCCCTGTTCATTATGATTCCAGCTCAAGAACTTCCATTATTGATGAACATATCCATGGGTTTAAGGTGAACATAAAACAAGAAAAGAAGTCCAAATTCTCATCCATTGTCTTAAAGCTTCGGGGAATTGACCAGGTAGTCCTGCTGAACCTCATTTTTTGGTACATGAAATCATGCTATCTGACAGTTTTAGTGACTGCATTTTGTGTAAAGCTTGTGCACCTTTTAATACTTCTCCTTGATTTGCTTTCTCTTTCTGATGTTTTTGTTGGTGGGTTATTTTTGTCTTCCATCTTCCTGTTTTGTCCCTAAAGGTGGTTAATTCTTGTTTTGCCACCTGAATTACAGGAGACCTGGCGGCAGCATGTAACTGGTGGGAAACTACGGGAAATAACTGAAGAAGCCAAAAATTTTGCAATTGGAAACAAGGCTCTTGCTGCTCTGTTTGTTCATACTCCTGCTGGTGAACTGCAGCGCCAAATACGCACCTGGCTTGCGGAGAATTTTGAGTTTCTTTCCGTTACAGATGGAGATGGGGTTGGTGGAGGTTCTGGGCAGCTGGAACTTCTTTCAACAGCCATTATGGATGGATGGATGGCTGGTCTTGGTTCTGCTCAGCGTCCCAGTACTGATGCCTTGGGACAGCTTTTGTCTGAGTACACTAAACGGGTATACACATCTCAATTGCAGCACCTGAAGGTATAAATGTGAAAAATTCCTCTGGTCCCTCCCAGTCACTCTCTCATTGCTTAGTAAAATATCAGGATGTCTTGCTTTTGATTCCATGTTGGTTCTTATGGTTTTTACCTGCTTCATATCATTCTTTTGTTCAGGCCTTTCTAACTCATTGCATGTGTTGCTTAACACAGCATGCTGTAATGAAATGAAGCCCAAGACAAACCACAATGTGCACAAGCACAAGTACAATCCATACTCTTTCCTCTCTCTCTCTCTCTCTCTAAAAGGGGAGGTGAGCCCTTCCCCCCCTTTTTGCTCTCTCTCTCTCTCTCGCGCGCGCGCACGTGCGCGCGCTAACCCGCACCCTTTCCCCTCTCTCTCTTGGATTGTTGCAGGAGGAAGAAGAAGAGGAGGTACGCTTCCTCTCTCTCTCTTGGGCAGATTGGAAGGAAATTGAAGAGGGTATGTTCTCTCTCTCTTCTTCCTTTTTTGTCTTCTTCCTTCTCCTCTTCATGTTCTTCTTCCCTCTTCTTCCTTCTCCTCTTCCTCTTCTTTTTTTGTCTTCTTCTTCCTTCTCTTTCTTCTTCCTCCCTGTCTTTCACTGACATAAAAATTTTTTGGCTTGGGTCAGGGTTGGACCCGATCCGA
Organism: Nuphar pumila; assembly: GCF_984573655.1. Lineage (NCBI taxonomy): Eukaryota > Viridiplantae > Streptophyta > Magnoliopsida > Nymphaeales > Nymphaeaceae > Nuphar > Nuphar pumila. The sequence continues at coordinate 116,471,919 of NC_143250.1, forward strand.
TCCGGACCATCACGTATCCGTGCTGCATCTAGTACCGGTACCCGTGTCCAGCTGCTCAGTAGCTGTGTCTATGTGAAATGAGTTAAAAAAATGATAAGAAATGAGTTAAAAAAACGATCTTCATGTTGGATGCAGTTTCTTCGGGTTATAAATTGATAAAAAATATATTAATTAACAAAATTGGGTGGGATGATGACTGCCTATTAGTTCATTCAATCAATCTAGAGCAGAGGAAGCATTCATACTTCTCCCGTTTGTTGATCCCTGATTATTGTGATGAATGAACATCATTCAGGCTCAAATATTATCTTCAATGTTGTATCTGGGTGTCAGAATAAAAGATCATGCTGGTCTCCACTGTGCATCTCTCTTTGGACGTTACTTCTACACTGCTACTATGACAATAGTTCTTTTATTTTCTTTTTCTGGCAATTTTATTGTTATACCTGACATTTGTCATTACTTTCGTGTGGGACTGTAATCGAAAATTGATTTCAGACTAATGTGTTTTGGTGGAAAGCTTGGGCTGCTCATCATGAAACTTATCTCTTCTTTCCTATGTCTTGCCTTTGATTAGGATATTGCTGGTACCCTGGCGACAGAAGAGGCAGAAGACTCTGCTCAAGTGAATAAGTTACGGTCTGCTCTTGAATCTGTTGACCACAAGAGAAGAAAGGTAATATTTTCTACTATAACTAGGTGGCAACCTTTTCTACTATAAAGAGGTGAATTTATTCCTTTTGTTTGCTTATTGAGCAGCTTCATTCAATGAGTTCAGTTTATGAACCTGTGTAGCTCATATAGTGATAAATTATCTGGGTTGCATATCATGTTCCTGGTGTTTCTTGTGACAATTTCCTTCTTTTTCCTTCAATGCATTAGAGAAGGAACTCGAATCAAAATTTGTTTTGTGGTTGTCCTCATGCATTTTTAGCATCTATGCATCCTGAGTTCTGCCTGCTGCTGCTGCTTTTCTGGGTAACAAAAGCCATAGTTAAAATGTCACTAGCTATCTATTTTGACGAGTTCTATGTATTTTGTTATCAAAATGCTTTCTTTTGGATCCACAATCTATTGGGAAAACTTAGCGCCTAGAGTTACATTTGTCCAAAGTGGAGCTGATCTTGTCTATTTGATGTGTAATACATGCATAAAAATATCGTATTAATCGATAGTTTGCTCTTTATTTACCCAATCAGTTTATTTGAAATTGATCATTCCTTCAATTTGATGCTGGGTCTCATATGCCAGAGGCAAATAATGGGCTGTTTCAGATTGCCTTAATTTGCAAATTTGGTGTTGTTTCTTACATTTGGACGGTTGCATTGGTCTTTGACCATAATGGATTTTCAGGTTTCATATTCAACATATTGATTTGCATTCCTTTCGGTCGAAATTATGAATTCATCTGAAGCTGCAACAGGGTTGTCCCTTGTAGGAATTGGATGTCGCAGGATATATAATTTACTGATAATTTTGCTTGAGTAGCTTGATGTGATGAAGAGTAGTAATGAGATGCCTTTGTGATCTCTCGTCATCATCATCATCATCATCATCATCTTTGTTAAATCTCCAGTCATTTTCTGAGTGGGCTGCATCACACCCTATGGGTTTTTAATCTTTTGATAACAAACCATGGTGGTTTTTTGAGGAAAAAGTTAAGTGCATTGGAGATTATTACTGATTCCTCTGTTGATTGCCTGTGTTTTTTCTATACCTAAAGGAACTTGCCTTTGGCATATCTGAAGGTTTTCTCTAGACTGATTAGAATTGTAGGAGATACTCTAGATGACATGCTTTGATTTCTTCCTTTGACGTCAGATTCTGCAACAATTGCAAAACGACTCAGCCTTATTATCAAAAGAAGAAGGAGGCTCACCTATTCGAAATCCTTCTACTGCAGCAGAAGATGCACGGTTGGCTTCACTAATATCGCTAGATGGAATTTTAAAACAAGTCAAGGTTTCCATCTGATACTCATCATCTCAATTAGTTTTGTACCTATCCGGAGCAATTTGCTAATCAATAGTTTGCATTCAATTTCTTTAATGTCACAGGATATAACTGGTCGAGCTTCTCAAAATCCACTGTCAAAGAGCAAGAAGAAAGCACTATTGGCCTCTTTAGATGAGCTTTCAGAGCAGATGCCTTCACTTCTTGACATTGATCAACCGTGTGCCTTACGGCATATTGCAGATGCACGCATCACTGTTGAGGTATATTCTGTTGGTTTCATGGTTGAAAATAATTTGAAGAAAACATGATGAATTTAATGTCTTCACTAGCTAATTTGATTTGTTAAAACTTACGAGTATTATGTTGATGCATAAAAAGAAAGCACCGCCATTGATTTAAAAAGCGATTTGCTAGAATGACTACCAAATTCTTCCATTCAAACTCATTTCTTGATAAGAGATCAGCCAAAACTAAATCACATTGCTTATGTTTCCTCATGCAAGTAGATAATATGGTTTTACTTAATCAATGTCCTTGAATGTGCAGTCCATTGCAGAACAAGATGACCATGTGCATGAAGATGCCAAAGCCCGTGTTCAGCAATCTGAAAATGCTGTTTTGGGCATGGAGAGCAATGTGACACAGTGGAACGTCTTGCAGTTTAATACTGGCTCAACAACACCTTTTATCATCAAATGTGGTGCTAACTCTAGCTCTGAGCTGGTTGTCAAGGCAGACGCTAAAGTGCAGGGCAGTTCAAAAGGCAGTGAGATCATTAGGGTCGTTCCAAGGCCATCTGTGCTGACAGACATGAGTTTGGAGGAGATGAAGCAACTTTTTGACCTACTTCCAGAAGCTATAAGTTTGTTGGCTTTGGCAAGGACTGCAGACGGAACTCGAGCCCGATACTCTAGGTTATATAGAACATTGGCAATGAAGGTTCCCTCTTTGAGAAATTTGGTCGTCGAGCTTGAAAAAGGTGGTGTATTGAAAGATGTAAAATCATGAAAGCTAAAGTGCTTCCGGTAAAATATCAAGCCAATTTTCTTGTTAAAAGCATCTGGTCAATAGCCTTCCATGTACCGTGGGCTGTCGCAAGCCACTATATCTTTGTATCGTTTAATGAGGGACTGCATTTGGTTGGTGATGCCATCTTCTTGTAATTGTACTTTGTACATGCCATTTTTAGCAAGGAAGCCCCTGAGGCATGTCTTTTCTTGTGGGGAAAGCCTGTAAAACTTAAGCTATTCCAAAATGTGTCCTTACAGCAAGAATCTCTCTCTCTCTCTCTCTCTCTTTCTCTCTCTCTGCCCGGCAATCTCCATGGATCTCTCAATGTCAGCTGCCACTACCTAGGCTTCACTTGTCACCACCGAGAAGCGGAGCAAGAGGGTTGGAGTTGGGCTGAGTTCTTGCAAAGCAAAACAAAGTTTAATTCATTCAGGGTATTTTCTATAGCAAAATTTGGAACTTAGAGGCCCCTTTTTTCATTTTTCAGCCAACCTTGCCATCAGGGAGGTAGCGAGCTTTTTCATGCAACCTCATTTATGAAGATTCATTCCTTACCAGCAAAGTTGAATTTAGGAGTTCATGAGGAAACCCATAAATGAAATGAAAAATGACAGTATTGTACAACAAAAATGTCGTGTTTATCATAAGACCTTATAATTTGTTAAAATTGCAAATGTTAACATTAAAATGACTACTTTAACTTTTGCATGTGTAGGCCTCATTTGGCCTTCTTTGATAGACTTTACTATTGATTTTTTACTCATAATTGGAGGATGAGGAAGTCCACATTTTATGAGAGCGAGGAAGTTCTCATATATTTTACGAAAAATGATTGTAATGTATGACTAATATGGCACATTTTTCTAAAAACCCTATAATTTCGCTATTCTCTTGATGTCCAAAATCTCAAATAACCAACCTCGTTAGGACTTTTTTTATGCTTCACAATTGTGAATTTATGGGTTATTACGATAAAAATATATTGCTCGTTGGCTAGTGCAAATTTCCACTTAAATTCCAAATATCATATTTTCTTATGTGGACCTCACGAACTTGCATAAATTTAATTGTGAATATTCGATAAAACTGAAACTATTAAAATCATAAATACCCTATGTATTCACATATATAATACAAACCTCGCATAAATTTATTTATGCACATTCAGTTAGACTGAAACCACTAAAATCACAAATATCTTATTTATTTACAAATATTTCACAAATTTGTATAAATATTTTTGCAAAAATTAAACCTAGAATATCGCAAATATCCTACTTATTCACATATACTTCATGAATTTGCATAAACATATGTGTGAAGCTCCACTTAAACATAAACTGAACGTCGCAAATATCCTACTTAAATATTTAGTAATTTATGACATATATGCGATATTTCTTGTTTTTTATAGAGTTCGTGAATCATATATAAACATGTTATCCATACCTCCAAGGCTATTTCGCATAAACTAGGGTTCTTTGTGGTCTCCAACCTACTTCCCTTCGGTGACTTATTCCGACAACTATTCATAGGTGGCACTTCATCACGATTGAACCATTAACAACTTTTTTTCTTCCAGTAAGCACATCGTTAACGGTATCCTTAACTGTTGAATCAAACATTGTTCCCTAACCAGTGGTCCACAACATGCTTACCTTCAGTTCTTTGTTTGTTTACATGTTGCATAGCTTGTATTATAAGCATGTTGCTAGAACACTATTTAATTAGCTGTTTTGCTCATTCTCATTATAATTTATTTATTTTTTACAAAGCTTTTCAGTGTTCTTGGTCTTATTATTGTATAAAATTTTGAATTTGCTTGATACAATATGGATACTAAGAAGACTGTGTCAAAGGGGTCCACACTCACATCATCTTTTAGTATTGAGGCACAATAACAAAATCTAACGAAGAATTACGAACTGGGTCATCCTGAAAATTTACAATCATGGCTTACTGTTCACAAGTTGTTAGAGAAGAAGCCACATCCAAAGCCAAAAATGTGGGTGTTCGATGTTTTTCACAAAAAATGCACCATCGATAAACACAGATAGTTGTGCTCAAACAACAAGGAGAAAAAACAATAGCTACAAATTTCAAAGTGGCCCATATCTAAGGCAACATGTGCATAAAAGGTTGGTTAGTTTGTGGGCATATTCTTGTCTCCCATCTTGGAAGCATCTAAGGAGGGAGAGGGTAACCTATTGGCTTGCACTGAGGTTGTTTCTAAGCTCAATTCCCGGATAGTTGATGTTGGAGATGTGGTCACTTGCAGTGACACTAACTTGATGAAGATGGAGATGGAGGATGAGGTACATCACCAAGGGGTTGAGGTTAATGTAGACCCTTTTTAGGATGTGGATATGAGTGGGGGTCATGTGGCTGGATCAGATGTGATCCTTAAGACTAAGGTTAATGTGAACCTTCTTAAGGAGTCTGAGGTTGATGTCGTGGAGAGGAAAGTGCAAGCTTCAAAGAATAGGTCACAACAGAAAAAAGGTCTAGTGCTCGTGGACAGGTATTTTGTTTATTTGTCAATTTTATATTCAATCATTAATTAAATTAGCATATATATACATACATTCAATCATTCATTTGTCTTTGTACCCTCCGAAGCCTGCTTCTTCATGTGCTTATGGAAGTTGATCATACAATTCCTTATATTTGCGACATCTTGCTGAAAAATGGTTATTATCAAACAACTAACTACAATGAACATCTCAAAGAACTAAACAAATGACATATAAGCACATACCTGCATGAAGTTTAATCCCCACTTTCCATCTAAGTATTGTATATACACTAGGACAAATATACCACACTCATACCTGTAACAATTATATACCTAGTCAAGAACATGTACATGTACGAATTGAGTTAACAAATAAATGCAAAGTACTTACTCATTCTCTTGTTAAGGAATATACTCCATGGTCTGTGCCATCCAATCTTTATAACAGTCAAACTCAAATTGTGCTAAAAAATATGAACCTGCAACACATACAAGAAAACGAGATAAAAAACAAATTTAACAAAGTGAGTATATTATTGAATAAGTTATGTTATCGTACTATTTGTTTGAGGTTCTTGTATGCTAAATATTTGTTCTGCGCTGAATTATACAACCTGAAGTCTTTCTTCATGTCCATTTCTCATAGAACCGAGTACTCGTTGCCTCAATTAAAAGGAATTAAGAGTTGCATCATAAATATAGTTTAAGGTCATTGTTCACATGAGAATTTAATTTTGTAAGTAAAGTGATACCTTGTCAATTTTAAGAAAATGATACGACAAGTCTTTGCTCTCCAAGTAATCAGTTGCCCTACTTCGCTGCCCTTTAGTTGCGACCATTTGTTGTGAACAAACATATTGTTTCAATTAGTTTTTATTAGTCAGTAAAATAATAATATAAACATTGTTTTTCAGGCTCACAAATAAATACGAGATAAAGTAAAGTGTCTTCAGCAAGTTGTTTCTTTTCCTGATCTAGTTATGGGGTGCTTGGAGTCTATCTATGAATCTTACTAGATGCTACATAATATAAATCTAATGTGGTACATTCATGTTAGAATCAAATGGGTCTACATGAAAATGTAACAATAGAACAAACAAACGAGCGTGCAAACCTAACACTTGCGTCGCTTGCCAACATAGTTTTTTTTTGCCAAATTCATACTCTTTCGGCTCTTTTGTGTTATACTGCACAACTTTTTCTTCCTCGTTAACCTTTTCTTAACAACAAAATAAATTGTATTAGATTTACATACATATATAGTATGACAAATATACACATATTACTCAGGATATTGATTATACCTGATGCACCACAATTTGTTCATTATACTTTGAAACTCAGGGCAGTTTGGTTCCTTTTCTGCTGCGACAACCTCTATGGCTATACATCGTGAGCTACCTAAGATGTATATAGACGACATTTGAGTAATTCATTAAAAAATACTAGATATACACACAAAAAATCAATTCATTAAGCAATAATCAACAAATCCTACATTTTACAAAGCATATATACTCTAGCATACTGTTATTCGTGCTTCCACCTATTGTGGTCAACTTCCTCACATGCACTACACTTGTATGGCATAACAACCTTATATTATGTTCTCTGTCTGTTAGCCTTAGGTTGCCCTACTTTATAAACCACTTTTGGTGGATAAACATCTATAAGATTAGATGAAGCGATATGTGGAACATTATCTGCCAAAAAGAAGAATGCATATAGATTATATGAATCTCGATCAAATTCAACTATAAAGAACTTCTCATATCCTTTAAAAGGTTGCCCACATAGAAAATGCATGTTATTGCATGTTCGAAAGGAATCCCGCTAACCTGCCACTTTTCATAAGAGCACAAATGCTTCTAAAGATCAACACTGTAATCGTGAGATAGATCACGGGTTTTATACCGATGTCAGAGCCAATACATTACTTGCATATGTATTTGTTATGCATTTTTCTTCAGTTCTTCTAGCTTTTCTTTTACCTTCGGTACCACAATACATGTAATATGCTGCCCAACATTTTTTCTTTTTCTCATAAAGTTTCATTATCATGAAACAAAACTTTTCATTAAGAGAAATTTGAGGTTTGTCACGTATGGAGAGAATCCACAAATTTAAGCTTTCCACTATATTAGACATTAAGCACCCATATCTTTTCACTGGAAAGTGATTGTTAGCTCAATGTTTCGGTTGTATGTCAGTGACAATATAATTGTATGCATCTTTATTTTGCTCCTATTTTTTTTTTTAAATAAGTGTATTGTTCTATCCTAGCTGCTCGAGCTACACTCTACCAAAATGCACTAAGTGGTGAACCAATTTTTTTTGAAAAGTTCTCTATCAAATGCTTCATGCAAAATCAAACATTACATGTAGGTCATGTGTGGGGGGGCAACATTTTTAAACCGTGATGCCTATCTGAGATAATTGTCAATACTGCCATCTCTCTACACTTGTCGGAGTGTATAAATTCATGTATTAGACACTCTAAAAACCATGTACATAATTCATTAGACTCTTTAGCAAAAATTATACATGCTACCTAAAACATCTCACCACAATGATCAATACTATAGGTCAACAACAATATACTTGCATATCTTCCTTTTAAGAATATGCCATTTACTATAAGAATTGGAGGATATCTTTTAAAAAACCCATTGATGCTTGCATGGAAGAATAAGAACATGTACTAAAATTGATCTTTCTGGTCGGCCTCAATGTACCAAAGCAATTCACAGTTAGTCTTCATCAGATAATCCAAACAGGTGAAAATCATTTTGAAAGACTCTTCTAATAAACCATATAATCTAGTCTTACTGTGTTCTCATCCATGCCATACTTGTTTGTAAGTAACCTTCACACCTTCCTTGTGACTGATGTCATTCATGACTTCTCTTAAAGTTATCTTTAGGTTATTGCACATGCATTTGTAAATAACACTTGAAATCCACTTAGAAGACACTTTTTCTACTATAAGGTTGCCTAGTTATCCATCGCATGTATGCTCTGTTTGATACTTCTTCACTTGAAAGAACTTTGTTCTGCGTACCTTTGTACAATGAATCTTTCATCGGCAATCAACCGTCATCAGTGGGTTCTTTCTCATACATACGAGGGCGACTCTATTATTATAGCTCTTTAAGAATTTTGCTTTATAGTTATTCCTGATCACATGATCTTTCAAAAACTCGTGACAGTACTGAAGATCATTAAACTATTTGCTAAAAGCAATTTCTTGATCGTTTAAATATGTTGTTAGCCATTAAAATTGTTCACAATCATTAAGCTTTTTGTTACACAATTGGTCATACAAATGAGATATCCCCACTTCAATGATTTTTAATTGCTCTTCATTATATGAGAACCTATTCAACCATGCTTTATTCGTGTAAAAACATCAATAATTTATACTACCCAATTAATGCTCATATAATTATACAACATACCAAGAGTTTGACTTCTCAAATGCCATTGGTGCATCACTTTCACCTGCCGTTATTTATCCCATGTCATCATTGTCTTCGTCCTTTGCTATCGATATGATATACTCATCATCATCTATATCATCTGATTCTTTGTTGTCAATATGATCGATGCTATCACTAATTGACTGTTCTGTTGTACAAACTAAATAAAAATTTATAGTATCTATCACTTTATTTGCTTTCATGCATGCAACATTTTTGTATTTCTAACATTTAAGATTAACCATCAAAATATCATATTTATGATCATACCTGCATCTCAACCATAAATTATATCAAAATTACAACTTATACCTAGCTTTTTGTATGCTTGGAAAGGTTGCATGTCATTCAAACTACTATGATAAAGATCATAGACACTGATTTGCTCACGTGGTTTCACATCCTTTGCAGTGCACCTTTGATCATATACAACATCAATATCGTTCACTATTTGAGACAGTTAGATAATCAACAAAGGACTCAACTCAATAGATGGTGCTTGAGATAGATGCACATTCTCCACTTCTTCTTTAGATTTATAAGAAACTAAGTAAACATCACCACGAAATGACATCAATTTCACACCATTATCATCCAGTAGAGTCATTCATATATGTTGGATATCTAGGTTCAGTGAGAAACTATATCAGAGGATCATTGAGTCTTTCACATATTCAATTTTACGAGACATCAAAGCCATAAATTCTATATAGCTATTATTTTATGAGACGATTATAGATCACCAATTAGGGTAATCAGTGTTACGGTAATGTAATCTAACCATTTCAGAGTTCATCATTAACTACCTACACCAACCACCCAACATATCATTCATCTAATAAAAATAGTATGTAAGAAAAAACCATCCATATACACTTCATACATTCAATTAACATAACCACCTACAATAACCACTCTGAAAACCAACTACCAACAATAAACTTTTAACCCCTATTTAATGGTTGTGCACGTTCTAGTTCCATTATACTGACACACAAACATCAAATATTAACTAAAGGATAAGAAAACAAACATAAATTGCCTACAACAAAAACCACACATATATATATATATATATATACATATATATATATACATATATATATATACATATATATAAAACCTAAAAGGTAAATTTGATGGCTAGAGAAGTCGATGACAAGGATGATACTGCAACCTCCTCAGAATGCAGTGCCAAATTACATGGGGATCACTACAAGGGGAGAGAAACAATATAGAGGGCTCTATATAAAAGTTTCTTACAGACACAAATGAAAAGAATAAACCCTAGGTACAAAAATGAGTTTATATATGATTCACAAACTCTGTAAATAATAAAAAAACTTGTATATATGTAATAAATTTATAAATATTTATTATGGATATTTGCAATATTGCGTCGTTCAATTTAAGTAGAGGTTCACACATATGTTTATGCGAATTTGTGAAGTATTTGCAAATAAGTAGGATATTTGCAATTTTAGTGGTTTCAGTCTAACTGGATGTGCAAAAACATATTTATGTTAATTCGTGAAGCACATGAGAATACATAAGATATTTGTGATTTTAGTTTCATCGAATATTCATAAATAAATTTATGTGTGTTTGTGAGGTTCACATAAGAGAATGTGTGATTCAGGATTTAAGTGAGAGTTTGCACTAGCCGATGAGCAATACAATTTTATCGCAATAACCCATCAATTCACAATTGTGAAGGGTAAAAAGGTCCTAACAAGGTTGGGTATTAATGATTTTGGACATCGGGAGAATAATAAAAATTATAAGATTTTTGTAGAAACATGTCAAATTAGTCATACAGTATAGTCATTTTCATATATTTTATAGGGAGTTTCTCTTCCTCATAAAATATATGCGGACTTCCTTATCCTCGCCTATATTTTATGCATACTTCATGAGGTCTTCCTTATAAAATATATGAAAAATAATCGTAATTGTATGTGCAATTTGATATGTTTCCTTAAAATCTAATAATTTTTTATATTCTCCTCGTGTCCAAAATTGCAAATATCTAAATTTAAAAAGACCTTTTTACCCTTCACACATGTGAACTTCCTCTCAAATATGTGATTATTTTTTGTAGTTCAATCTCTATTCTCATATTTGTATCTCTCCAATCATATGTCAAAAACTTATGTTTTTATTGTTGTTGGAAAGTTGAGACGCGAGCTTATAACTTTCATGTTTCGAGTCAGAACCAAAAACCTTTCAAGGGTTCTCATTTCTTAGTTCCAAAATTGGAATAGAAACATATTCTACACCCTCTAGGATTGCACATTTTTTTTTCTGTTTTATGTTTTTTTTGGACCACCTGTACCAGAAATCCAAAAAAACAGAAAAAAAGAAAGAGGGACCGGGACATTAGCTTTCTACTGCCACCAAGATCACCTTGATCTAATAAGAAGTTCGGAAAAAATGTCATTTGAAAGATAGACAATTCCTCTTAAACATTAAAACAACGAACATAGGCAAGGATGATAAAGTCTACATAAAATATAGGCAGACATGAGAAAGTATGCATAAAATATATATGGACTTCCTTGTTTTTTTCAAGTATTATAGGAAGTTCACATATAATTTTAGGCAAACTTCGTGAAGTCTGCAAAAAAAAATGTGCATACCTCATTTAAAGTGGGTGTATGTGGCACCCGAGGAGCGTAGCGATATATCGCACGTGTAATACCTATAAATTTTTTATAATTATTAAATAAATAAAGATGAATTCTCATATCTCAAAATTGAGTTGAATTGCTATTTGAATTAGAATTTAATTTAGGAGTTTAATTGAAATTTGAATTTAGACTTAATATAAAATAGATCTATGATATTCTAAATGAATCACAGATATTGAAAAAAGAATCCTACTTAACCCAATTAATTAGGTGTCCTATATATTTAAATTAATTTAAAATTGGATTTCAATTTGAGTTTGAATCTCAAATTAATTTGGATATCAATTTAATTTGGATTTGAATTTTATTTGAAAATTAGTTTCAATTGGAGTAAATTTCTTTTGAGATTGAAATTGAATTAAATATGAATTGCATTTAGAATTTTATTAAATTTGGATTTGAATTGAATTTAAAAATTAATTTGGAGTTTTAATTTGGATTTGGAAATTTAAATAGGAATTAATTGAATTAAGTGAACTAAGACCCATAGGGTAGGACACCACCTCATGTGGGCCTCCTAGTTTCCTTCCTTGCTTTAATTAAATCTTAATTTATTTGGTGTCCTACTTAGCTAATTCAATTAGGAACCTAATTATTCTTAGAAATAGAGTTTCTAAATGAGAAGAGAGTCCATTATAGGATGGACTCTACCTAATCAATAGACTCCAAGAGGGTGGGACATCCCCTCCTAGCTTCCTAAACCCATTCAATTCACAATAGTCAAACTAGCTAGAAGTTTCTAAATTTGTTGATAAGACTAAATATCTAAGTGGCTTATTAGTTTCCATGACTTTTAGGTATTCTAATTAGCTTAGGATTTTTAAAATATGTATGGAATAATAATGAAACTTAATTAGAGAACAAGGAAAGGAGGTTTCATTTATGGGAATAAAAAACCCATATGAAAACCTTTATAAAGGGATCCCATTCACCCCCTGCCTTATCTCTCTATATTATATTCTCTAAAACCCGTATCTTCCTTCTCCTTTCTCTCTATATTCTTTTCCCTATTCCATGCCCCTCTTAAGGGAGTTTGGTGTTGGTGTAGCTTAGTATCTCCATTCGTGGTGTGGCTGCATCAAGGTGGTTATCAAGTAAGATGGTTCTCTAGATCTATGGTTTTATTTTTTTGTTTTCGGCTTTTCGAGGTAAGTGCACTCTAACTATGGGTGTACGCAGGATGCTAAGGAGCATAAGCATGTTGAGACATGATTCTCAGATACATATGGATATATATAACAATCATAAATAAGGTAGGGACTGGTGTTATATAGTTGATGGAGCATTAAAACCTCCAAAAATATTTTATGAAAATCATTTTTGGTATGTAGAATAAATCAAGTGATTTTTTTGGAAAAAACATTTTATATGGTTTTTATCCACGTTTTTGTGTTAGATTTATTCGTGAACATCAGGTATTAAATTAAGTTCATGTTAGATCTGATATTAATTGTTCATGACTAATTTAAAATATCAAAAAATAAGATCCATCTATGTGAGACTGGTTCTTTTGGTGAAAATCATATTCTTCTAGGTAAATACATTGGATCTTGCATTTAATTTATATTATGAATTTCATTTCTATGATTTTAGTATGCCTAGATGTGTTCATGCATGTAATTGATGTATTTGTATTGAATCCAAATTATGAGATGCATGATTATGGTGCTTTTTTTATGAAAAACATGAAATTATTTATGTGCTTGAAAATACATTTTGTTATGTTATTTCTATTCTGACAGCTAGAAAGAAATTCATGGTTCTCCAAAATGGTGAGAGCAAAAATTTTTAAATTTTAGAAAAATATTTCAGACATATAGGAGAAATCTTTCAAAAAATGGGGTTTATTTGATGTCTGGATTGAGAAATACGACCTCTGCAAGTCGACATAGAATTTTTGCCTTCACATAAATTCTTTATAGGTTGCATATTTTTGTTGATTTTATTGCTCCCAAAATGTTTGAGGTTTATGACCAATATTTTTATATATGTTATATTATATATTGAAAAACACATGATAAAAATCGTGTGTTCTGATTCATTACAGTTTATGAATTAAAAATCATGAAAGTTTGTTCTAGAACCTGAAATTTTTGAAAAACAGTCCATCGAAGAACACAAATAGACTTAGTTTACGAATTTTTATTCTCTATTGGTATGGAGTTTAGACCTGATTTCTTTTTAAGCTTATGTCAGACACACCAAGTGTTAACAATAAAAATTATAGATTTTGGGTGATGTTTCTTCAATAAGGTTGTACCAGGTAGGTCTACTTTGTGAACAAAAAATAAGTTTCAGTTAAAGATTTATTACTCCCTAGTCTGGAATGAGTTTGGGGCTAGTTTTCACCTGTAGACAACTAACACATATGTGCATCTACAGTAAAAATCCTAGATTTAGATTCATTATATCTAGTTCATGGCAGAATTTACATTGATTGATAAATTTTATCCATGGAGTTCTGAATATGGAACTCTTGTTTGCATACATGTCATGGTTTAGAAAGTAAACTAATTGAACATGGATGAGTTCCATAGCTAAACCAGATGGACACACACCTTGTTAGGATGTAGTGTGCAGGCCTAATGAGGTTATAAGGTTGTGCCCTTAATTATAAATGTGTTGATTCGTATGTTGTAATTTTTTGTTACAATACTAAAATTAATTACATGCCTTATTAATTCTTTTATGATGACATGATATGCAACATGATAATATAACAAGCAGCAGGAGGTTATGATATGCAAAATGATGTCATGATATCCATCTTGATGATATATGTTGTAGTATGTGCTACAAGACATGAAATGCATGCTTGCACATGTGAATGCTCATGAATGAGTATGGTTCAAGGAACCAATTTAGTGCTATGAGAGCACAAAATTGATATGTTGCATATGCTTATAATTGATATGTTGTAAGACATGAGAATGAATGCATGCACATGATGATGAATAGATTTGTGGTTCAATGAACCAATATAGTGTCATGGGTGCACGAATACGTGTAGCATGTGATGTTATTATGTTGTAAGGCATAAAAAACATGCATGCACACGAGGATCACTCATGAGTGAGCAAGGGTTGATTAGAACCCATGAGGTGTTAAAAGTGCACCAAGATATGACAATAAATACATACATGCACACAATAACTTTGGGATCGTCTTCACAGGAATGGTGCTCGGCTGATTTAAAGCCATCAGAACATACGAAATAGGTTATGAACATGATTGAGTAGAGAAAATTGTGTAACTACCATAATGGGTGGTATGATGCTCATGGAAGCCTCAATTTTTTTTAGGATTTTTGAAAAAAGATGTTGACAATATATGCTAACCTTGGAAGAATGTCCTACCTTGAAAGAATGTCCTACCTCCTTTCCTTCCACACTCTTTATGAATACCAATTAAGGCTTCTTTTTTGAACCATTAATGAATCCCTACAATCCTCTACCCGATATATGATGTTTCATAGAAAAGGGCCACATCAAATAATTGGTAGACTTGAGCTTATAGGGAAGAATTGTGACAAACTCCTTGTCCTTCATTGTAATGAGAGCAAAAAGAATAGGAGAAGAAGAAGAGAGACGAGTGAAGGTCCTTGATGCGCACTATGAGCAACTGGTACCACAAAAACACTTGGCTACAACTTGAACAATCTGCACTAGGAACACACAAGATTATATATATATATATTGAAATGCATACCTGCGAGGACCAAGTCCCATATATATACAGAGTTCACAATTGTTAGTTGGTCCTATTGACCAAAATGCCTCTAGTGGGCAAAATGATTACAAAAAATAAAAAAATACAAATACAAAAACTATTTTACAAGAATATCCAAATACTATCTAAAAAAATAGAACTAAATATAAATATATATGCATACATGTGTGTAATACACACACATATTAACAGGTTGTGCACGCGAATAGGCAGGAATATCGATGATGCATACCTATTGAAGACTGGTAAATTATAAATATGACAATTTGTGGAAAGCTTGGCGATATTCCTGTCTACATGAAGTCATAGTGATTTAGTTAGACAAAGGTTGGCAAAGAGGGAATTAGAGTCAAGATGTAACGTCGCCCAGGTAGGTTACGTCGACCTGGGGTGGTTACAGAAGGAGAGGGACATTACCCCCTCTCTCTCTCCCATGAATGTAAAGTGGAGAGAGGGAGGGGGTAAACATATCCCTCAATAAGGAAAGAGGGGGGTGAGGTGGGTAACGTCTGCTCCTCACCTGTGGCTATAAAAGCCATGGGTCTCCTCTCCCTTCCCTTATCAATTATGGCAAAGAGGGAAGAGAGAGAGAGAGAGAGAGAGAGAGAGAGAGAGAGAGAGAGAGAGAGAGAGAGAGAGAGAGAGAGAAAGAGAGAGAGAGAGAGACTCAAAAATTGAGAGGGAAGCATAGAAGAAGAGAAGGCATAGTGGCAGCGAGGAACGCCACCGCTGACCAGTTAAGCTCCTCTTTCCCATTCATGTAAAGAAAATAGAGGGGGCTAGCAATCATGTGGTTGCCGACGATTTGCAAAGGCATAGAGACCCTATCCCTGTCATTCATATCTGTGGTGAAGGCAGGAGGTTTCCCTCTGTCCTCGCAACTGGCCAGTTGCAAGTGACGGGAAAGAAAAAAAAGAAAGAAATGATAGGGGTAGGGGGCGAACCCTGCTGCCCGCCGTTCATGGTGAGGAGGCACAAAAAAGTCCATCCCTCTACCCTTACTGCTGGCTAGTTGCTGGCAGCCAGAGATTTAAAAAAAAAAAGAGAAATCGTAGAATATGGCAGTGTTGTAGCATTCAGATGGACGACAGGGGGGTACCTTGCAGCAACCGCCAGCAATCGTGAGGTTGCTGGAGGCAGCTGCACAGTAAAACATGAGGGAGATAGAGTCGACTCGAGTATCGAGCAAACTCGATCTACGCTTAACGGCAGACCAAGTTGGTCATGCCGCTCAGTTTGGGCACGACCCAAACTGAGCCAGGTCAGCAGACGATCGGGATGACTCGGTCTGGGCCCCAGACAGAGTCAGGAAAAAGAAAAAATACTTTTGACTGACCGACATACCAAATCAGTCTAGACAGACCGAGTTGGGTCAGAGTATTTTTGGTAGACCGACTTGGTCTGAACATACCAAGTCAGATTTGACTTAATGTGATAGATTGAATCAGTTTGAATAGACCAAGTTGGGTCTGATTTGCCTTTGGCAGACCAACTCGGTCCGGACAGATCGAGTCAGGTCTGTTTTCTTGGTAGACTAGCTCAGTCTGAACAGACCGAGTCGAATCCATAATTAGGACAGACCGACTCGGGTCTGCTTTCAGTGGATTGACGCGGTCCAGACCAAGTCAGGTTTGCTATTGGCAGCCCGACTTGGTCCAAATCGAGTCGGGCCAGTGATTGGGTTAGACCAACTCGATCTAGACTGGGTCGGCCATGTGTTAGAAAAAAAAAGATTATATATATATATATATATATATATATATATATATATATATATATATGCGAAAGCGGATATAGCCGTGTACACAGAGAGGGGTGAAAATCGAGAAGGTGAAGACCTAGATTTTCTCAATACGACTCAGATCTGGGTTTGAATCCAAACTTAGATCGAATTGCGTGTACATAAAATGGATCCAAAATAAATTGGATCCAGTTGGGTTTAGTCCAAATGCAAGTCCTTTCCATAGTTAACGTCATACTTATACCAAACCATTACAAAAAGGTCTGAATCAGACATAACTTAAATCTTTTCTTAAATTTTAATGTTTGCCCAAACTCAACCATAACTATCCCATGGGAAAAAATGATTATGGTAAGATTCCACAAGCTTCATATTAGCTACAACCTTATCAAGTTTTCTTAAACAAGTCTGCTTTCTATTGTTTGACCAAAGGAATTCCCACTACTGGATCTCATAAAGGTTCCAACACACTAGAAGATTGTTGAAATCATCCATAAGAGGGTGAACTTCTAAGGCAATGCAAGTCACCAAGGATACATTAGTGCTACTCTACAAGTGATCCCATTTCATTTAGTTCCGTCCAAAATCTTTACTTCATAGCACTTGAAGTCAGCCCATACACCACTGAGACAAAGGGAGGGCCAATTTGGATTGGTTAGAGAACGATACCAAGACTGTGAACTCACCATTGCTTTATCTAAAACAAAATGTTAATTTTAGTAAAACATTTTCCACCATTTTGTATGAGAGTAACTCAAGGTCCTTTTTTTTTTGGATAATCAAAGCATACCCCCCCCTCCCCCCAATCATCGATTGCACATTGGTTGATCTCTATTTGGTCAAACCCTTGAGATCTCGTTGCCCACCAAGGAGTGCACTCAGTTTTGACCTTGAAGGAACACTACTAGTGGGTTTTGAACTTGTGATGTTCGATCAACTTGGTGACATTCACAATTCACTCCTACTAGACGAGAATAGCCCTTGTGGGCAATTGCAGGTCCTTATTCAACCATTGTCAGGAACATCAGAAATGGTGATACCTAGCATGAGTTAGGTTTCACTCATCCCCCTTCTTTATACTCCTCTTAAATCTTATGATGCAAGTTATTTTAATCAAATCCGACCCATGGATTCAACATGGCCAATTTAGTAAGAATCGACCCTTAAATCATATTTTTTCAATGAAAAAGTATGCTTTTTTTTAATCACAAAGATTTGTGATTTGTCAACCATTGATTTTTTAATTGCCAGAAATTCATGCTCACAGGTCAGATTTTGAAGATTTAAATGGCAATAATCACTAAATGAATCACATCTGTGGAGTCAAATTTGATCAAAACAATTTACATCAATGAAATCACGAGGAGTATGAAGATAGAGATGGCATAGGGGATGAGCTGAACCAGTTAGGCATGGAGTTTCAGGTAAAAAGTTGGTCCATATTAGGAAATTTCTCTAACAAATTTTCATTCTTTTGTATTTAGTCTATCGTTGAAACAAGTCAAAATTCCAATGCTGGTCATGAATGAACAAGTTGCTCAAGATCAACCATGTGATGAGTCAAGTCAAAATTGGAGACAAGTTTCGAATGTGAATTACTTACAGACATATGCTATGAAAAGTCAGAAATTACTAAAGACATTATAAGCCCACCCATGATTTTTCAAGAGCCATAATTCACAAATTCCAATGGCCTTCCTTGGCATGCTTATACTGACAAAGCACTAGACAAATCTTCGATGACAATTGATTGAGTCACAAAAACCAAAATCTGAATTTTCCCTTTGAGATCAGAAAATTGCAAGTATGGATCCTCCTATAAAGGATGCACTAGTGTCAAGGAATCCAAATCTGCTTGAATGGTTAATCATTTTGTCCACAGTCAAATTTTCAGAAAATTTAAACCGCCATTATCACTAAGACACTGTTTTATATGCAATTTAATCCCCTTTAGTTTTTGCACAATTCAAAATGCTGCCCACCTACCATCAACAAAGTAAGACTGTTGCTCTGAAATGACATTTTTGAAACCAAGTATATCTAGTGAACAATCTTCAAACTTAAAATCTTTTCTTGAATTTAAATGTTTTCCTAAACTCGACAATAACTATCCCTAAATGATCATGGTAAGATTCCACAAGCTTCAGATTAGCTACAACCCTATCGAGTTTTCTTAAACAATTATGCCTTCTACTATTTAAACAGAGGAATACCCCCTGCTAGAATCTCATAAAGGTTCCAACACATTAAGAGATTGTTGAAAACATTCAAAGAGGGTTAAATTAAAATATTGTCATAATATAATCAAGGTCACATCAGTTACATCATTCATCTCAAAGTACAAACTAAACATAAGGTTCAATAAATCAAGATAAAAAATAAAAAAGTCTTAGCTCAACTCTCTGATCGCCTATGGACACCTGCTAATAAAGGTGATTACTTCACATCTCAAGTTCAGATCCGAACAATGCTCTTGAAATCTATAGTTGTAATTATTAAGGGGGTGAATCTAAAACTCAGTAAAAAATAATTATAAACAATTTGATACTTTAACTCACAACTGTAGTGGGCTCTAAGCTCTTAGTCTTAGTTTAATTTTTTATTACATAATACAAAAAATTGTTTCTTTTAAATTCTTCCATTAACTTTCTCAAACTCATAAGTTAGCATTTACTCAATGCTAACTACTATACTAGATTAACTATACCAGTAATAACCTACTATGGGCGTAACAACCCTTGTAAAATATTTTAATTCTACGGTATTGGCCAAACAATAAACTACTCTCAAGTGTGATCCACAGATCACTAAGCACTGCAGTGAAAAGACCCATCGGTAGCTAATCAACAGTCGGTCTTAGAGGAGCTATATCTGCTCCAAGGTTCGTAGTTTATGCTACATCTTACTCTTCCTAGAGTCCCAATCACCATGAGAAAATAACCTCTATGATATATTATGCAACTCTTGTTTTCTCATGTGAACTACCTCAAGTTCATTTTCTCTCTCTATTTCAATTAAGTTTCTCAAGGTTTTTCATAGAGTTCTGATATTCATAAAATTTTAAGCATATAGAAGATATAGTGTCTTTACATTAATAAATCACTGATAGCCCATGTGTATGGTGGCTTTCACTCTGACGGTCATCTTGTAGCCCTTTCCACCTGTCACCTCTTCTAGGATTTATGAGGTTAAGTCTAGCATGCTAAGATAATTCAAATCTTGCAATAAATATAACTTTAAGAAGGAACTCAAAAAAAAATTCTCAAGTACTCAACTATATTCGCAGGCATGTAGTTCTATATTCTCAAGAAGCATAGAATATGAATTTTGTCTAGAGTTACATAATCTACTAACATGCATAAAAGCTCAAAGATAAATGCAATTATTCTTTATATTGTAACTATGTCATATGCAACTATTCTATCTTTAAGAATGTATAAGTATTTACATCATATGTGAGATATAATTGTGTTCTCAAACATACCCAGTCTCATGCAAGTTATTTCATATAAACAATAAATTGTTTATTATTAACTAGACATGCTCATAATATCCCTTACCTCGAATGTGAGAACTAAACTCTCACCCTGTAGTCGAGTCTCACGTAGTAGTGGTCAGCTCTGTTCATTGTACAAAATTCACTTAATTATTAAAGTGATAATACTTATATTTATAAAATTATTAAACTACCCCTCTCAAAGGCGGTATGTCAGACCTTGATTTTCATATTGTGTGTTTGGTCATGAGACTAGAATGAGCATAATCCTCTTTGTGTCATAATTTCAATGAAGCAAACCTTACCCTATTCCGAGTTTGAGGTGAGAAGTTATGACTGTTTTACTAATCCTATGTCATAAAGTTATTTTGGTCTTTTGTTGTATTGTGGGTCTGACTTGACTCAATTTGGGTTAGAATTGGGCTCCAAATGTCTTATATATATATATATATATATATATATATATATATATATATATATATATATATATATATATATATACACACACTTGCATATATATTCGAATATGGTTCGATCCTATTTGGTCTGGGCCCACACCAAGACCAAGTGTGTCAGCTTTTAAATCAACCCAAGATAATTTTCTGACTCTCTCTTTTTCTTTGCCAAACGGACTTGGTTTGGGTCTAGCCCTAACCAAGTGGGTTTGGTTTACAACTACTTTCTTTATTTTTAGGTAAGCTGGATCCTGACCCAGTTTGGTCCAGTCTGGTACCAACCGGACTAGACCCAGTCTTAGTCTCAATCTGGTACCAACTAGATAAGAACAAATATCAATTAGACTGAGTTGGTGTAAACTAAGGCAGGTCCAGTCTCAGTTTAGTACCAAACTGGACCAGATCTGGTTCAGTTTGGGTTTGGTCCAAACTGGACCTGAGACAAAGGGTCTAATTGTTTAGGGTGTGTTAACTGTATTCTTTTCCAACACAGCTCTGTTCTACTTAACTGTATTCTTCTCTTCCCCTTTTCGAATCCCTCTTGCCTGCTTAGGAGCTTCGTTGACAACAAAAACAATGGTGAGAAAAAGGCTTAGTAATTCTATTGTTCTTGGTCTCTTTCAATCCCATGAGAGTCCGAATTAAAGCTATGGAGACATGATCCAGTGAGCAGGGTTGAGTACTTTAGAAAGGGCTACAGAAACCACAGAAAATCACTGTGTGCATTGGAGAACATCGTAGAATGAAAAAATCATTTGCATGCACAGCGATTTTCTGTGTTTTGTGCGGTTTGAGTAGTTTATAAAGTTGTTGGTCCTGATCTCACTAGATCGGCTCCTTAAGCTATGGCGCTTTAGGACTCATTGGTATTAGTTTTGAGCTTTTTAAGAAAGCAGTCCTTGCATGAGTATGTTGAATACTCAAAAGGACTCAACCTTCTCTTTCTAGTCCATCGGATCCTGGCAAGGTTCGCTGCTGCACTGCATGTATGGTTAGACTGTGCACAAAGGACTCCACCTTAACTCAGAGGCTCATGGTGTTTTGGTCCATCAAGTCTTGCCAATTCTCGAGTCAATCTATGGCTCGATTTCTTGACATGAATTTAATTTAGTTTTTTTTTGTAAATTGGTCCTTGCCTTATAGCCAATTTGCAAAATATTACCTGCCTTATGCTATTTTTACAAATTAATCGATCCCTGGCTTTTCATTAACCCTTACAAATCAGTCCTTGAGGTTAGCTTTTAGTGATGGCAGTGGCCCGGGAGGAAACGGGACCCGCCCTGCCTCCCCCAGTTTGCACTGAGGATGGAGGACATGAAACGGGGGAAGGAGGTTAAAATCAAAACCCGTGCGGGGATGGAGGCAGGGATGAACTTACGCTTTCCCCCGCCCCACCCCCCATCCAGTCCCAATCCTCACCTTGCCTCACCCCGTCCTGTCCCCAATCTTCTTTTTAGGGATGACAATGGATAGAGAAAAAACAGAGCCCCACTCCATTTAGACCGGGGATGGAGGATATGAAATGGGGATGAAGGTCGTAATGGGATGGAGGGTAGGATTTTGAGATGGGGGAGAGGGTGGAGACCTTGTATCCCGGCCCCCGGCCCAATCCGATCTGATCCGATCCACTGCCGCTTTCCTGATGGTAGTTGTTAAAGGGCAGACAAAGTGATGGTTCTGCGTTTGTTTACTGGAGGACCAACCTGCAAAATGTGAATAAGGTGCAAAATGTTGACATTGCTGAAACTAACAGCTGTTGATAGAAGGACCACAGTTTGTAATAAATGTGAGAAAGATGGGGGACTGATTTGCAGAGTGGCATAAGGCATGATTTTCAGTCATTGATGTTCTAAATGAAGGGCATCTAAGAGCATTCAAAAGAGACGGCTGAAAGTAGTTACAAAACCTTGTGCTTAGGAGGAGGCTGTTCATCACGTGGATGAACGCTAGCCGTCAGAATTGATTACGGTCAAGTCAGCGCTACACCTGAGTGGCCCTTCTGCATGTAATTCTTCTATACACTTAGCTGTCCATTTAGGATGCTTGTGGTCCATGATCAACATAAATAATACAGCCATGGTGATTGGATGTCATTTATAACATGAATGAATGGCTAGAAACGACGCTTCTAAAATAAATCTATTATTGAAATAAAACTATTGAAGGATTATTAAAAGATTTATATATCTTCTATTGTCAATGGCCTTCACGGCTGCCTTCTACTCACCCTATTCACCCCTTCAAATCCTTCTGAGCTGCTCAGGAGCTAGCTGCCTTGTCGAGAAAGACAAAGCCAACCATGGTAAGGAAAGCCTCACATTACTCTACTGTACTTTGTCACTCGGATCTGATCCGAGTCCTTGAGCTAAGCTGGTTTAGGACTCATCGGTATCCATCTTGGTCTTGGGAACATGAGTAACCTTATCTTTTTAGTTCATCCTGTCTTGGCAGAGAGGTGTTCTTTGTTGCCGAGTCAGCCAACTTGAATTAACATGTTTAACCAGGCTTCACTGCTTCACCTTTTTTTTTATGTTGAAAGAGAGAGAGTTGATGGTTTGTGCTGGTTTACTTTAATTGTGCTCTCCCATTTATGGAATATGGTATCCCTTCAGGAAACAATAGAGGGACAATGGTGTATAGAGTCGGGTTTGTGCTTGCCACAGCCGAACCATTTAATAAACAGGTCGGGTTCGTGTTGAGGTATGCTGACTCGTTGACACAACCCGCCAACCCAACCCGATTGCCAACCCTACTTAGTGGCCCTTCTGCATGTAATTCTTCTTTACAATGAATGAATGCACCGAACTATTGGGTATGTACCCTTACCCATAGGGTGCTTCAAGTTGTGAGGTCCATGATAAACATAAATAATACAGTCATGGTGGTTGGTTATCATTTATAGCATGAATGAATGGCTAGGAGCGACGCTTCTAAAATAAATCAATTATTGAAATAAAACTATTGAATGATTATTAAAAGATTTATTACATAATACTTGTACATGCATTGATGTGTCAAGTATCGTGTCATGTCTCTTAGATACAAGACCCTAGATGGTGTGTCCTTGTGAGAATGACTATCACACGTCCAAAGGTATGACATTTTTTTAAGAAGAGTACATGAACATCTTGGTAGAAGTTTTTTCGTTTGCATTAAACAGAGAAACATACTGATCACCCTCTTGCAAATACTATGCACTCGCAAGCAAAATATTTTTTTTTATTACACATATTGGTCTCAACTATCCATTGTATTTCCATATGAAAAGGGCATCCATAATTAATTTCATATTTTAAAAATAAGTCAATGAAGACTTTTGTGTTGCTATTACTTACGGACACGAAGGCTATATATCTTCTATTGTCATGAATGGCCTTCACGGCTGCCTTCTACTCACCCTATTCATCCCTTCACCCCTTCAAATCCTTCTGCGTTACTCAGGAGCTGCCTTGTCGAGAAAGACAAAGCCAACCATGGTAAGGAAAGCTTCACATAACTCTACTGTACTTTGTCACTCGGATCTGATCCGAGTCCTTGAGCTACGGTGGTTTCGGACTCATCGGTATCCATCTTGGTCTTGGGAACATGAATAACCTTATCTTTTTAGTTCATCCTGTCTTGGCAGAGAGGTGTTCTTTGTTGCCGAGTCAGCCAAGTTGAATTAACATGTTTAACCAGGCTTCACCGCTTTACCTTTTTTTTTTCTTTTGTTGAAAAAGAGAAAGTTGATGGTTTGTGCTGGTTTACTTTAATTGTGCTTTCCCATTTATGGAATATGGTATCTCTACAGGCAACAATAGAGGGACAATGGTGGAGTGAGGGAACGGTGGCAGTGGTGACAGGAGCAAACAGAGGGATAGGGCTTGAGATAGCCAGGCAGCTTGCAGACAAGGGCCTGACCGTCGTCATGACGGCTCGTAAGCCCCAAGCAGAATTGTCAAGCCCGGCTCAGCAGTTCCTACAGGAAGAAAGGAAGAACGTCATGTTCCACTCGCTTGATATTTATCAACCACAAAGTGTGTCTGATTTCGTCGACTGGCTGAAGCTCAAGGCCGGATTTCTGGATATTCTGGTATGTTTACATGAAAACTCTCTCTCTCTCTCTCTCTCTCTCTCTCTCTATAT